>NC_089840.1:44401046-44704700 GCF_035609145.1 Eleutherodactylus coqui
TAATTCTGATAAATTAATGTAGTTTGGTCAATTATAATTATTTAAAGACCATTTGAAGTGGCGAGAACAATAAATATCCCCTACATCAGGAAGTCTTCCATAGTTTTTTATTGTCCATGGGCAAAATTAGCATTGAGCTTCAGGTGGCACCTTTCCAATTTTTTCCAACCTTTCACATTTATACACTTTGACTATTTTAGATACAAGGCGCTGTTTTTCACTTTATAATTTATCCTGAGAATAGGTCATCCTATCTGAGTCATGGAAAACTTGGAGCCAATATGTGGTGGTCCATCATTAAGGAATGCTCAAAAAGTTTGATCATAGCAATAAATTACTATGGGAAAAGTTTTTTCGTCCGGCCTTGACTAACATACTTTACATGACTCAGTCTCTCTCTGGGCTTACAAGTTCCAAACAATACTGAGTAGGTATTACACTATATCATGATACACAGGCAAATGAAAACAACTTTAATTGAAAGCTAATTTTCTATCCCACGATTCTGCTGCTGAGATGCGCTGAGTGCTCTGTGTATCCAATAAGCTTGTCCGGCCTGGCTGAAGTTTTATGATAATGGGAGCATTAGATGTTCTCTGCTCCCTCGTCGTAACCTTCCGTGAAAGGCACTCTGCCTCCCGATAACAAGCTTTTCCAAATTGTATTCAAACCTAGAGAGCCTATTTAGTTGAGGAGCACCACATTAACAGAACCGCAATATCAAAGCTGCCCTGAAACACACATTACCAGCGACATTATGGGAGACAGCGAGATGAGCGGAATTAACTCTGTAGAATAGACTACTGTTAACAAAAACAGGTCACTGTGTAACCACAATTTAGACCATATTGTGTAATAGCTAAGGAATATATTACATATTGTTATTGCCCACAGAATCATTGTTAATTATAATTACAAATTAATTAATTGGGCCTACATTAACAGCTGCTTTTTGGAAAACAAGAATATGCAAGGAGAATGAAAACAACGATAACATTATAAAGAAATTCTATACAGGAAATGCAATAATTCTCTACTGTTGCCTATGTACATGGGTAAAGTTACTAAAACTACTATAATACTGCCCACTATGTACAAGAATATAACTACTATAACACTGCCCCTTATGTACAAGAATATAACTACTATAATACTGCCTCCTATGTACAAGAATATAACTACTATAATACTGGCCCCTATGTACAAGAATATAACTACTATAATACTGCCCCCTATGTACAAGAATATAACTACTATAATACTGCTCCCTATGTATAAGAATATAACTACTATAATACTGCCCTCTATGTACAAGAATATAACTACTATAATACTGCCCCCTATGTACAAGAATATAACTACTATAATACTGCCCCCTAGGTACAAGAATATAACTACTATAATACTGCCCTCTATGTACAAGAATATAACTACTATAATACTGCCCCTATGTACAAGAATATAACTACTATAATACTGCCCCTATGTACAAGAATATAACTACTATAATACTGCCCCTATGTACAAGAATATAACTACTATAATACTGCCCCCTATGTACAAGAATATAACTACTATAATACTGCCCCCTAGGTACAAGAATATAACTACTATAATACTGCCCTCTATGTACAAGAATATAACTACTATAATACTGCCCCTATGTACAAGAATATAACTACTATAATACTGCCCCTATGTACAAGAATATAACTACTATAATACTGTCTCCTATGTACAAGAATGTAACTTCTATAATACGGCCTCCTATGTACAAGAATATAACTACTATAATACTGCCCCCTATGTACAAGAATATAACTACTATAATACTGCTCCTATGTACAAGAATATAACTACTATAATACTGCACCCTATGTACAAGAATATAACTACTATAATGCTGCCCCCTATGTACAAGAATATAACTACTATAATACTGCCCCTATGTACAAGAATATAACTACTATAATACTGCTCCTATGTACAAGAATGTAACTTCTATAATACTGTCTCCTATGTACAAGAATGTAACTTCTATAATACGGCCTCCTAAGTACTGTACAGGAATACAACTCTAATTTCTTGGCCTTTCCCTCTATGAATTATTGTATACGCATTTCAGAAGACTTTCTTTTGTGTTGGTTATTGCACTTTTTTTCCTTCACACTCTCTCATTTTCCAATTAATCAGTGAATGGCTGTGTTTCTTGTTAGCGTTACATAAGCCGGGCTGCAGTGTATGAGGAGCGCAGATACAGCCTGTATAAGTCTTGTGTGCTGTGAACTATCATGAGACTCAATTAGTTTTCTCCATAATCTGCTTATACATAACGGAAATAAATACGGCCACAATGCATTCGTAGCAATCATGTATTCTGATGAGCTCGCCCAGCTCCAGTCATTACTAATCAGTCTGTCCTTTTGAAGGATGATACAATTTACCATGGCTCTAATTCAAAGCAAAGCCGAAAGAAAAAAGTAAGAAAAAAAAAAAAGCCCGGGGTCTCTATTCTGCTGGGTCCCAAAGGCGAGCCCGAAACATACAGGAAGTATCGAGCAACAAAAGCGTCGTAATAAACCTCGCTCCTCTGCAGAGAGTGGTCTGTGGTGCAGCCTTTCAATGGGCTGCAGAATACATCTTAATTAACAGGAAAATTGAGAGATCAATGCAAGTCATTGCAGAAGGAGCACACTGGGGAACTCTGGGCCGGAGACCAAGGCAAGATACAGAGAAGTGACATTCGCAGGGAAGCAAGCCTGCCGCGTACAACACCTGCACAATTAAGAAGGTCCAGGAGCCGACTGTTCTATAGAGAGCCGCCTACTCTTTCCACATAGAAGGGAGGGGGGGGGGGGGGAATTAGTAGGTTCAGCCAAAAGAAAGTCATGAAAATTACATGTAATGTATATACAGTACTGTATCTCGCAATACAACTTTGAGGCTTACCAGCTTTGTATAGGGTTTACAGAAGCGACTGAATGGGCAAGATCTTAAAGGTCTCTTAATAACCATTGGGCTCGCTCTGGCCATCCTCCCTGAGGGACTACGCTTTTACAGGAATGGTCATAATGCTTGTAATGTTGCAATGCTAGAGGAACTGCATACCCGTCAACTGCGCCTCCATATCCAGACTTGGCATAGGCTGCTCCGGGTAGGAATGCCTAGACAACCACAGGTCTTCATCGTTTAATCCCTATACAGGGATCTGGTTGTCACTGCTCTGATTCCTTAGGTTGCTGTTCTCCTGGCATTATGGCTTCCAGCATTTCAGTCGGGATGCCAGGCGAATAGCTGCAGGTAGTATCTAGGAGGACCGCGGGGCCATAGCTGAAGCAGATGGATGGTTGTACTATGGTTCAGTGGTAACAGATGTAGGCGGAGGTACATACATTTTTTATAAAAATCAAGCTTTATGGCAATTGGCTACGCTCCATAGGATGGAACTGTACTTAACCATTACTTAATTGTCAACCAGAATTCACACCTGTGACATATATACATAGCAGGGTATGAACTTGGTGGGGGGTGAGGCACTTCGAACACCCTCCTAAGCAAAAATCTTTATCGTAGTTCTCCATACTCATGGTCGTACTCTCAAAGGCATGGCAGCATCAAAGCCTCATGTACCGTAGGTGCCAGAGTACATCTACAATTTTAGGAGCTCCACGTCACTGAGGACTCAATGCACCATAGGCGTGAAAGGACATCTCCAGTACAGCATTACCGTCTCATACACACCATAATCTTTTACTGGTGCATAATGCCATTATACGAAATGCCTTGCCCCTGTGACATAATACTAAACCTGTCACACAGTGTTTTACATAATGTATCATATTCTACTATTACTAAACATCCATTCTTTAGTGACCAGTCACAATCCCCCGATCACTATGGTCCCTATGGGGAGATACTCCCCCAGTCAATATTAGTCCCTAATACTGTGTGCACACTACCATGTCTCGTTGGACTGCCCTTATGTGTCCTGCAGTTTTTCTTCATGCCATTGGATCCATGGCAACCATCTATTTCATTGGGGACCAAGATCTCTGTGAGAAGGTCGCCTCCATCTATATTGATGCAACGTGGTTCTTTTGGCCCCATGGGTCATCAGGTCCCTTTTGTGTCCAGTTGCTCAGGTACTCCATGACTGCTCCCCAGCCTGGGGATGCAGCCCGCTGCATCATCTCTGTCATATGGCCACCATCACATCTGCTGGTGTTTGTGGTGGCTCCTCTGACTCTCCTGTGCTGCATCTCTGTACTCATGGGCTTTGTCCCTCATACACTATTGTCCTTTGTCCTCTGGAACTGTGATGCAGCTACTTTCTTCATATATGCACCTGCAGGATACATAGAACAGTCCCTGCATGCAGGCGGGGCTTAGCGCCATCCTATATACTGTCCATATCATGGGGGCATGATCATGTGGGCGCAGAGCTCCAGCCACATCAGAAGGTGGCAGAACCCCTCACCCACAGTGCTACAATGCTATTCCAATCTCCCTACCGCTATTCTCAGGCTTTGACTGTTCTGCGTGGCCATGACAGTGGTTGGTGGAGGGGCCTTGCACTAACAAGGGCAAGTGCATCTTCTGTCCCTGACTCCTCCAGGGCGGGTCCCATAGGGGAGGGGGTGGGGCTTTACGCTTCTAACACTGGCTGTAAGCTGCTCCTGTGTAAGGGGGGGTGCTGTCAGTGCTCCCCCCTAAACAGCACTACCACTGCGGGGGTAGAAGAAGAGCAGGTATTGCAGTGTTTGTTATTTTAACACATTTGCATTGATGCAGAAAAAAATCTTCGCCAACGACCCCTTTAAACGTCATGTTAACGTTTGTTACATCTGTATGTTTGTAATGTGGCCTCTACAACCTTTCATACCAGGTTACACATTATGTCCCGCTCATCTACGATGATTTAGGACTTACATGTTGCGAATGAATCTTAGATGTGTGACATCATAAAGCGCAGCACAGGATCTCTGATATTGAACCTCGGACAACCGCACCAAAGCAACATGATTTCTAGAAGAACCACAAATGATTTCTAGGAGTTTCGGTGATTTGTCGCAGCAAAGTGTTGATAAAGGAAACATTAAGGAGCCATAAAACATGAGGCAGGTAAATCACTGGTGGCCTCCTGTAGGGTCTGGTGTAACACAAACTCCTAAAATCCTGATTATACAAGCGCTGGTGAGAAGCTCTCGCTGTTTGTACCTGACAGCTGCTGAGTAACATGACACAGGTAACATCAGGGCCCAGTGCCCCCGTCGATGGCTCCATCTGTGTCCGTGTGATCTTCGCTGGCAGTGTAATTTAGAGCCATCAGAGGAGCCGCTGTGCGGTGCGGGAGGTCAGTACTAGAGTAATGCTTGACACTCAACTCTTGTTTTCCTATCAGTTCACTCTTAGAAAGTCTAACAAAAAGTATAATAAAATAATATGTGTTTTATACTGTATTAGCTATTATTGGCCTTTGGGTCAAGGGGGGCCATATTTTACAAACAGCGCAGTTTTCTGAAGTGTTCGCATACTGCTGTGGTGAAAGTGTATCGTGTGCAGACAAATGACACCATTGGGAATAACCAACGCCGAAACTATGGAGCGCCACGTACCATTGATGTGAACATCGGCTACAAAGGTGTGCGAGGGCTGACCCCCTACAGTGGGGCAGCTCACCATTAAAATGAACCAGGGCTACCAGACAGGTATCTAAAACAACAGTTCAGCAAACCCTACTGCAAGGGGGCTCCGAAGGGGTGAATATGGCTAACAAAGGTGCATCGGAAGAAAAGGCTTCAATTTGTGCGGTGGCATCAGAATTGGACCACTGCCGATTGGCAAAGGGTTGCCTTCTCCGATGAGTCACGTTTTCTGATTCATTGAACGGATGGACATTGGTGTGTCAGGTGAGAAACATCAGAGAACAAACACCATACAACAATTACTGGAAGTAGACTAGTTGGTGGCGGCAGTGTTATGGTCAGGGGAAGTCTTTCACGTATTCTATGGGTGGCTCATCCATGTGAAAGGCACTCTGAAGGGATTTGGTTATGAATCCATACTGCAGATGGGATCTTCCAGCAAGACAATTGGACATGTCTCATGGCTATAAGTGTCCAACAGTGATTGGAAGAGCACGACCAAGGCTTCCAAGTACTCCTCTGGCCCCTAATTCACCAGGCTAGAACCCAATTGATCATCAATTGACGTATTCGTTCTATTATCCTCCCCCACACACCTTTCAGCAACTGTGGGATGCCCTACAGTCAGCATGGCTCCAGATACCTGAGACCACCTATCTGCAGATTTGCACAGTAAATGCAAGTGTGGAGCTTTTTTTTTTTTTTTGCTTGCCATGGGAAATAATGGGCAGTTATTAAACAAGAATCCCCCTAACATAGGACATGCAGCAACTTTTCTATCTCAGATCATTAGTCCAAGAGAAAATCATTCATGTGAATAAACAGATTTAAATTGATGTGTTCCTTTCAAGCTTAATATCTGACCATTTTGCAATCAGTCAGATATTGAGCGTGAAAATCGCCCATGTGAACACGCTCTTAATAACATGAGTGGATCAAGGAAAGTGACGGCTGCTGTGAGCTCATTTTATTTTTGGTACTTTTACACAAGACGAATGTTGGACACTTAGGCCTCATGTCTAGAGATGAGCGAGCATACTCGTCCGAGCTTGATGCTCGTTCGAGTATTAGGGTGCTCGAGATGCTCGTTACTCGAGACGAGCACCACGCGGTACTCGTCTCGATTAAACGAGCACTGACCATTGAATTCAATAGAGCCGGCTGTATTGCCGGCTCCATTGAATTCAATGGGCTAACATCGTTCTTCTCTGCCACAGCTGTTACAGCTGTGGCAGAGGAGAACGATCTTTATGCTGACAGTGGGGGGGGGGGGTCTCACTCTTGCCGCTATTGTGGCTTAATAGTGGGACCTGGGAACTTGAGATACAGCCCAAAATGTAGCTCCTCGCCTGCCCTATTCGTTTCTATGTCGTTTCCATCACTTTCTTGTGTTTTGCAGATTTTCACAAATGAAAACCTTAGCGAGCATCGGCGATATACAAAAATGCTCGAGTCACCCATTGACTTCAATGGGGTTCTTTACTCGAAACGAACTCTCGAGCATCACTGAAAGTTCGACTCGAGTAACGAGCACCCAAGCATTTTGGTGCTCGCTCATCTCTACTCATGTCCAATTGAACTCATGGATTCCATCTGCTGAATCCTGCAACGGAATCCAGCCGTGTCTGCGGACACGGAGAGGAAAATATATTTTCTTAACTGTCCAGATCCAGCGTGGGTCTCCTCTATTCCAGCCGGATCTTCTTTCTTCAGCACGGCGGATGCGTCCTGCGTAGCGCAAATTTTTTATTTTTAAATCTCTTGCTTTCCCACGGATCTGCGGCATGTCCACAGTGACAGCTGTGGCTGTGGCGTGGATCGGATGGCTTTCATTGACTTTAACGGAAGCCGTCCCTGCGGGATCTACCGAAAAATGGAGCATGCTGCGATTTCTTCCCACATGTCCGATCCACACACCGGGAAAAAATTACATCCGCATGCTTTAAACTGCATCCCTATGGGCGGCAGATCTCACACACGGGTTCCGCAAATCAAATCCGCCCGTGGACATTAGGCCTTAAGCGCTCGAAAGCCGTCCCTGCAATTATCCCTCCTTCTCTTTTATACAGGAGTGATAATCGCTCAAGGAATGAAGGCAGATCATACCGGAGACCTCCATTCACAGTAAACAGGCAGTCCCTCGCAGATGAACAACTGCCTGTTTACCCGGGCCGACAGCTGCTCAGCTGAAAGATACCTCCGCAATGCTGAGCCTCCATTCTCTGAGCGATTAAATATGCATCCACTAACCGCATTGCAAATATGCAGTAGTTTGCTATAAAACATGCATTTTCAAATATTTTTGAAATAATGCAGGAAAAAACTCATGAAAAATAGCCGCACGTGAATCCGGCTCTCCAGAGCCGTGTCTTGTAACGAGCCCTACACTTTTGAATCCACTACATGTCCGTGACGGGTTTTCATTCACTGGAAGTAAACAAACTATTGAAGGAAAGCAAGCAGAGAACTTGAAAACCACAAGAAAATAACACATTAAAAATAAATAAAAAGTATCGCGGAAAATTGCATATTTTTTCTTACTATAAAAAACCTCCCCCTTTAAGAGCGGTCTCTCGATTCGGCAATTCTGAAGAATGACTTTCACAGGTTATTTTTTGATCTCACACTCTACCTGCAACATACGGAAAAAAACATCATCTTTTCTCAAATGAATTTCTGCGCCGCTCGCACATAGCGAGGAGCCGCCGTCTTATCTTTTATTTCTTCGTTATAGCATGTGGCTGACATAAATTTCCTGTGTTCAGAAGTGTAAATGCATTTGGTGTGTGTCAGTACGTCATGAATTAAACATGAAATCACAAAATGTAATCAGCATTGTTTTCTGAGGACTGGAAACGGGACGGCGGAAGAATCGTCTCTCGTGGTCATTAATGCAGAGCACTTACCCCATGGAATAGGAGAGGATCAGCAACATCTGTGCAAATGCCGAGCACCCATAAAAGGGGCGCAATCATTACATCCCCAGACAATGCACACAATACTGTAAGTAGATGATGGCTATTATACAGATGTAGCAGAGTTCAGTTTGTCAAAGTAGTACTGCTTAGTATTTCATTTACCATGGCTGTTGTGATGCAAAATGTGTCCTCTCTTAACTTTTCTCTTAACCCCTTTGTGGCCGTAATATGCCTTTTTACTGACTTCACTAATGGGCTTTAAACCTGGACATACACCTCTTTAAGGTGGTGGCTTAGCTGACTACTGACAGCCAGGCTCCTGCTCTAACAGCTAAAAACAGAGAAACCTCATAACCTTGCAGTTCAACACCCTACATACTGTTAGGATGTGCTGCTAGAATCTGTTGTACTACTGTGCTTCTAGCAGCATAGCCTCCACAGGTGGTAATGATTGAGCTGACTGGGTGTGTTCTTCCTGATAGCCAATCCCCTGGATCTGTGCTCATATATAAACTCTGCTCCTGTCAGTCTCTGTCTAGTGTCCAGAGTGAGCAGTCATGAATCCTTGTCTGTTGCAGCTTGCTGTGTTTGGGGTTTTGCTAGTTCATGTCCGTTTGTAAGTTTTTTTTTTCGGTCAGTTTTGTGTCAGTTTGTTCTGCTGTACTCCTGGTTAATGTAGGGACTAGCAGTATAACCAGGGGCCGTGAAGTTGGCCCGCTAGCTTCCATGTTTTGTACAAAATGTCAACTAATACCTGATATTTATATTCAGCTTATCATCTGCTATTAGTGGTTGCATTTTGGCTGCTGTATGCTGTGTATTCTGGCTCTGTGTGTCCTGTTGTTCTGTCCAGTTATCCCTGCCTGTGGCATGTTTGTTTGTCCTCTACTGGTGCGCGGTTCCTAGAATCAGCTAGTGCCCAGATCCGAAGACTGCTAGGCTGTCCTTATGGGGGCGATGTCCCCGCTTAGGTAGGGCCAAGTTATCCTTCCTTTTAGCACAGGGTAAGTTTGCCAGAAACCCGTGTGTTCCCATATGTATCCAGTCCTCTTTGGTCATGATCATGTGGGCAACGTGCTTAGTTTGCCCACACGATCGTAACACATACCACAATGAAGGGGGCTCCTTCTGTCACCTATTGGCACCCCGCAACGTGATTGCAAGTTACCAGTGGGTCCCCATGGGAGCCGGAATCCTGACAAAGGCCTACATGTCTGCTATGTAACGCAGCTTATCAGGTCCCGCCTCATGCAGAGTCTAATAGGCCGCTGTCATAGGCTTAGTAGAACGCACTACATAAGTAATGCAGTGTACTACCGCAGCGATCAAATGATTGCATCTTCAAATCCTATTATTGTCTGGGTCTAAAAAATAGTGTAAAGAAAAGTTCAATAAAGTATAATTGAAAGGAAAAAAATGCATCTTTCCCCACAAAAACCCATTTTAAATGGGTAAAATACAGAAAAAATTGCTACTCCCCCCCACTTCCCCCAACATAATTAGATATTCCCAGGTTTATAATGACCCAGAGAATAAATATATTTAGTTATTTATTTCGCATGGTGAATACCATTAAAAAGTAATGCTGCAATTGCGATTTTTGTTTTGTAATAAAGAAAAATCCAGAAGTCACGTGTACCGCAAACTACCATTAAGAACTACAACTCTTGCCACAAAATAAAAAACCTCACAGAGCTCCGTTGCCAGAAAAAACAATGTTATGAGTCTAAGGTTTTATTCACACAGGCAAATCGCAACCATCTGAAGCATTGGATTCCAATGCATTTGTTCAGATGGGCAATTTTTGGGGGTGTAAAATCGGCTGGCCATAAAAGATATGCATATGGTGCGTACTACGGCTAGCTGCTTTTACGCTGACTGGAAAAGATAGCTCTAGACCTATCTTTGGCCAGAATATGGTGGCCGGTCCCATAGACTCCAATGGGAGCCTATGGGAGTTGCCGGATAAGGGAGGTGAGATGGAGTTTAGCAGCAGCTCTGCTAAACTCCCCCCCCCCCCCCTTCTCTGCTCTTTGCCGGCTGCCAGAGTGGGAGATTAGCACACTAGCTCCCACCCCGTCCCGCCCCTTCGCCTTGCTGGCAGGGGGCACAGCAAGGGTGGGAGTTTAACACGTTAGCTCTGCCCCCTCCCTTTGCTGGCAGTCACCAAGGGGCGGAGAGGGGGAGGGAAAATGGAGGGATTTTAGTAGAGCTAAACTCTCTCTCCCCACCCGACGGAATTCTGGGCTGCGGCGTATATGCTTCGCAGCCCCCGGCCGTCTGAATGGGTGACAAAATGAGATACAGCTGCGACTTGGTCATAGCTGCCTCTTGTACATGCAATTTTTGGCCGCAACGCCGGCGGCTGGACATCGCCCATGTGAAGGAGCCCTTGGAATGTAGTGACAGAGTCATTTTTTTTCTTTAAAAGTAAAAAAAAAAAAAAAAATCCATCCAAACACCCAAAAATGTAATAAAAAAAAGTTATATAATACATTATATGTACCCCAGAGTGGTGCCAATAAAATATACAGCCAATGAGTTATGGCTTGTGCAATGTGATGATGAAAATATGGCTAACTAGGTAACTGGTGGGGGTCCAACTGCTGGGACCCACACTGATCATGAGAACAGGGGCCTGGCCAGTCCTCAACTGAAGGAAGAGCAGATCAGGCAGTGCATGAAGCAGGCGCACTACCCTCCATTCATTTCAATGACAGTGACAAAAATTCTCAAGTGCTCGACTCCGAAGTCTACCAGTCTTGGTTTCCTCACCTACTCATAAAAATGCCAAGACTTCTAGGATTTCTCCATTTCTTACTCATTTTAAAATCTGAATCTCCCCCCTGTGGCTGTTCTGGTATTAAGCTCCTTGTGGCTAGACTCTTTGGTGGGTTCACCGCTTGTGGCGCTCAGGCATGTTTCCTCCTTCCACACAAACATCTGCCATCATCCCCTTTGCACCAACTTTTGGAAACTGCAGACCTTTTGGATATTTTCCGATATACTAATTCAGTACTGTCAGCGGAAATATTAACAAGGAGTGAAATAAGATTTTCATTTTGTACTTTCTATTGTGGCGTCAATTAAAATTGTGGTTAACACGGCACTGCTTGATAGGTTGGTTGTACATCGCGTTGTTCTTTCACTTAACCTTCTCAGCTAATTGGAGGTGCTTCTAGTTCACGAGGAATCATATTTAGAACTTACTTTCAAAACGTGTGAAATATATCAAAATGAGATGTTATAGGGTAAGTAGGTAACAAAAAAACTAATAATATTGGAGATGTCGCCAAAGTGCACTGAAAAACCGGTTCCCTTTATTATAAGTGAATATGCTGGCTATGATGGATGTACTGGAGGTTTTGGGGTTAATTGGACTCAGCATGAAAAAAAAAGCTTATCTATGAACCTGTATGGCAGCTCAGAAGAACGACTCGCCGCATTCCTGGACAGCCGTAAAGGGGGTCTGCGGTTACCAGACAACCCCTTTTCTATAGAGCTGTCTGTATTAAAAGAATAAACCGAGCTATACTTACCCCTTCGCCACTGGGATCTAGCACTGCAGCCCCGCTGTCGTCCTGGGGTCTGTTGTGATAGCTGTCGTCACCGAAAGTAGAGTGACCGCTGCAGCCAATCAGCGGTTGTAGCGTCACCATTCATTCTCCTGGCATCAGCGCTCACATCCTGAGTGCTTTGATACCAAAAGTCCAGAAACACCATGCTGCAGCGATCACCTGACTTCTGCTGATAGCAGTTATCAGACCAGATGTCGGTAACACAGTGGGGCTGCAGCAATGGATCCCATCAGTGGCAGAGGCGTACTTACTTAGCTCTCTTTATTACTTCAGTGCAGGCAGTGCTATTCAAGAGAGTTGTCCAGTAACCAAACAAGCTCTTTAATAATATCCCTATTACTAGTTTTCTCCAAAAAAAACCAATCATAGCTTAAATATTGCCTAAACATTTTCTTCTGTTTTGTGTACACAGCCTTTATGCCTAACTATTTGTTCAATTGGATTATGTGGTTATGTTTTACTCTCCTCTTCGAAAGAAGAAAAGGCAGAGAAAGTACCTGACTGCAGAATCAGACTACATCCCAGGTTTTTTGCATCTTGTGATCACGGAAGCACATACTGTACACTAAACGATGGCCACTTTATTAGAGACCCCGGCCCTTCATAATTGGAGTTTTCCTGTATGGAAATTAGACATGTGACCCTGGAGTGCAGCATAAAAACATTAGAATGGAAAAACCCAGCAACTTCCAACAAGGCCTGGTCATCAGTACAGGGCCAGGTTTCATACACTGCCAACCTTGTGGGGTTTTCTCACGCAGCAGTGTAGAGACTATACCAAGAATGGCCAATAGAAACAAATAGTGACAGCATCCAGTGGTGCAAAATACTTATATCTTATTTATTTCTTCCAGATGTACAGATAGCAGCAACGTTTTGACTCCTGCAAGTCTTTGTCAAGAATGGACTCACAGGAGTCGTGCTGTCACTCTTTGTTTCTATTGACTGCATTGGGAACCTTGGATTCGGTTACTGCTGTGACCCTGTATTTTTGTTGCCCCACTGGAGGCTGCTGACATTTGGTGGTTTTTTTTATACCAAGAATGGTGAGATGGAGGAAAAACTTCCAGCAAAAATGGATTCTGTGGACCGAAACAACTCCTTGACAAAAGGGGTCAGAGGAGGATGTCAAGAATCATCCTGATGAAAAGGTGGTGTAGTCAAACAAATTGCATCTGAATCTAATTCTGGTGCTCCAACTAATATGTTCAAATGCACAACTCGTAATTGCTTAGTCCAGATGGTCCAGCACCATTGCTGTCTGAGAGATATAGAAAAGAGTGACTCCAGTAAGCAGAGGAGAGCAAAAAATTGGATCACTGAGCAGTGGAAAAACATCACCTAGTCGAATGATCCCAGTTGCACCATAATGATGGGAGGGTCCAAATTTGATACAAGCAGCTTGAATCGATGACCCCTTTTTGTCAGGTGTCAACAGCCCAGGCTGCTGGAGGTGGAGTAATGGTGTGGGGAAGGTTTTCTTGGCACATCCCAGGTCCTTTTATAACTGTGAATGGATGCCACAACCAACTGCTGTGGTTCTGAGGTCCAAAGCACCACTAGATGGAGGTCTGTAATAAAGTGGCTATTCAGTACCGGGCTATCTCGGTTGAAATGTGAAAATACTGTATAAATAATCAAAAATCATAGCATTAGGTAAGACCAGAGAGGTCAGGCAGAAGCTTAGAACTTTTTTCTATTGGCTGTGAATGGAGGTTGACGGAGGAACGTAAATCTAAGTGCAATTGTTAGCTTCAGTCTCACCTGATGGTCCAAACATTGACTGCATGTCAATCAACTCCCTAGTAGTTCCAGACACCATTACTAGGACTTTTAGCATGTGGGATATAGTTCAACCTGAATACCAGAAGTCAGCGGAGTCACATTATATCCTGTATGTCCATGAAAATGAATTTCTCACATTGACCATTTAATTGACTTGGTCATTTCTCAAACCTCTGATCGACAAAAAGAGAAGATGCTGTGCCAAGCACAATATAAATAGATTCCCCTTACCCAGCATCCTAGAAGACAAAGCTTAGTGACCCACACAAGGTTGCTGCACCATTAATGTCATATTCTATACACCTGAAGCCAATGTCTCCGTCCTGTCCGATGCGGGTCTTGCAGAAGGGTGTGCAGATACCCCCTCTACTCTACTAATTACTAACCATCCACAAACAAGTAAATTATTGGATGCTATTCCTTCCCAGAATCCCCTGCCTAAAAAATGTGCATAAATCTTAACCCCTTCACTGCCCAGGACTTAAATTTCTGTCATGGGGGTGTGGGGTAAGTATGATACAGGATCGGGGCTCAGTACAAGGCGGTGTGTTGACTGTCTCTGACAGCGGACACCCACTGGCAACAGCATCGATCAGCGCTCAAGCTGATCACGGCTCTTAACCCTTTGAATGCATCTGTCAATTCTGACAGCGGTATTTAAATCCTCCAATTGGCGTTGAGACTGCGAGCTGTCGTTCAGTTGTCATGGCAGCCCAGGACTGTCATGAATGAATGCTTATCAAGGTGTAGCTGTGACACGTCTTGACAGTGTGCCTGTCAGAATGCGGTATAATGCAAGATTATGGTATTGCGTTACACAATGAGTAAGCAACTCTCTTAGAAGACTGAAGAAAAAAATTTAGAAAAAAGCATAATTTAGAAAAAAAATAAATAAGGATATTAAAAGTAAAAAAAACAAAAAAACTAAAAGAAAAAACTCAACAAAAAAGCTCAAACACATATTTGGTATCGCCACGTTCATAAAAGTCTGAACTATCAAAAATAACACAATATTTGTCTCAAATTATGAATGTCAACAGAAAAAGAATAAAGAATGCACAACAGCAGAATTGAGTTTTTTTTGGTCATCCCGTCTCAAGGTTTTTATAAAATGTGATGAAAAAGTTCTGAGCACTCCAAAATGGAACCGATAGAAATCCCCGGTCATCCCGCAGAAAACAAGCCCTCAAATAGCATCTTTTTTTTTAATTTGGAGGGCAGAGAGAATTCTACCATTTTGGGGGGGCTTTTTAATTTTACAGCATAAGAGCTTATTTACACGAGCGTATATCGGCCATTTTTTTCATGGCCGTCCGATATACACTTCCATCTGAGCAGTTCCCTCCTTCCCTCCCACTCACCGACTCTCTGCCTCTCTCCTCCACTCTGGCGTTTGCAATGGGAGGGGGCAGGTTGGGGCAGAGCTAAGCTCCGTTCTTTCCCCCATTGATGGCAATGGACAAGGGGCGGGGAGGAGGCTAGAGCTTAGCTCCACCCCTGCCCCACCCACTCCCATTGCAAACTGCTCGAAGGAGAGGAGAGAACCAGAGAGTCGGTGAGTGGGAGGGAAGGGTGAAGGACTGCTCAGATGGAAATGTATATTGGCCGGCCGTAAGAATGCCGGCCAATATATGCTTGTGTAAATAAGCCCTTAATCGTGCAGCATAGATAACATGATATTTTTTTCTGTAGGTTGGTGTGATTACAATGCCAAAATTTCATTTTTTTTTTTAGGTTTTTCCACTTTTACACAATACAAATTCCATTTTTTAGGAAAATATATATTTTTGGTATTGCTCGGCTGTGCTAAATCGCTGAATTTGGTAGAGAAGTTTGGTTGGGTCCAAATTTGTTTCAAACCCAAACTTCACCACAACCCTTAAAAATTGGTGCATAATGGAAGAAAGAAGGAAGAAGAAATAATTTAAGTAGGATCCTCCAAGATGAACTTCTTAAAGTTAAAGTTTGCCCTGACTCAAACTTTTAGCAAAGTTCAACACGAAACAAGTTTAGACTATTTGGGTTCACTCAACACAAGTGAACAGCCCTGAACTGCCCATTAACTAATAGGGTGTATGAAAATGGGGTATCTAAACCTGACAAGTCATTATAAAGCTCAGTACATATGTGAGCGTTCTCCCTGCTTGATGTACTTTCTAATGCAGTATCCTCGCTTATTACCATATATTGTGAATTTCCATTTCCCTCCTCTGCCCCCCCCCCTCCCCCCCCCCCCTCCTTCCTCCCCCAATCATCCACTTGGGAGCTTTTTTCTACCGGCAGATAAAAAGTAGCGGCATGATTTAGTGCTATCCCTTCTGCTAAGCTTTCCATGTAACCCTGCTCCCACTCGAATGTATGCACTCTACTCCACAATGTGCCCTGCATGTAAATGGCTCTCCTCCATGTGTAACTGAATCAATTGCATGCAATTATCTGTATCTCTCCTCGTGATTTACAGATCTGGGTGACGGTATTTATCAAGTATTTCTTAATTAATCACACGCAGAGTTTGGAGCCACTAATGATCTTCCTGCGGTACCTTTCTCATCAAGCTCTAAGATATTCAGTCTCAAGTTCAGCTGCCGGTAACAGGCAAAGCCTTAAATATCCCCCTCACATCCACAAGGACCTCCGCATCCAAGAATCTACATCACTGGAGGCATCTCAAGTCTGGGCTGAAGGATTCCCAGCAATTAAGGCTTCAGCAAGAAGACAAATAGAAAGATCCTTTAAGTGCTCAGAGACCTGCAACACAGGTAGAACTATGTGGGGCAATGAGAAGAAGCACAGGTTTTGGGACTGATAGTGGGGGGTTTACATAAAACTACTCAATCTTTTATCACCATGTTGTTTTTTAAATCCTGTATTCTGTGCTGATTGATTTCTCATCTATCTTCAAGTCTGAGCGGTTTTCTACTACACAGACACAGACACAGACACAATTCTGTCATCCTGCAGGCACCACTAGGGGGAGCTTACTGCATACTGTATACACATTATATTCCTGAGGGCTCAGTAACACGGGCGCATCGTCGCCCGTGTTACTGCAGGTAGCAGACGGCCGTACCTGAAGACGGCCGTCTCTCTGCAGCGCCGGAGGAAAGAACATGTGACAGGCTTCATTGCCGGTCATGTGTTCTTTCATCAGTGCTGCAGAGAGACGGCCGTCTTCAGGTATGGCCGTCTTCTTTCGGCTCAGTCACACGGGCGTATCGGCGCTGGTGTTCAGGTGCCGATGCGCCCGTGTGACTTAGCCCTTAGGCCACTTTTACACCTGTGTTATGGTCGGTTCAGGGTTTTCCGTCTCTCTGCTCTATTTTTTGAGAAGAGAAATTGAAAAAAACACAAAAAAACTGATTGAAGCCAATAGGGGAAAAAAAAACAATGGGCTTTCCAAAAACAGAAAGGCTCCTATTCGCTTCCATTTAATCAGGCTTCCATTTTTCTAATGAAAAAATAAAACCGTAGATTGTTCCATTTTCCTGCAAAAAAAACAGAAACCTACAAACAAAATGCAAGTCTTTCCATTTGATTTCAATTTTTTTAAAACCCCATTCAAGTCAATGGGGAGAAAAACGGATACATTTTTTTCTGTTTTATTTCAGTTAATTTCAGGGGAGAAAAAAAATGTCTCTCTCAAACGTGTCCTGTCCTATTAAGTCACTGGAAGAGAGGACCCCTATGATCAGAAAGAGAACGTAATCTAACCCTTACAGGGCCCCCTAGTGGCACTGCAGAGCAAAGATAGATATGAGATAGCGGTGCAGCAGTGCTAGTCCATGTTGAGTTAGTGCAATACTGAGTTATTGAGTCCCGTTGAGCCACAAACTAATGCAGCTATGCTAGTAGCATAGCGAGGCCACCAGTCAAAGTGAATGGCTGCTGCTGTGCTACGCAATTAGTGTAGCGCAGCTTAAAGGCGCCAGGTGGTCTGTGCTGAAGATGTAGAGTGCCATCCTTCAAGAATGGCGCTGTTACATCTGTATGAGATATAGAAGTGCCTAAGATAATAGCTTCTATGATAGACAGACTTGAGGCACACAGACATGAGACAGACAGACTTGAGACAGACAGACAGACGTGAGGCAGACAGACAGACAAACCAACTTGAGATGGACAACCTTGAGACGGACAGACTACAGATGAACAGACAGACATGAGACAGACAGACATGCGTTAAGCCCCATTTAGACGGGATGGCTGTCGGGCAAACGATGCCCAACACTCGTCCCCACACATACTCGCTCTCACGCTGGAGCGAGTATTGCTGGCTCACAGCAGGGAGACTGCAGGAGTTTTCACTTCTCGCTCTCCCCCGCCCCTCTCCATTGAATTAACATAGCAGCTGTTCAATACTGAACAGCTGCTATTTACACTGAGCAATCATCGTTCAGCTCATCGGCCATCGTTTAGGCCTCCTGCACATGGGCGGAAATTCTGTGGCAGGATTTCCCGCAGAATTTCCGCCCGTGCACACTACCATAGGATTGTATTTTATAATCCAATCCTATGCAGACAGCCGTGATTTGACCACGTAAACTGTCGCGCGGTAAACAAATCGTAGCATATCCTATTTCTGTGTGGACCTCGCAGGGGCCAGCACAGAAACGTCACTGGTGACGCGCCGGCTCCGCTCTGCGCATGTGCCAGCTGGCCGGCGCTGAGTAGAGCGGGGAGACGCCGGGAGCAGGTGAGCCGCAGTTGTCACTGCAGGGGCACGGCTCGCATCCCGCTGCGAGAATCCTTGCAGCCGGGTCCGACCCGGACGTCTGCAGGAGGCCTTATGCAGCTTAGACAGCCAGACAACATATGTTATTGATTATTTTATTCATTATTTATACCGAAATGCAAACTCAGCTCTGCTATGCATGTGACTAAATCATTCAAACTCCATGTAACTTTAATGTGACTTCTCGCTTCCTGCATTACAGCGTCTCTCTTACATCACGGCTATGAGATATTCTTTCATGCTCCGTTGATTAGAGGGAGATACGACTGCTGTCCAGCTGGGCTCGGTGCTGTATGAACATTAATTTTGCCCTTTCTATAAAAAAAAAAAAAGAGCGCGTTCCGTGAGATCAGCAGGGGGCGCCGAGAAGATTTCTTTTCTTAGCTTAATAACTTCCAAACAGGAGGTTACTCAGAAGCAGCGGCCGAAGACATAAAACCCCATCCAGCCATTCATCATAGGCGTCCTCTGCGCTGCTGTACAATATAATATACTACAAACACCTTGCAGAAATATGTGCAACAACTTTCTGACTGTTTCCAACAAGCAATGATGTGAATATAGTTCTGAGCAGAGACCATAACTCTGGACC
Source organism: Eleutherodactylus coqui (assembly GCF_035609145.1). NCBI lineage: Eukaryota > Metazoa > Chordata > Amphibia > Anura > Eleutherodactylidae > Eleutherodactylus > Eleutherodactylus coqui. Next base: position 44,420,297 of record NC_089840.1, read on the forward strand.
CTGCGAGATAAATAATGTAGTGTCTTTATATGGCCGATTGCAAAGGGAACATTTCTTTTAAGCTGAATGTAGCAGAGTTAAGTTTGTTATTCAACCAAACTTACTGCGGATAAATATATAAAACTCACTGAATCAAAATAATGCAATACGTTTATCCGCTGTTTTCCAAATCACAGTGACAAACTCAGCTCTGCTACATCTACAAATATATAGGCTAGGAAATTACAGTAAATAGTTTAACAACACCTACAATTTTCAACTCCTCTTGGAAACTCGTGCCATTTATTTTCGCTAGTCAGATGCCGAGAGGCAAAGCGTGCCTTTTGTGCGCCGCACTCAACTTTGTCACATTAAAGTCGGCTTCACACGCCTGAGCGCTACGTATTTGGAAATGAACTATGCTTTTCTGCGCACACATTGACATGTTTTACTGTTCTTTTTGCGCTCGCAGGGTATGTTCATCTGCGTGCGGCAAACAAACACACCGATTGAAATGCCTATTCAGTTCCATTTGTTCTTCCAGCCGAATTACACAGCGTTTCACCCATCTTACGTATTTTGTGCGCATTTGTCTATTGACTTCGATGGGGACCTTTTTTGCACAAATACGCAGAAAAAAATAGAGCATGTCCAATTTTTTCTTTTCTTTGCACAACCAAATGTGCGCGGAAAATACGGAAATGTGAAAGAACAAATTGAAATCAATGGGTTTCATTCTCTGCGTATTGCATGCGCAAATGTGCTCATGTGAAGCCGGCCTACAAATGTTTGACAAACTACATCTGACCAATCCAGTTCGACTACATGTGTGAAGCTCAACTCTGCTGCATCTTATCTATCAAGTCTGCTATATCCTGTGCTACAAACCAGACAAACCCAGCTCAACTACATCTACCATCGGCTATATACCCTTCAATATCAGCTCTATCATATTTGCCATGCTCAGTTCTGCTATGTAGTAAGTCAGATCAACTACATCTGTCAATCGCACTTCACTACATCCGTTGTAAAATTTGACAAACTCGGCACTACTACATCTGCATTCATCACACTGGTATTCCTGGTGCGTCTTGTCCTCAAACAACTGTACTGCATGTTGTGTTCATTCATATGTAAAGCCCGTCTCTGTGATCCATCGACTTCAATAGGACTTGGCCTACAGTACCACGCTGGCTCACTGCACAATGTATGAAGGTGGCTTCTTCCTGCAGCAAAGTGATCAGCAAGGGTCCCGGCTGACAGACCTCCACTGATCAGTTATTGATGACCTATGCTTAGGATGGGTCATCAATCTGGCAAGTGGTAGAATCCCTTTAAGGACTTCCTTAAAGGGGTTTTCTAGACAATTTGTATTAGTGACCTAACATAAGGCGTTGCAACAGCTGGAGAGCTACAGGCTGGAGAATTACTGTACATGCATAGTCTACACTGCTGTCCATGGTGCTGAAAACCAACCATCCTTTTAACAGCACCCTCAATGAAAGGGTTAATCCTTTTCATCTTAGACTTTAAGGGTAAATTATACAACTAGAAGATTTTAACCATTTATAAATTTAACAAATGTAATCCTTCTAGAAATGTGCAGATTTACCCGTCGCTATAGAAAATGATCAATATGAGGGGGTGATCTGCAAATAGCTGTATTAGCTTGCATAGGAGCCAACATGAACACTGCCCCTAGTGGTGGTTTCTATTCAGGTAAAGGGGAGCTGATTGTAAGCTGCTGCTCAGTTTTCCCCCTACTGGTGGAGTAGTAGCTATAAGGCCTCGTCCACAAGGGCCAGATTTGCCGTGGATTTCCTGTCTGGACCCTCCGTACAGACAATCTGCAGTATTTACAGTAGCAGCAAAGCAGATGAGATTTTCAAAGTTTCGTTCACACATATGGAAAAATCTATGGCAGATCCTTGCGGTGCGGATTTTGGATATTCAGCATGTCGATTACAGCAGCGGATTTGTGGTGCGGATTTCACCTCTAATTTGTGCACCGAAATCGATGATGCGGATTTTGAGATGGATTTTGCGCTGTGGATTCGCTGTAGAATGGCCAAGCTGCAGCAAATTCGGCCCTGTGTGAACATAGTCTTATGGCGATGCATGTATTGAGCCCTAGGGAAGCCTCTTCTACAGGTCACCAGGCAATGTATATGGCAGTATTGCCCCCTAGTGGTGTGTTTTATGCAGATGAATAGCAGCTGTATGTGATGTCATACAGATAGCCCTTACGATAGGAGTTGCATACAGATCTAGCAAAGTTTATGTGTTAAGAAAAAGTCATGTGACAGTTTATTTGCCTTTCCAGTGACTTTTGCTGTGTTTTGATAAAGATAACTTGTTGCAACAAGTTATCACAATGAAGTCAAACTTTGCTACATCTGTATATGGCATGGACGGTTTGCCGCTAGCAGGGATATTCATGCAGATAAATAGGAGCTGTATATGGTGTCATGCAGATTGATCTATAGTAATCACTCTTACGGGTCATTAACAGGAGCGCTATATGCCATTACACAGATTGCCCCCTAGTGGTAGCTCTTATACAAGTCTATAGAACAGCTCTACATACAATTATACAGATTGCCACCTAGTGGTGACTCTTATGCAGGTCATTAGGATCAAAACTATATGCCATTACACAGATTGCCCTCTAGTGGTAGCTCTTATACCAGTCTATAAGACAGTTCTACATACCATTATACAGATTGCCACCTAGTGGTGACTCTTATGCAGGTCATTAGGATCAACGCTATATGCCAATACACAGATTGCCCTCTAGTGGTAGCTCTTATACAAGTCTATAGGCCAGCGCTACATACCATTACACAGATTGCCCTTTAGTGGTAGCTCTTATGCAAGTCATTAGTACAGCTCTATATGCCATTACACAGATTGCCCCCTAGTGGTAGCTCTTATACAAGTCTATAGGACAGCTCTACATACCATTATACTGATTGCCACCTAGTGGTGACTCTTATGCAGGTCATTAGGATCAACACTATATGCCATTACACAGATTGCCCTCTAGTGGTAGCTCTTATACAAGTCTATAGGACAGCTCTACATACCATTACACAGATTGCCCTCTAGTGGTAGCTCCATTAGTACAGCTCTATATGCCATTACACAGACTGCACTCTAGTGGTAGCTTTTATGCAAGTAATTAGGAGCAATCCTTTATGCCATTTTACAGATGTCCCCCTAGTGGTAGGTCTGATACAAGTCATTAGGAGCAACTGAATATGCGCCCTAGTGGTAGTTCTTATGGAAATCATTAGGATAGCTCTATACACTATTATACAGACTGCCCCCTAGTGGTAACTCTTATGAAAGTCATTAGGGACAACTCTATTTGCCATTTTACAGATCCCCCCCCCCCTGTGTTAGCTCTTATACAAGTCCTTAGGACAGATCTATATGCCATTACACATATTTCTCTATAATATTAGCTCTTATACAAGTCATTGGGGGCAGTGTTATACACCATTATACAGATTACCCTATAGTGATAGCTCTTATACAAGTCATTAGGACAGATCTATATGCCATTACACAGATTGTTTCATAATGTTAGCTCTTATATAACTCATTGGGGGCAGTGTTATACACCATTATACAGATTGCCCTCTAGTGATAGCTCTTATACAAGTCATTGGGGGCAGTGTTATACACCATTATACAGATTGCCCCCTAGTGATACCTCTTATACAAGTCATTGGGGGCAGTGTTATACACCATTATACAGATTGCCCCCTAGTGATACCTCTTATACAAGTCATTAGGACAGATCTATATGCCATTACACAGATTGCCCCCTAGCTCCTATACAAGTCATTCGGAGCAACTCTATGTGTCACTATATAGATTGTCCCCTAGTGGTAGCTCCTCTTCAAGTCATTGGAGGCAGCTCTATACACCATTAGACAGACTTCTCGCCTAGTTGTGGTAATTAATAGCTGAGAAGTGTAAGTGTTCTTTATAGAGAAGTTTATCCCCATCTCATATAACAGACTACATTTTCCTTCTTTCTCATCACTTCTCACTGTACCTTGTAGTTCGGGGAACAGAAGAGACTCCTGTGCTCAATTCATCTACTTTGGGAATTATGCACATCCACAGATTTGCTGCAATGATCGTAGATATTAAAGACTCCCCTGTGCTCCCTGCTTTTCCGCAGCCACATTATAATAATGTGGGTTTATCTACAAGCGGAGTAGATACTTGCTTTTTGAAGGTGCGACTGTATATTTTAATGCCAGTCAATCAAACTGCTGAATCCATCGAAGAGATCCATGGAATGTCTGTCAGACTGCAACAACGAAGGGAACGTTCTGCAATACCTCAGTGTCAAAAATCTGCAAAATGTAACCAATTTCTTCTACCAGAAATAGCCTGAGACGTGATGAAGTTGTTTAGTGACAGTCTTATTCTTGGTGTCTGCGAGATTTAGTGCAGTTCCCAAGGAATCCTCTTACTCAAGATGTTTCTTGTGTCTTTTCTGATGGGGGTTTAGGGCCACACGGTCAGGGGACTCCGCTAGATATCATCTATTTCACCTCTTGTCACGTTATTAAGATGTTTGATTGCAGCAATGTGTCCATGTGCACTAAGAAGCCACTTTATTAGAGACCCCAACCTTTTCACAATTGGAGCTTCCCTGTAGGAAAATCACAGGGGACCCCAGAATGCAGCATAAAATCAGTGACAAGTTTTCCATGGATCAGTTTTAACGTTAGTCCACATTAGAATGAGAAAATCCAATGATCTGAGTGATGTCATACGAGTCCTGGTCATTAATGCTAGACTACCTGGTGCCACTGCCAACCTTGGGGAGTTTTCTCATGTGGAAAGTTTACTGAGATGTGATCAAGAAAAAAAAAATCAGAAGAAAGGGGATTCTATGGATGGAAACAATTCTTTGATGAAAGGGGTCACAGGAGGATGTCAAGAATCACTTTGACAAACAGGTAGTGGTTAGACAAATTGGAGCTGAACACAACACTGGTGCTCCAACCAATGTGCCCAAATGCACAAATTGCCATCTCTTAGCATGTCTGGCTATAACAGCAGACGGCCAATTTCAGCGCCATTGGTAACAAAAACAGAAATGCGAGACTCCAGGGGGCTAAACAGCATGGAAATTGGATCACTGAGTAGTGGGAAAACATCATCTGGTCAGATGAATCCAGGTTTCTGGTGCCCAATGATGAGGATAGGAGGGTCAGAGTTTTGGGCCAGCAGCATGAATTGATTAACCCTTTCTGTCAGGTGTCAATAATTTAGGCAGCTAAAAGGATCACAAATTGTTTCCTATTGTCTTCAATAGGAAGACCTGCCATCGCGCACGCGTAGACCTCGCATGCCGTGCAATGCTATGCCGGTCCTATTGAAAACAATGGGTGATGCGAGGTGTTCCGAGGGAACGCAAAAGGATAAAACATGTCCCGATTTTTCTCCCAAGCCGCAATGCATAAAAAAAAAAAAAGTTCTTCTGTATGATCCCATTCAAAAGAATGGGGTTAATATTCACGCAAGATTTGTGCGTCTCGCAATGTACAAATCCTGCGCAGTTTTCTCGGCCGTGTGAAGGCGGCCTAATTCTGCAGAAGAAGGCTTTTCTGCTGTGGAATTTAATCTTGCAGTTTTGAAGTAAGGACGTGCGGATTTTAACTTATGTGGAATTCAAGCCCCATAAAATATTTATGGCGCAGAGATATCCGCGTGGACTAAGTGCTCCTTTACACGGGCGTATTTGCGCATATAAAATTTACAAGCGGAATATGCAGAGAAAAGAACCCATTCATTTAAATTGATTTGTTCCGTATTTAGGGTGCATTTACATGAACGTATATCGGCTCGGTTTTCACGCCGAGCCGATATACGTCGTCCTCATCTGCGGGGGGGGGGGAGGATGGAAGAGCCAGGAGCAGGAACTGAGCTCCCGCCCCCTCTCTGCCTCTTCTCCGCCCCTCTGCACTATTTGCAATGACAGGAAGTGGGACAGGGTGGGGCTAAGTTTTGAGAATTAACCCCGCCCCCGTCCCACCTCTCCCCATTGCAAATAGTGCAGAGGGGCGGAGAGGAGGCAGAGAGGGGGCGGGAGCTCAGTTCCTGCTCCTGGGCTCTTCCATCCTCCCCCCCTGCAGATGAGGACGACGTATATCGGCTTGGCGTGAAAACCGAGCCGATATACATTCATGTGTATCCAGCCTTAGCGCGTGTATTATGGTTGCATGTAACACACTCTACGTGCATATAGAAAAAGAACGCATCTGAAACTCATTTGACGAATTAGCCATTTTAAGCAGTGTGTCTTTGCTTGCTATGCGCAAATGGACATGCTCTGCGAGCAGAAAAGGTACAGTCAAATATGCCAATATGCGCACAAAAAGCGCTAAAAAAGTGTGCTGAGGGACACGCAAAAGCGCATACGCTCCTGTGAAGGAGTGCTAATTCTGTCTTGTGTGAAAGGTCCCTTTCATGTAACAATAAATGGGAGCGAGTCTGCAAAGACTTTTGGTCACAACCCACGCAGTTAGGTGTTAAGACATAATTAGGAGATGGCACCAACCTGGAGCCACGCGGATGGTGAGTGGTGAGCGTCTTACACAGTCTTACATACATCGCGGCTAATATTGGTGCCCTGAGAGGATGGCAGATAGTTCTCATTATCTGCGTTGTTGTATGCTCTCTTTCAGTTGTGTCGTAATTTGGCTCTTGTTCCTACATCACCTTTAACTGCAGCCCACGGTGAGGCAAGAACACAGGTGGATGCAACAGGGACACGGATGGAGAGAATAATGAGCCGCCACGTAACCAAGCGCAAGGAATATTAGAAATACCAATCAGATTGGGACAGGCATAATAATTATTCCCCTCACATCTCCACATCCAGCGCTGGTTACATCACTGCTAATGACGCACTGCTACCGGGGATATATGCAACAGATATACAGATGCAATGTACACTGAGAGATACAGTATGAAGGGAAGATAGATAGATAGATAGATAGATAGACAGACAGACAGACAGACAGACAGATAGATAGATAGATAGATAGATAGATAGATAGATAGATAGGAGATAGATAGATAGATAGATAGATAGATAGATAGATAGATAGATAGATAGGTAGATAGATAGATAGATAGATAGATAGATAGATAGATAGATAGATAGATAGATATGAGTTAGATAGATAGATATGGGATAGATAGATAGATAGATAGATAGATAGATAGATAGATAGATAGATAGATAGATAGATAGATAGATAGATATGAGATGGATAGATAGATAGATATGAGATGGATAGATAGATAGATAGATAGATAGATAGATAGATAGATAGATAGGAGATAGATATGAGATAGATAGATATAAGATAGATAGAGAGATAGATAGATAGATAGGAGATAGATAGATAGATAGATAGATAGATAGAGAGATATGAGGTAGATAGATAGATAGATAGATATGAGATAGATAGATAGATAGATAGATAGATAGATATGAGATGGATAGATAGATAGATAGATAGATAGATAGATATGAGATAGATAGATAGATAGATAGATAGATAGATAGATAGATAGATAGATAGATAGGAGATAGATAGATAGGAGATAGATAGATAGATAGATAGATAGATAGATAGATAGATAGATAGGAGATAGATAGATAGATAGATAGATAGATAGATAGATAGATAGATAGATATTAGATAGATAGATAGATATTAGATAGATAGATATGAGATAGATAGATACATAGATAGATATTAGATAGATAGATATGAGGTAGATAGATAGATAGATAGATAGATAGATAGATATGAGATGGATAGATAGATAGATATGAGATGGATAGATAGATAGATAGATATGGGATAGATAGGAGATGGATAGATAGATAGATATGAGATGGATAGATAGATAGATAGATAGATAGATAGATAGATAGATAGATAGATAGATAGATAGGAGATAGATAGATATTAGATAGATAGATAGATATGAGATGGATGGATAGATAGATATGAGATGGATAGATAGATAGATAGATAGATAGATAGATAGATAGATAGATAGATAGATAGATAGATAGATAGATAGATATGAGATAGAGAAATAAATATGATAGGAGATATAGTATATATGAGATATAGATATGAGATAGATTGATGAAGTAACATTTAAATTAATTGCTATTATTCTTTTCATCTTCGCTGTTATTATTAGCATAAAATGATGTATGAGAGAAGCTTAAATTATGAATAGTAGCACATTTCTATCTACGTTGCATCATGCCAAAAACGTCTAATAATTAAATATCTCAGCAGGCCGCTTCCAGGTATTATGGAGCACTGCTGTGTTTTATTTACAGCCCCTAAAGTTTAGAATGTGATTGGATGTATATATCTGACCCATGATGCAGTGTGCTGCATTCTCCAGCTGCGTGACATAAGATTTAATTGCACAAAACTGCACAATACAATTTATGTGGAATAGATGATTTAGTGAGGACTTTTATTAGAATATCTCACTTAATTATCTTTTTTGAGATAAAGACTCAGTTGCTGCTCAAAATTAAGTTCCTGTTTTGATACAAAAAGGTTCTCAGGCAAAGGAATAGGAGTAGTGGGAAGGGAATATTCTGTATAATTGCATTGTATGTGTCTGTACAATCATCCAGGCAAAAAATAAATATAGCATGATGGCTTATTCACAGGAGCATATATCGGCCGCCGTTTTCATGGCTGGCCGGTATACACTACCATCTGAGCTCTCTTCCCCTTCCCTCCCTCTCGCTGACTCTCTGCTTCTCTCCTCCTCTCTGGCTGTTTGCAATGGGAGGGTGAGGGGTGAGGGTGGGGCTAAGCTCCCGCCCCTTCCCCCCTTATCCACAGCCAGCAATTAGATGGGGCTGGCTGGGGCAGAGCTTAGCTCCCACCCCATTCTGTCCACTCCCATTGCAAACAGCCGAAGGGGAGGAGAGAGGCAGAGAGCTTGCAAGGAGGAGAGAAGGGGGAAGATAGCAAAGACGGTAGCGTATACAGGCTGGCCGTGAAAACGGTGGCCGATATACGCTCATGTGACTAAGCCCTTAGGCTGGATTCCCACAGGCGTCAGCATTTTTACGTTCGCCCGCCAGCGATGTAAAAATGTGTGAAGGGGCACACAAATGCAATGTTTTTGCGCCCATTTAGATGGTCCTGACCACAACGCAGTTGTGCAGAAGAAGACAGTTTAGCTTTGCTAAACTGTCTCCCCATTCCCTCCTCCTTGCTGTCTCTCGGCAGGGGGAGTATATGGGATGGGGCGGGAGCTAGTGTGCTAAGCTCCCGCCCCCTCTCCACCCCTTGTCACAGCCAGCAATGGAAGGGGGTGGGATGGGGCAGAGCTTAGCTCCGCTACCTTCCTTTGCAAACAGCCGGCAAGGTGTGGAGAGGAACAGGGAAGTGGGTGGGAGCAGTTATGCTGCTAAACTCCCTCCCACCTCCCTTCTCTGGCAGTTTTCCTAGGATCCCATAGAAGCCTATGCAGCCGGCGGCGGCGTAAAAAGCACCCGGCCGAAATGCACTATCTTGGCCAGCCAGGCATTTTTATGCCGCAAAAATACACCCATGTGCACTGTAAACCAATACATCAGAGTGGCAGTGTATATCAGCCGGGCGTGAAAACCCAGCCGATATATGCCTATGTGAATTTAGTCTGAGGCTGTTTTAGGCCAAATATAAAAATAATATATCCATTTACTAGAGAGTGTTGACATCACTGAAAATGCAGCCTATCCATTCACTAGAGAGCAGCGATGACATCCCTGAGAATGCAGCCTATCCATTCACTAGAGAGTGGTGACATCACTGAGAATGCAGCCTATCCATTTACTAGATAGCAGTGACATCATTGAAAATGCAGCCTATCCATTCACTAAATAGCAGTGGCATCACTTGGAATGCAGCCTATCTATTCACTAGAGAGTGGTGACATCACTGAGAATGCAGCCTATCCACTCACTAGAGAGCAGTGGTGACATCCCTTGGAATGCAGCCTATCCGTTCACTAGAGAGCAGTGACATCACTTGGAATGCAGCCTATCTAATCACTAGAGTGTGGGGACATCACTGAGAATGTAGCCTATTCTTTTCTTAGAGAGCAGTGACATCACTGAGAACAAAGCCTTTCCATTCACTAAAGAGTGGTGACATCACTCAGAATGGAGCCTATCTACTGGTAGAGTAAAGTTGCTCAACTGGCATCCAGGGGAATGAAGATACCTAGCCTGTATGTACTGTGAGGGCTAGGCCCAAGAAACAAGCAGTACGATAGGTCAAAATGCCTTCTAAGTGTAAGTAATGACTAGAGTAGAAGCTCTGTAAAAGCAAGGGCCAGAGAAATATGAAAAACCAACACTTGACTACGCATTTCAGTCTTCAGAGTTTGGCTTGGTGCATGAAGCCAATTCGAGAACTCATCTCTCCTTTTTTTGCTCAATGACGAGTGGTTACATCGGTCACTATTAATTCAATTCCCGGTAACTGCTTTGTGTGTGATGCGGGATTATATACTGTGGACATTAAAGCTCCTTCTCCTTCTGATAAGTGTCCTTCCTCATCCTGGTGCTATAAATAGAGATGGAAGTTGGACCGCTGTTAATCTTCTGTCTTTCCCTGTCTATTTTTTAATTGACTTTCTCTCTGTTACAGGAATAGACCGCTCCCCTGGGACATCAACTCATCAACATTGTGTATTGGTGGGACTCTTAAAATGACAAATGCAAGACAACAGGAAGCACCTGCAATCTTGTAAAAGCCGTCCCTACCTTCTCAACTCCATGGGATCGAAGGGGGGGGGGGGGGGGGATGTTTTTGAGATATTTCAGCGGTCAGGGAAGCAATTACCATGGCCCACATCTGAAAGCTCTGAGCATCTAACATCTGATTATACATCACCAAGGTATTATATATCGGATTCATTAATTTTATATTATGCAGGGCAGAGGGTTGACAGGTGAAACATTAAGATCTAGCAAGGATCTAAAATGAGATCTTACTTCAATTCCCTTTCTTTGCTGCTATCACCAAGAGAAACAGTTTTATTGTAGTGAAGAAGAAGGCAAGAAAAAAAGTAGAAACACATTCAAGGACGGTTTGGCCAAATGCCATGATAGATAATAGCGCCTGGGAACATAGAGGGTGCTATATGCCGCAAAACACTTTATGGAACTGCAGAAAAAGGTCATTAGAGCAAAGTGAAATAAACAAACTCTATTAAATAATTCTAGCGGAACGCTGATGGCGTTCATTGTAGCTGGGACAATGCGTTTCAGTAAATACTACCAGAAGTTGGTGGTAGCTGCTGGAAAAAACAACAAGCATATTGTAGAGTTGAATCGATGCAGCAAAAGGTTAGGTGGAATGGAATTTACCAAATAACCCGATAAAGAACTGCAGTTCGAGGGGCAAAATAAAAGAAATTGTAGAAATTTCAAAAAGTTGCAAAGTTCAAAAGAAGATGAGCCAATACCTACTGGCCAACAGAGGGTAAAAAAAAATTCTTCCTAACCTCATATCACTTTGGATAATTTTCTTAACTGATTTATAATATTTTCTTGCTATATTATCCCTTTACTGGAAAGTAGTTTGATTGGAGAACAGCGGGGAAAAAGAAGGGTGCAGCAACTCCTAGAAGAAGTGGGCAGATCTTTTTTATTAGAACTTTCATCCTACCAGAAAAGCAAAAACAGTTCTAACAGGTGCAGCTAACCTAAGTACCGTCTTAACCTACAAGGAGGACGTATATGTGACCAAACCAATTAGCAATTAAAAATTGGTAACAAGCACAACCTTTACAGAGAAGCACAAATACATGAAATTATTAGCGCAAAGTTTCCTTATTATCCAGCATAAATAGATGCATTTCAGAGGCAGGAAAGCAGTACTATCTGTACCTATATTATCAATGGGGAGAGGCAAGGAAGCAGTACTGTCTGTATCTACATTATTTACGGGGAGAGGCAAGGAAGCAGTACTATCTGTATCTACATTATTTACGGGGAGAGGCAAGGAAGCAGTACTATCTGTACCTACATTATCTATGGGGAGAGGCAAGGAAGCAGTACTATCTGTACCTAAATTATCTATGGGGAGATGCAGGGAAGCAGTACTATCTGTACCTACATTACTTACGGGAAGAGGCAAGAAAGCAGTACTATCTGTATCTACATTATTTACGGAGAGAGGCAAGGAAGCAGTACTATCTGTACCTACATTATCTATGGGGAGATGCAGGGAAGCAGTACTATCTGTACATACATTGTTTAAGGGGAAAGGCAAGGAAGTAATACTATCTGTACCTACATCATTTACGGGGAGAGGCAGGGAAGCAGTACTATCCAAACCTGCATCATTTACGGGGAGAGGCAAGGTAGCAATACTATCTGTACCTACATAATTTACTGAGAGAGGCAGGGAAGCAGTACTATCTGTACCTACACCTTTTATGGTGAGAAGCAGGGAAGCAGTATTAACTGTACCTACATCATTTACGGGAAGAGATATGATGTCAGTTTGATCTGCATCTACATCATTTACAGGGACAAACAGGGAGCCAGTACTATCTGTGCCTATATTGTTTACATGGAGAAATAGTAGGTAGGGGTATATCTGTACATACTCTACATCATTTAATAGAGACACATATAGACAGTACTACTTGTATCTATGTACTATATAGTACAAGGAGAAAGGGAAGGTGGTACTATCTATGCCTGTATCATATTGTAGGTAAAAAGGATGCACTGTTCTACTAGCTAACTGACCATTTTATTTGCCCCAAGCACAGAGCTGACGTCACCTTGCCTCCACATGGACTGTCACTGTGCCATGCCCCCTGGCCATTGTAGATACATAGCAAAGAGGTCAAAACTTTTTAAGTACATACAGAAAAGTTGGCTGATAACATACATGTAGATATGAAGCTTCTCACTGGAGTTTTCCTCATTACATTATCATTCAAAGCTAAAGAAGATGCTTAAAAATAGCTAAAGAAGCTAAAGACGTGAGCGGCAGAAATGTGAAGCGGAGGAGCCTTGTGTTTAAATAGTCTTTATTCAATCAGCTGTCCGGCACAATGCAAATGTCACTAGCTCATGTCAAGATTTCTTGTTGTCAGAAGATTTTCTGGGGATCTCTAGGGAGATGGAAAGGACAAATGCTGATGAAAAGGGAATAATTGCTTAAAACTCGTGTCAAGACTGTAGCCAAATGTTAATTGGTACAGCAAAAAGTTTTGCTTAAAAGTTTCTTCCTGATACAAAAGATTAGTTATATTTAAAGCCGATACACTGTGTTGTCTGACGGTGAATGACTTCATCCATGAATGGCTGCCTGTTTAATGTGAATGGAGGGGGCGGGCTGGAATGATCCTTGGCCTCCTCCACCTCCTGAGTGATGACTGTTACCCCAAACCACGTATAAGGACCAACCAACTAGTGAGCACTCGATCACTGGCTGATTGTTCCGTTTCAGAGAGCATAACAATGTGCACTGATCTGTTGCTCATCTCCTTGTGTGAACGGGGAGATATACAACCAACCTATGGGAAAGAGCGATCGTAATCACGATTGTTCATTCCCATAAGCCAATTCCCAGCCCATGTGAAGAAAACAGGTGCCGGACAATGTGTTGCAACAGTTGGAATCGGAAATAGAATTGACAGTGGTATTCATTGGGTTAGCAGTAGAGAAAAACGAGCATACTCACTAAGGGCAATTGCTCGATCGAGCATTGCCCTTAGTGACTACCTGCCCGCTCGGGAGCAAAGATTCGGCTGCCAGTGGCGGGCAGAGAGCTGTGGGGGAGAGCGGGGAGGAACGGAGGATAGATCTCTCTCTCTCACTCTCTCCCCTCCGCTCCCCCCTGCTGACTGCCACAACTCACCTGTCACCCGCGCCGACAGCCAAACCTTTTCTCCCGAGCGGGGAGATACTCGCTAAGGACAATGCTCGATCAAGCAATTGTCCTTAGTGAGTATGCTCGCTCATCTCTAGTTAGCAGCCACAATCAAAGTTGACAGCGGCATTTGTCACAATTAATCAGGACTTCAGTGCCCTGAACAGCCCTGTTGTGATAAGGTCGCTGACATCTAGGTGTCACGGCAGCCTGGAGTTTTTTGAAGGCTCCCAGGGCAGCCATGGTTGTTTGCTATGATTATCGCTTAAAACAACCGCACAATGGAACGAACTGCTGACATTTTTGAATAAAATTACACTTGTAGATAATTGCTTTAATCATCTGCATTTTCCCCGACGAGTTGTTTGCTCAGCTGGGCGTGTGTTTCTGCGATGAATATCATATAAACACATGCCCAGCTGAGCAAAAATCTGTCCAGCAAATTTCATTGTTCTCCTCCTGGCAGAGTAAACCGTGTACTCATTGTGTATCCAAAGCAAACACAATGAGTGCACTGTTAAGAAAGTCTTTTGAAAATCCAAGGGAGGGTTTTTATGCAGGCTAAAAACCAGCTCTTAATGACAATTTTACGAATAGTGCACAGCTGCCCGAATTGGCATGTGATGATTAACGCTCACTTTCAGATGTTTGAATGAATTTTGAGCGATAATCATTGCGTGTAAAAGGACCTTTAGGATGCCTCTTAAAATACAGTATAATGCAATACAAGGGTATTGCATTAGACTGTGTAAGAAAATGTTTATAGAGTACTATGGGACTTGAGAAAAGCTTAAACCAGAGGGCAATTTAAGGGCTCTTGAACATTTGTGTTTTTCTTGTGCGTTTTTTTGCATGCGATATTGCTGCGTTCTTTTAACGCAAATGTCAATTGGACTTTCTAATGTCAAGAATGCATCGCACAAAAATCGCAAAGCACAAAATGTTTTTAACATTAGAAAGTTCCACTCACATTCGCCTTACAAACACGCAGCGATACCGTGTGAAAAAAACACGCAAGAAAAACACAAGGATGCAAGAGCCCTTAGGAGGTGAGTAATGCTTATATTTTATTTTTACACCAATTCCTATCTATTAGTTTTTTTTTTTAATTCTGCAACCCTCCCCATCCCATAGGATAGGGAAGAGTTTTATAACTTGTGGTGGTCCAACCCCTTTAACGCCCACCAATCCCAAGAATAGGGGTCTGATTAGTACCTTAGTGAAGCAGGGGTCACGCAGGATCGCCACCACTGCATTCTCTTCAATGACTGCATTAGAGATTGCCAAAGTGTTTAAACTCATTAGTCCCCAGTGCTGTCGTTGAAGTTAATGGAGCAGCAGCAATCCTTTTGGACCTCCACTCCCTTCACTTGGGAACCAATCCCATGCCCGCTCTTGGGATCAGTGGGTGTCTCAGCGGTCAGACCCCCACTGATCACAAAGTTATCCCCTATCCTGTGGATAGAATATAACTTTAGATTTTGGGATAACCCCTTTAAAGTTGTATTCTCATCTCAGACATATATGATATAGTCGCGTTTGTGTGTGCCGTCCTGTATGCAGCGCAGAAACTGAGGTTCAAGGCAAGCGGTCACAGACTCGGTAGCGGGTGCCACTGTCCTGGAGCTGCAGGCTAGGTGAGTGAAAAGCCTGCAGTAATGCTGCCCTGCCAGAGGCCAATAGGGGTATTGCAGTTACTACTGAGGCCACTATGGGGGTCACTATTCCTACTGAAACTATTATAGAGGAATCACTATTCCTACTGGGACTATTATAGCGGGGTCACTATTACTACAGGGACTATTATAGGGGGTCACTGTTACTACTGGGACTATTATGGGGGGTCACTATTACTACTAGGACTATTATAGGGTGGAGAATATTCCTACTGGGACTATTATAGGGGTGGCACTATTACTACTGGGACTATAATACGGGGGCACTATTACTGCTGGGAGTATTATAGGAGGTCACTATTACTACTGGGACTATTATAGGGGGGTCACTATTACTACTAGGACTATTATAGGGTGGTGACTATTCCTACTGGGACTATTATAGGGGGGGGGTAACTATTACTACTGGGACTATTATAGGGGGGGCACTATTACTATTGGGACTATTATAGGGGGCACTATTACTACTGGGACTATTATAGGGGTCACTATTACTATTGGGACTATTATAGGGTGGTCACTATTACTACTGGGACTATTATAGGGTGGTCACTATTACTACTGGGAATATTATAGGGGGGGCACTATTACTGCTGGGACTATTATAGGGGGTCACTATTACTATTGAAACTATTATAGGGGGGTCACTATTACTGGTGGAACTATTATAGGGAGTCACTATTACTACTGGGACTATTATAGGGGGGTCATTATTACTACTGGACTATTATGGCTATTATGGTGGGGGGTGGGGGTGGGGTTACTATTACTACTGGGACCAATATGGAAGACAATGTTACTAATGGGACCACTATGGGAATCACTTACTACTGCAGCCACTATGGGGGTCACTATTAAGGCTTGTTCACATGGACATAGGCACATTTTCGTCGTACCAATATGCTGTGCATTTGTGTGACTGAAAACAGTTTATGCTCATTTGAATGAATGCATTAAAATCAATGGGTTCTATTCACTTCTTATTACATGCCCAAAAATTGAAATACGCTGTGCAAATACTTTCATGTGAATGACCTTTACTATAAAATTGCAATCGGCCATTTGATGGCAACCGGAAGCCTGACGTAGCCCTCAATTAACAAGAGTTTCTAGGGATATGCGCAGGTTAGCTGATACCTTTATAACCTGCCCAGTCCCTTTACGCCTGTTGTACTATATCGATGGTGTCGGTGCCCTCCCAACACTCAGGATCTGGGGCGACTACCCACCATCCACCAGCAGCTATGTCATTGATCTAGACAATACTACCTGCTACTTTACATCCAGGTCTACCAGCGTCACTTTCTTTGAATTCCAAATCCCACACAAGTAACAAAAGGTCAGAATCTTATCTAAAATTTTGGGAAATTCGCTGTAAGAAAATCTGTCAAAAAGGTTAAAACAAATGTTTCCATTCTTTCCGTGCTTTGTTCCAGGTCGGTGGAGGGCTCTGTGCAAACTTTGAAAAGTAGTAATTTAATGGAAAAACCGAGACTGCTACAGAGTAATTTAATTCATTCCAATCCGGACCGGCTGCCAAATGCACACTTCAAAAAAAAAAATTGCACAGGCAAGGACTTTGGGTGTCCTTAGAGAATACATGGAAAATAAAGGATCATGCAGGCAAATAATTATATTGTGAGAGTGCAATTGTGCTACTGGTGGGGGAGAGGGGTCGACAGTGACTCTCAAAGGGAAATGATTCATCGCTACATACGGATATAGCAAAGCTGAAGATGCCGAAGAAGCAAAACAGAGGCTCCGATCACGTAATACCAGGATGAGTTGTGTATGCTTGTAGGTAAACCTCACATATAGAAGTCACCACGTTTAGGCCAGGTTCACACGAGCGTATTTGCATTGCGTATCACGTGCGTATAATACACGGTAAGTCGCAAAAATTCAAATACATTGATTTTCGCCGTTCCACTCACACTTACATACATTCATTGTGTATAATAAGTGCATAGAAAGAACGCAGCATGGTCTATTTTACTGAGTATAACGTGCGATAGAGACCTGTTGTTCTCTATGGGTACGCTGCACATACGTAATTCCATTGTGCATGTGCGATATTTCAACACAACATTGCTAATCGGTAAGCCAATGCATGATATAAGCTGCCATGCATAGGCAAAAGATGCGCCACGGCATTTCACAGCCCGGTAAAATGTTGCGTATTGTCGGGTTCCTATACGCAGTCTTAGGGCTCATGTACACGGCCGTTTTTTCACCGTTCATTGTGAATCCGTTGCACGGCCACATATTTTACGTGGTGAATGAAGTCAATGGATATCAAAGGACTTTCATTGATACATGTGCGTGTAGACACTGCGTGTTGATGCGCACGAGAAATAGATCGCAGCATGCACTATTTTTTAGCACGCAGTGTGAGTCTTGTACATTTGTATATGATGTTTTGATACGCAACCCCACTATGAGGGCTCAGTCAGACGAGCGGATATTTGCACGTTTTTTTGCGTGGAAGAAAAACAACCTGCATGCGCGGCAAAAAAATCGTACCTACAAAAGACAGAACATATGGGTGGCAATGGACGTGGTAATGCGGATTTTTTTTCAGCATGCAGTGCGTTTTTTTTTTTGGCTCGGAAAAACGCGCGAATATCCACTCGACTGACTGAGACCTGAAACAAAGCGGGAAACTAAAAGAAAAAAGAGGGGCACTGCACATGGCTGCAGTACATTCGCAGCCATATGCGGACTCTGCTGGCAGACCCGCTATTTACAAATATCAGTAAAACGCTGTGATGAGACCCCTAGCGTCTTACCGATACGGCTGTGGACATAAGGCCTTATACGCAGTTTTAAACACTGTTTTATATGCAGCCTTTTACTATAGGTTCAGGTGAACAGGGCCTTACCCTGTCTGTGATAGGTTATTTTAGCTTATGACATTAACAGCTATTGGCATCTTATCTTAACATAACGAAGCCCATTACTAAGTTATTGAAAGGGGGAATAAACTGTGCCACAAAAAAAGACAAGTTAAACTTCTCCATATTTGTAACTGCATTATGTTCTACCAATGAACCCTATAAAATGCTATTAAAATGAGACACCAATAAAGAAGTACATAACTGTATGGAGTCTCTAGTAGAAAGTTAAAATGCTTGACCTCCACCATAACAGGATATAGATTTGAAGTGCTCTACTATTACTGTTTTCTATTAGGCTGCATAACTTTATAGCTGCTGTAATAGTGTCCTATCCTGTACTGTATAATACTAAACTATAGCCACTATAACACTGCCCCCCTATGTACAAAAATATAATTACTATAATACTGCCACTATGGAGAAGAATATAACTACTATAATACTGCCTCCTATGTACAAGAATATAGCTACTATAATACTGCCCCTTATGTACAAGAATACAACTACTATAATACTGCCTCCTATGTACAAGAATGTAACTACTGTAATACTGCCCCTATGTACAAGAATATAACTACTATAATACTGCCTCCTATGTACAAGAATATAACTCCTATAATACTGCCTCATATGTACAAGAATATATCTACTATAATACTGCCTCCTATGTACAAGAATGTAACTACTGTAATACTGACCCTATGTACAAGAATTTAACTACTGTAATACTGACCCTATGTACAAGAATATAACTATTATAATACTGCCTCCTATGTACAAGAATATAACTATTATAATACTGCCTCCTATGTACAAGAATATAACTACTATAATACTGTCCCCTATGTATAAGACTATAACTACTATAATACTGCCCGCTATGTACAAGAATATAACTACTATAATACTGCCTCCTATGTACAAGACTATAACTACTATAATACTGCCCCCTATGTACAAGAATATACCTACTATAATACTGCCCCATATGTACAAGAATATAACTACTATAATACTGCCTCCTATGTACAAGAATATAACTACTATAATACTGCCCCATATGTACAAGAATATAACTACTATAATACTGCTCCCTATGTGCAAGAATATAACTACTATAATACTGCCCCCTATGTACAAGAATATAACTACTATAATACTGCTCCCTATGTACAAGAATATAACTACTATAATACTGCCCTCTATGTACAAGAATATAACTACTATAATACTGTCCCCTATGTACAAGAATATAAGTACTATAATACTGCCCCCTATGTACAAGAATATAACTACTATAATACTGCTCCTATGTACAAGAATATAACTTCTATAATACTGCTCCTATGTACAAGAATATAACTACTATAATACTGCTCCCTATGTACAAGAATATAACTACTATAATACTGCCCCCTATATACAAGAATATAACTACTATAATACTGCTCCTATGTACAAGAATATAACTACTATAATACTGCTCCCTATGTACAAGAATATAACTACTATAATACTGCCTCCTATGTACAAGAATATAACTACTATAATACTGCTCCTATGTACAAGAATATAACTACTATAATACTGCTCCCTATGTACAAGAATATAACTACTATAATACTGCCCCCTATGTACAAGAATATAACTACTATAATACTGCTCCTATGTACAAGAATATAACTACTATAATACTGCTCCTATGTACAAGAATATAACTACTATAATACTGCTCCCTATGTACAAGAATATAACTACTATAATACTGCTCCCTATGTACAAGAATATAACTACTATAATACTGCTCCCTATGTACAAGAATATAACTACTATAATACTGCTCCCTATGTACAAGAATATAACTACTATAATACTGCTCCTACTGTATGTATAAAAGATAACTATTTAAATTTGTCTAATCTAAAATGTGTTTCTTTAATTACTATGTTTGTCTCTCACTATGAAGTCATTGGAGAAAAAGTAGTAAGCCCTTGTGTCATTACAGAAGCCGACGGGACGGCTATTCTCCGGTATCTTCCATGATTACAACTGCGGTTTGATTTTCCTGCATCCTTCTAAATATTTATAACATAGGATTTAATATTCCGCTTATGTGACTTCCTACAACGTCTGCCTTGGAGTTACAAAACACCGACACATAAGACCTTCCTATTACAAGCAGCAGGCCGCTATGATAGCGCTTGTCAGGCTTCATTTCCATAACATATTGTCTGTGCCCCTCTGCCTGCCTCCACTTTAAAGGGCACATCAAAATTGTGTGTAGATCAACAAGGAGGGAGCGGAAGATGGAGCCAGAACAAATATGAAGCCTTGTTGACAATCCCGTCTTGTACAAATCCCCTTCAATTAAATGAAGCAAGGCCTGGAGCAGTGCACTGCGTGGGGCGCTGGAGACTCAGGCAGAATATCATTACATTGCACAGTCCTGACCTGTAGGGCTGAGCGGCAAGTAAGTAGCAGTAGCCCATTTTGTTGTGTGGCGCACAGCATTAAAGCAGCAGAAGTGCAGTCCTAAGCTCTCACTCATGACCTGAAGGTTGCAAGTTCAATCCGTGAATGGTTTAGGTAGTTGCTCATACTTCCATGGTCGTTAAAGTGAGTACCCAGCTTGATGGGAGTGATAAATGTAAATTACCTGAAAGCACTGCAGAATAAGATGGCGCTATGCAATTTTTTTTATTCTTATCTCCAAGGAGGGATGGATTTCTTGAGGAGTGATGGCTCAGTGACTTAAAGGGGTTGTCCCGCGCCGAAACGGGTTTTTTTTCTTTTCAATAGCCCCCCCCCCCCCCCCCCGTTCGGCGCGAGACAAACCCGATGCAGGGATAAAAAAAAAAAAACAGATAGTACTTACCCGAATCCCCGCGGTTCGGCGTCTTCATACTTACCTTGTGAAGTTGGCCGCCGGGATCTTCACCCTCGGTGGACCGCAGGGCTTCTGTGCGGTCCATTGCTGATTCCAGCCTCCTGATTGGCTGGAATCGGCACACGTGACGGGGAGGAGCTACGAGGAGCCGCTCTCCGGCACGAGCGGCCCCATTCAGCAAAGGAGAAGACCGGACTGCGCAAGCGCGTCTAATCGGGCGATTAGACGCTGAAGATTAGACGGCACCATGGAGACGGGGACGCTAGCAACAGAACAGGTAAGTGAATAACTTCTGTATGGCTCATAATTAATGCACAATGTACATTACAAAGTGCATTAATATGGCCATACAGAAGTGTATACCCCAACTTTGTTTCACGGGACAACCCCTTTAACTGGCAAGACGGGCACATCTATGAACTTATTTTTTTAACGGCCTGTATCCTGCTGGACCTCAGTATCATCATCGAATGAGGTCCCTGCCCCCCAGAAGGTCATCAAAGTCTTCTTCTGAAACTCTCTGTGCTGCCGGAGACCCTTCTCTTTCCATTATTTAACTCTCACTCTTTAACAGAGCCTATCACGGCAGTTGCCTCATCCCAATAATTCCACGGTTATAACGTCTCCACCAGTGCTGAAAGGGTTACACGGTTCTTCCATCTACAAATGAGGTCTGCTACAAGCACGTTGGCCTTTGCAGCAATACTCCGCATCCTCACGTTCCCTCGGCCGCATGATTTGCATCTGAATTCTAGCACTAGAAGCTCGGCCTTTTAGGAAAGCGGTTTCGCAAATGACAAAGGTTAGGTGTCAGCGACCTGAGTTAAATGGCGGGAGACAGGAAATATCCTAATGAGCGGAGATCGGATCCTGACTGCATATTAACTGACGGAGAGGGTCACAGGGAAGACTATAAATCTAAAGATGTCAATGGGCAGTCTGCCCGCCGCCGGGCTGTTCGTATAGGCGTGCAGAGGCTTATGAGTGTGTGACTAGGGACATAAACAGAACAATACTGATCCGTTGTGAGGATCTGCCTCGTTTCCCCGAAAATAAGACAGGGTTTTATATAAATTTTTGCCACAAAAGCTTTTATTTTTTTACATGTATAGCTGCCTGGACACTATTTAAATAGACTGTTTATTAACTGTTGAAGGGGCAGGAATTTCAAGCATTCTCAAAAATCTTGAAAAATCATGATAGGGCTTCTTTTTGGAGTAGGTCTTATTCTCCGGGAAACAGGTTATCTAGCTATCAATCTCATATCTATCCACTGTATCTACCACTCTACCTTATATCTGGCTCTCTATATCTCATATCTATGTACTGTATCTCATATTAAATGTATCTATCACTCTACCTCATATCTATCTCATAACAATCTCTCATTTCTGTCATATCTATGCAAATAAGGAAGATGGAACAATACCTCTGCAGCGCCACCTATTGGATGGCAGCATTTCTTCAAATCAATGCTTGACTCTTTATACAGATCTGTAGAGCAATGATTGGGAATTGGAAACTGAGCCAAAATCCATACACAGACAACTGTTTCAGGGTTTTTGCCCCTCATCAGAGTACAGTAGGATTGGATTCTTCTCACATTACCCTTCCTGACACATGGCACAGGCCTCTCACAAGATGTTCCCCCTCTTGACCCTTGTCACAGGCATCTCACGGGATCCTACTGCACACTGATAAGGGGAAAAACATGAAACAGCTGTCTGTGTATGGATTCTGGCTTGGTTTTCAATTCTCAATCATTGCTCTGCAGACCTGTATAAAGGGTCAAACATTGATATGAAGGAATGCTGCCATCTAGTCGGTGGCGCTGGAGAGGTATTGTTTCATCTTCCTTATTTGCATATTATGGATGGCCTTATAAATCTCCTCACTCACCTTCTTGGTGCTCTCCTTAAAGGAGATGTCCCGAGGCAGCAAGTGGGTCTATACACTTCTGTATGGCCATAATAATGCACTTTGTAATGTACATTGTGCATTAATTATGAGCCATACAGAAGTTATAAAAAGTTTTATACTTACCTGCTCCGTTGCTAGCGTCCTCGTCTCCATGGAGCCGACTAATTTTTGGCCTCCGATGGCCAAATTAGCCGCGCTTGCGCAGTCCGGGTCTTCTGTAGTCTTCTATGGAGCCGCTCGTGCCAGAGAGCGGCTCCGTGTAGCTCCGCCCCGTCACGTGCCGATTCCAGCCAATCAGGAGGCTGGAATCGGCAGTGGACCGCACAGAAGAGCTGCGGTCCACGAAGGTAGAAGATCCCGGCGGCCATCTTCAGCGGTAAGTATTGAAGTCACCGGACCGCCGGGATTCAGGTAAGCGCTGTGCGGGTGGTTTTTTTAACCCCTGCATCGGGGTTGTCTCGCGCCGAACGGGGGGGGGGTTTAAAAAAAAAAAAACCCGTTTCGGCGCGGGACATCTCCTTTAAGGAGAGATGTCATATCTATCTATCTATCTATCTATCTATCTATCTATCTATCCCATATCTATCTATCTATCCATCTCATATCTATCTATCTATCTACGTTCTATCTATTTAGCGCATATCTATTTATCTATTATCTATCTATCTATTTATTGCATGTTTTTCTCATATCTATCTATCTATCTATCTCATATCTATCTATCTCATATCTATCTATCTATTTATCTATCTCATATCTATCTATCTCATATCTATCTATCTATTTAGTGAATATCTATCTATTATCTATCTATCTACTATTTATCTATTTATCACATATCTTTCTCATATTTATCTATTTATCGCATATCTTTCTCATATCCATCTATGTATCTCATATCTATCTATTATCTATCTATCACTATCTATTTATCGCATATGTTTCTCATATCTATCTATCTATCTATCTATCTATCTATCTATATATCTCACATCTATCTATCTCACATCTATCTATCTATCTAGTATCTATCTATCTAATACCGATTTTATCTATCTATCACTATCTATCTATGTATCGCATATCTTTCTCATATCTATCTATCTATCTATCTCATATCTATCTAATATCTATCTATCTATCTCATATCTATGTATCTATCTATGTCATATCTATCTATCTCATATCTATCTATCTATCTCATATCTATCTATCTCATATCCATCTATCTATCTATCTATCTATCTCATATCTATCCATCTATCTATCTCATATCTATCCATCTATCTATCTCATATCTATATATCTCATATCTATCCATCTATCTATCTCATATCTATCTATCCATCTATCTATCTCATATCTATCTATCTATCTATCTCATATCTATCTATCTATCTATCTATCTATCTATCTATCTATCTATCTATCTTCTATCTATCTCATATCTATCCATCTATCTATCTCATATGTATCCATCTATCTATCTCATATCTATATATCTCATATCTATCCATCTATCTATCTCATATCTATATATCTCATATCTATCTATCTATCTATCTATCTATCTATCTATCTATCTATCTATCTATCTATCTAGCTATCTATCTATCTATCTCATATCTATCTATCTCATATCTATCTATCTTCTATCTATCTATCTATCTATCTATCCATCTATCTATCTCATATCTATCTATCCATCTATCTATCTCATATCTATCTATCTCATATCTATCTATCTTCTATCTATCTATCTATCTATCTATCTATCTATCTCATATCTATCTATCTATCTATCTATCTATCTCATATCTATCCATCTATCTATCTCATATCTATCCATCTATCTATCTCATATCTATATATCTCATATCTATCCATCTATCTATCTCATATCTGTATATCTCATATCTATCTATCTATCTATCTATCTATCTCATATCTATCTCATATCTATCTATCTAGCTATCTTCTATCTATCTATCTATCTATCTATCTATCTATCTATCTATCTATCCATCTATCTATCTCATATCTATCTATCCATCTATCTATCTCATATCTATCTATCTCATATCTATCTATCTTCTATCTATCTATCTATCTATCTATCTATCTATCTATCTATCTATCTATCTCCTATCTATCTATCTCATATCTATCTATCTATCTATCTATCTATCTATCTCATATCTATCTTTCTCATATCTATCTATTTTTTTAAAGCTGGATTACTCTGTAAATAACAATTTAGCTTTCCATTTGAACTATTCATTAGGAGCCGCACACAGCGATACCCGGGTGCACTTTATCAGACAACACATTTAATGCTGACATCAGCGAAGTAAATCCTAAGATCCACACTATAAGTGCCACAAACATAATATATTACCTGTGACATTTAAATGTACCCATTTCCCTTTCTGCTTAACCAACACTTCTAAGGACAAACACGGTAAAGATTCCACTTTCTCCGACTAAGAATTATCTGCGATAAGAAAATAGATTTCTGTGCTGTATTAGTAAATGAGGCAACGCTAGCGGAAAAAAAAAAAAAACTTTTGCCCATGAGAATGACAGATTTTATACTGAAATTAAGACTAATTATAATTATTACTTAAACTAGTAATTGTATATAGCACTTTAGCATTTTTTTTCCTGCGGTAAAGACATGTCATAAAAAAATTGTGATTAAAATTAAAGCAATTAGAATTACTTAACTTCAATGAGTGAGGCAGAAAAATAATTGGGCTCATTTAAACATCTCGGTAGAATTGTGCAGAGGAATTTTAACACCCGGCAATGAAAATCTGAGGGAGGGGACGTTTCAATCTAATCTATAATAGTCAAGTCAACATATTAAATGTATGCTACTATGGACTCATGCATAGCAGCGTATTGCAGCTCTGTACATCCCGAGCTGCGGCACCCAGAAGCCTATGGGATTATATTGCACCGATTTCATACAAACATATACTGAGGTTTGTCAAAAAGTTGTGGCATTCTATAGGTGGGGAGATCTATAGATCTCCTCGCTGCTACACTTAGGCCACCAGCTCTGTAGTATGGAACCACAGTGACTCCTATGTACCAATGATTACGGACAGTCGTTTCAAATTCCTGAACTTTTTGTTGAGCATGTTCCTTTAAGAGTCCGGATAATAAAAAATATGCTAAGTCTGGAGGGATAAACTGTATATGATTATACAGTTATTATAATCAGGGTCCTGGCTGATTAATACTAATTTAAGGGTTTGTGTTTTTTCACTTTTTATAAAATTTAATTGACTTGTTTTCATTTTGTACTACTTATGTTATGTTTTTTAATGTCTACTTTTATTTTTATACCATACAATATATTCACACACTTTATATGCATTTACTAATGTGGATTTTCTTCAATATACAACATTAATTGGTTCCGGGATGACCATTGTATGTTGAAAATATTGTACAATGTGTCACAGCACTGTGTATGCCAACATCCTCCAGGCGTTCATGTGGCTCTGGCGTGACGTCAGTGCCCGATCACGTGATGCACCTCAAGTCATTTGGTAATGGACGCCGTAGGAGTCACAACTTCATTCTCTTGTATTAGTGAACGGCTGACTGAGCTGTCAGTTGTCTCACTCAGCCTATCAGTGTGCTTCTTAGGGTATTTATTCTGGCACCTCTGTTCAGCAGATAATACTTCTGTATAGGTGTTTGGAGGCTTTTGAGCCTGATTTTTGGTATGGACTTTCTGTGGGTGATATTTCAGACCCCGTTTCTGCCTTCGGTATTGCTGACTCTTTCTCTAGGACATGGTCTCAGACAGCCTTTATAGTTATGCCTCTGTCTTTCCCTTTGGC
Source organism: Eleutherodactylus coqui (assembly GCF_035609145.1). Classification (NCBI taxonomy): domain Eukaryota; kingdom Metazoa; phylum Chordata; class Amphibia; order Anura; family Eleutherodactylidae; genus Eleutherodactylus; species Eleutherodactylus coqui. The sequence continues at coordinate 44,447,486 of NC_089840.1, forward strand.
ATTGCACTGTCCATTTCGGGGTTTTGTCCTTCTCTCCCTTATTACAACCAGGGATGGCTAGGGAATCTGGTTAGGTTCCAGCAGTCGGGTTGCCCTTTTCAGGGTAGGTACTGCACTCCCCTTCCTTTTCCGGGTAGGGTAGATTTAGGGTCAGGTCCTTATCATCTCTTCCATATGTAGCTATGTCACTAATCAGTTTCGATTCAGATTGTTTCTGCCTTTTGACTGAGGTTCAATTGTGCAGACACATCTAAATCACATGTGACATGATGAAACCATAAAACAGCAGAAAACTGGCAATTGGTTCTGGGGTCGTAAAATGTCAACCAAAAGTAATCCAAAAGAAACATTAGAGAAAATAAAAGCAACCCCCACCTCCACCCCCCATCCTGGAGAAACAAAGATGGTCGCAGAGTTTTCAAGAAAAATAACATGGAAATGTTCTCCCCGGTGTCCAAAGGAGCACCATCATGGTACGGGTGCAGGAAATGTAGTACTGCACTGTACTGTAGAGAGGCGCTCCTAGACAGCTAGTCAGTGCATATATGTCATGTATGCTTAGACTTGCTGGTGCAGCTGTGGAAGATTCTGAAATAGGTGCAGCACGATGTGGCGGTGGCAGTACATTATATAAAAAAATAACTTTACTAATGGAGGTAAACTAGATACGCTGCATGAAAGGGAGGGCACAAGGTTACCTGAATGTTTCATAACATCATCACACGGAATATCTACTAACATTTAGGTACATAGTATTTGGCATATGCTGGCAGCAAATCACTTGTGCGCTACATACTGGCCGTTGGCCAATATTGCCACTGCTTCCTGTGGCACAGACCTTTTCTTACCCATAGGGACTGAATCTCCTCCCAACTGAGACCCCAGGTGTCGTAGGCGCCACAATTTCAAAATTACAAAAGGTCCACTGATTACATTACACTATTTTTCCTTACATCACTTCTCTCATTGCATCAGATGAATTGCCACACCATTACAGATATTGCATTAAACATGAGTGTTCTCTAAAGCATTCCACCACCTATGAGAATAAGCATAACCGTGCTGGTTGCACCTCAGTTTTTTTCCCCATAACAGGCCTTTGAACCATGACAACATCTCTATGATGTGCACACAAATGCCTGCGGGCCCCATTTACTCATAGCTGGTAGGAGGTATGCCTCAACTGCATGCAGTTCGCCATGATACAAGTCCACATATCCAACTTCATTCTCCAAAATGAGGTCCTCCATCTTCATTTAGAATCTGTCCCTCTCAGGACATGGGTTACACAGTCCTCCATAGCCAATTATTAGCCCCAGTTAGACTCCACTGGTATGTCCCTTTGTCATCAGGGTCGGCAGCTCCTCTGGTCATTCTCCTGGCATGGGGGTATTGTTGCTCAGGTAGCTGCATATACTGAGTGATTACTGCCACCTCATAAGTCACCGTGTTGCAGTCTCTCCCAGTAAGATGTTTTTTTTTCTGTCCTGCTCTTTCTCACTGGAGCTGTGGCACAGCTCCTACCCATATATATGATGCATGAAGGGTGTCTAGAACATTCCCAAACATTCAAAGGGTGGGGCGTTGCATTTGCAATTAAATGTTTTCCCATATGTTTACTTGTCTGAATATTCACACGAGCACATGAACATTCACTAATGCCCTTGAATAGACCCCCTTGCATGTAATAACAGAGGCAAGCACCAGTAAAGAGAGGGTAATGACATATAGAAAGGCTAAGGTCAAATGTACTGGACTAAAATGTATAAGATAAAGAACTATGGAAATGGTGACTAGATGCCGAAGAAACTTCCAAAATTAGACTAGCAACTCAAGCGGGGCACCCACCCTGAAAAGGGAAACCCCAGACTAGGAGAGAAGTCAAGTCCTAAGTCAGAGAGAAACAAATGGCTTTGACCACTGAATGTCAAATGACACAGCAGTCAGAACAAAGTATGGAATACAGAAAATTGAGCACAGAACCACTGACCAGAAGGCCTGAAATCTAACGGGCACCTATAGCAAAAAGGAGCCAGTTCAAATGCCCTTACAGAGAAACTGATAAGCTGACTGGACTGATAGAGAGCCCAGCTAGCCTATCAGCCCTGTAATAGAAGGAAGATGGTGATCCCTCGGCATCCAGTGCTAAATGACGCTGTTGGCGCATAACATGGTCCCAGAACCGATGCTGTGCCGTCACCCTGGACCGGAGCCCATAATTTCGAAGTTGCAGCACTGTCAGCTCCGTGACAAGATACTTCACTAATATAGGGGTATTTAATTGGTGGGATTTTCTAAAAAAGTGCACATTCCACAGATCCACCTGTGAGATAGTATGATGACTTTGGTTTCAAGTTAAATGGTCCAGAAAAGACCATTGTACAGGTGTTTTGTGAACATTGTAACCTGTGGCCGTTGTAACCTCAGGGATCCCTGCATTCATTTATGCATTCTTTATTTTATATTCTTGGTTTATTTTTTATTTCAATGTATTTATTTGCATCACTGCATGCAATGCTCTTTCTTCCGTCCAAAAGCTGGGCAGCTTGGTGGAAAGCTGACGGACCCCATTGCAGCCCGCGGGGATTCCTTTACAGGTGGAATTCTGGAAGAAAACCATAGATGTTGTTCACATGGCAGATTATACTACTGATTTGACATGGAATTCCACATCAAATCCGCAGCAAATTCACACCAGGGAAGTGTTTGATGCAGAGTAGCGGGAAGCCACACCGTACTTCCTCTATACGACACAGGTAAAGAAAAAAAAAAGAGACCTGTTAATTCTTGACAAGGACTTCCATTCAATGTCAGCAGCAGAAATGTCCAGCAGTAATCCAGTGGACGGGGGATAAATCTATTAAGTGGGAATACCCTTTAAATGTACACGCTCTCTGTTGCTCTGTCTGTCCAGATCATACAAAAAGGAAGGCTTTGCATCCAATAGGGCTACCCATGGAAAGCTCTAAATGGGTTGTCCGGTTGTAATCCATTGATGGACTCTTCAACAGTGGGCTGTCGCCCATTCGCTGCCATTCCTGTATTTGCCAGAAATGTGCACTCATGCACTGAGATGATTTCTGCAGGAAGCAGACAGCTTTGTTCCCACTGTAGTGGCCAGGCTTGGTATTGCATTCACTAAAATTGTGACTGTGCCTGCAATACCAAGGCTTGCCACTGCAGTGGGAACGGAGCTGTCTGCTTCCTGCAGAAATCAGCTCAGTGTGCTAGCTCACCAGCCTGGTGAACAGCTGATTAATGGGGGTACTCCGATCTACTACCTTTTACAACACATTTGAGATTTTTTTTGACACTTTTGGACACTTTTTCCAACTCCTCAAAAAAGGGACATGGCTTAGTGAAAAGAGGTATATCATAAACTGTGGCAAAATTGCACCAAATTTTAGAAAATTTTGGCACAATTTTTGACAAACCAATCCAGCTTAAAAGTGGTCTAAACTTAAAGTAGACAGTCTTGAAACTTGCCAGATAATTCAGCAGATCCTCTATGATAAAGGCAGTTAAGACTGTCTAGTCTAAGTTTGCACTGCCTACATTTTAGGCAGTATTAGTAAATAAGCCCCGATGAGCCTAAACAACATCATCCCACATAACCACAAACAAATGTAAGGCCGTATGATGGTGCGTGCATTGCAAGTCAGACCCCCAAAATGAGATTTAACCCTTTGCAATCCACTTTTGGATTCAGGGTTTCCTAAGGGGCTTTCTCTTACTGCCATTATATTATTGCGCCATCTGCTGGCTAGAGCCAGTACTGGGGTATGGGACATGCTGCAGAGGCCCCCGACAGTAATATACAGTAAGAATACCCTGCCGAACATCCTCTGACATCGTAGCTGTACAGCCTTCAATCAGAATGTCTTTAGACATCAGACAGTGGATTGGAAAGGGTTAAAAATTTTTTTTTTACTTCTGGCCCTTTAATCAGACAGGTTAATGAACCGGACTTGAATAGTAGAACACACACTGGTTGGCCAAAGCCATTTATTTCCCTGTATACCTTCTCCCCTGCCTTGTTGAATTCCATGCTGAAGTTGTGTCAAGAAGAACCCATCTCTCCGTGACCCAGATTTATGCTGCAAATGTGAAATAAATAAGCTTCTTTTTGTTTGGAGAAAGATCTGCAGCAACAAGAATCCCATAATAGGTCTGTATTTGCAAAGCGCAGATAGTGGGTCAATTTAAAAGATAAAATGGCTTTTGATTTGCCGGCCTCTGCTCCAGGTATTTGCTCCATCCCTATGATTTTAAAACTTTTTCATCTCAGCGGGAATCTAATAAACCTCTGATCCCGAAACATAAACAGCAAAAATCAAAATTAATGGGAATAGATGAAAACGGTACAGAAATCAAAGCCGGCTCGGCAGCAGAGAATGTTGTTTTTTCCTTCGAGATCTTGTTTATTCCTTAGACCTCGTTGAAGGCTTAGCAAACAATTTACTTTCTCCTTGTTAAGAGGCAGAAGTGAAAAAAAAAAAGAGGGCACTTGGGGCTTTCTGAAGAATCTGGAATATTTACATAGCTACTACCAGTACATTTACCTGATACGTCGGTGGGGGCACATTAATGACTTTTTTTCACACCAATTTCTGGTGAAAAAAAGTTGCTTTTTTTTTTTTTTTTTGTTTTTTTTTTACGCAAGTAGGTATCTTCATAAAAATTTGTGACTGTTCTTCATTCTGCGATGCTCCGCCAGTTTTCTAAAAAGTGTGTGGGACTTGGGGGCTGTTACATTTATGTATAAGTTATGGTACATTTCTGGTGTAATTTACGCTATGTTGGACCTGGCGTACATTTCTGAGAAGGTGCTCACAGCTGTTGGGATGCGCTTAAACATCTCCTTTATTTGCATATTACCCATAGGAGCATGAGTGGCCTTACAAGTCAACTCATTTACTCACCTTCTAGGCGCTCTCTCTAAGGAGAAAAGATAGCATTCCTGACCCCCATCACACCCCTCTCGCTAGCCAAACCAGACCCCCTACTGCACACTGATGAGGGGCAAAAATCCCGAAACAGCTGTCTGTGTATAAATTCTGGCTTGGCTGTCAATTCCCAATCATTGTTACAAAGCTTGTATAAAGAGTCTATAATTGATTTGCAGGAATGCTGCCTTCCAATAGGTGGCACTGCAGAAGTATATCTCCCTTATTTGCATATTACCCAGAGGAGCTTGAATGGCCTTATAAGTCACCTCACTCACCTTCTAGGTGCTCTCCCTAAGGAGAAAAGATAGCATTCCTAACCCCTTAGGGTGGCTTCACACAAGCATGTGCGTACATAGGTGCGCACCCCAATACGTGCAAAACCACGCATGTGTGAAGGTTCATGCATTGCCTTCGCTGAATGAATGACAGGCGAGAGCTGCCTGTGATTGGCTGGGTGCCTCAGCCAATCAGAAGCAGCTCTTTTAGCAGGTGGAGATTATAATTCCCCGCCTGCTGAAAGAACTTCAGTGCAGAGGCGGGGACAGCGCAGAGAGGACGCGGCTGAGCCCCGGCAGTTGAAGATAGGTGAGTATGTTTTTTCTATTTTTACAGTAATTTGGCTTGTTTTTCAGGGAAGGGCTTATATTTAAAGCCCTTTGCTGAAAAACAACTAAGGGATGCTGGCAGCTGGATCCTCTAGCGTAGCTGTCACCTGTGACAGCTACGATAGGGAATTCTTTATTCCTCGCGGGGATGAAGAAAACATTACATGTCAGATGTCTTCTTTATCCCCGCGGGGGACACGGCAGTGGCGGAAAAGTATATATATATATATTTTTTTTTTTTTTCGTTTATTTTTTTACACTAAAAGGAATGATTTTTAGGGAAGAGCTTATACTTAAAGCTGTTCCCTGAAAAATCACTTCATGGGTGCCGGCAGACCATTGCCTTCAATGAAGCTGCTGGCAGCAACCGTGGCTCCAGTGAAGGCAATGCGTGCATTCCCTATGGCACACGCATGTCTTATCTTTACTGGCGCACGCCTGCAAAACATGGACATGTGAACACTCCATAGGGAATGCAGTGGTTGCAATAGACACGTGTTTTTGTGCAAGCATATGTACGCACATAAACACGTTCATGTGAAGGCACCCTTAAGGACGTAGCCCTTTTTTAAAATTTTTTGTTTCTCCTCCTCAGGCTTACTACACATGGCCAAGCGCTACATTAGAGCGTGAAACATGACCAGATATCACGTTCGTGCAATGTTCACGTGGATCGGAGCATTTTTATGTCAAAAACGCCTTTTATCACTTCAGTACAGTTGCGATCCTTCGGCACAGTAAGTGATTCCCATTGCTTTCAGTGGGAATACTTGATGCCACTGACTCCACACTCATCTGTATACTATCTACAGGGGTAGCAATATTTAACATGACTGAACAAAGTCCTCCAATCTCATTGGGTTACTAATTAATCATTACAAGGAAAACTTATGGTCTTGACTGTGGAATCGGTTCACCTTGGTGCCATTGACTCCACACCCATCTGTATACTATCTACAGAGGTAGCAATACTTAACATGACTGAGCAAAGTCCTGCAATCTCATTGGGTTACTAATTAATCATTACAAGGAAAATCTATGGTCTCGACTTTGAAATCGGTTCACCTTGATGCCATTGACTCCACACTCATCTGTATAGTATCATCTACAAATGTTGCAATATTTAACATGACTGGAGCATCAGGATAACTAAATAGATTACATTGTTATTAATCAAGTATAGTATTATCACCAAGATTTAGATAAACTGAACTGCAGGTAATTCTAAAGGTTTAACTAAAAAAGTAGCAATGCAATCTTGAGTTGAACCGTTGCAAATTCCGCTCTGGTACATCTTTCTACAAAATATACTGAAACTAATATCAGTAATTCTTCTCCACAGCGAGATCATTGACATAAGGTACCTTATTGAAATAATGGTCTCAGTCTATTAAGGTTGGGTCTGATACACTTCCATCCAGGGAAACAAGGTCAAGCAGCACTTGCTTGTTGACCATGAGATGTGGCTGGCACGCGAACGAGCGATAAACTTATATGGGAGAAATGCAATCATGAGTGTAACCTGTCAGCGTGAAGGAAAGAAATTAAAATTTTTACTGGACACTGTCAGGAGTGTACTTCAGGTGAAGATCATCTTTGCCTGGATGGCTGCCAGTTTAATCTCCTTAAATGCCGCAAACAAAGGGAGGATCAGCTATTTTCAGGTCCATTTGCTAATTCTGAATGGAGTTTGCTTCTAAAGGTTAAGAGATGACTGAGAAAATTCAAGGCCAGAACCAATATTTACGAAATTACAGGGGATAGAAAATCTCTGAACTTAAAGACCAAATTCAGTCAACACTGATATTAAAGCGGTAATGTAGGAAATGAACAAAATGGCTGCCATCTGTAGACTGTGTGAAAGCCATACTAGAATGTAACTAGGACAAGCTGGTGACACCTGACAGAAAAGGGGATGAGGAGAACATGCTGGATGGGGGCAACAGATTGACACCATACTATTCATTAGTGTCAGGAATAAATAGTGGCATTAAGCTCCATCCCATGCCCCTTATCTATAAGAATATAACTACTATAATATGGCCCCCTATCTATAAGAATATAACTACTATAATACTGACCCCCTATGTGCAACAATACAACTACAATAATACTGCCCCTATGTACAAGAATATAACTACTATTATATTGCCCCGATGTACAAGAATAAAACTACTATTATACTGCCCCCCTATGTACAATAATATAACTAATATAATACTGCCCCCATGTACAATAATATAACTATTATAATACTGCTCCTATGTACAAGAATATAACTACCATAATACTGCCTCCTATGTACAAGAATATAACTGCTATAATACTGTCCCCTATATACAAGAATATAACTACAATAATACTGCTCCCTATGTACAAGAATATAACTACTATAATACTGCCCCCTATGTACAAGAATATAAACACTATAATACTGCCCTCTATGTACAAGAATATAACTACTATTATACTGCCGCCTATGTACAAGAATATAACTACAATAATACTGCTCCCTATGTACAAGAATATAACTACTATAATACTGCCCCCTATGTACAAGAATATAATTACCATAGTACTGCTACCTATGTACAAGAATATAACTACTATAATATTGCCTCCTATGTACAAGAATATAACTACTATAATACTGCCCCCTATGTACAAGAATATAACTACCATAATACTGCCTCTATATACAAAAATGTAACCACTATAATACTGCCGCCTATGTACAAGAATATAACTACTATAATACTGCCTCCTATGTACAAGAATATAACTACTGTAATACTGCCCTCTATGTACAAGAATATGACTACTCTAATACTGCCCCATGTGTACAAGAATATAACTACTATAATACTGCCCCCTATGTAAAAAATATATCTACTATAACACTGCTAACACTAGAGAAGAAAGAAGATTCAAAAATATCTATACAAGTTTGAACAGCAGGCGACAACTAAGAGAATAGTATTTAACAGGTAGAAATACAAAGAAATGTATCTGGGCCCGAAAAATAAAATAGGCGCGTACAGAATTGAAGGAATTGAGGTAAACAGCAGTGCATGTGAAAAGGGGTATACTTAGGTACACTAATAAATCACAGACTGAACATGAGTCAACAGTGTGATGCAGCTGCAAAAAAGGCAAAGACAGTTCTGGGATGTATTAAGAGAAACATAGAGTCTAGATCACATGAGGTAATTATTCCCCTCTAATCTTACTTAGTCAGACCTCATCTGAAATACTGTGTCCAGTTCTGGGCACAGCAATTGAAAAAAGCAGGCAAACTGGAGCAGGTTCAGAGAAGAGTTACCAAGATGGTGAGCGGTCTGCAAAACATGTCTTGTAAGGGATCTGGGAATGTTAAGCTTGCAAAGAGGAAGGCAGGAGGGGACTTAATAGCTGTCTACACATATGTAAAGGGCTGTCACAGTGCAGAGGGATCAGCCCTATTCTCATTTGCACAAGGAAAGACCAGAAGCAATGGGATGAAACTAAAAGGGAGGAGACACAGATTAGATATTAGAAAAAACTTTCTGACACTGAAGGTGATCATTGAGTGGAAAAGGTTACCACTAGAGATTAGCGAGCGTACTCGTTTAGGGCGTTTTTGCACTCGAGCACCGCTTTTTCTGAGTAACTGACTACTCGGACGAAAAGATTCGGGGGGCGCCGGAGGTGAGTGGGGGGTTGCAGAGGGGAGTGGGGGGGGGGGGGAGTGAGAGCTCCCCCTGTTCCCCACTGCTACCCCCTGCTCCACCACACCGCCCCCCGGCGCTCCCGGAATCTTTTCGTCCGAGTAATCAGTTACTCGGAAAAAGCGGTGCTCGAGTGCAAAAACGCCCTAAATTAGTAGGTTCGCTCATCTCTAGTTGCCACGGGAGGTGGTGAGTTCTCCTTCAATGGAAGTCTTTAAACAAAGGCTGGACAAACATTTGTCTGGGATGATTTAGTGAATCCTGCACTGAGCAGGGGGTTGGACCCGATGACCCTGGAGGTCCCTTCAAGCTCCCCCATTCTATGACTCCTGTGTATGAACATATAACTACTATGATACTGTCCTCAGTAAACTAAATTACCATTACATGAATTTGTATGTGAATGTACAACTCTGACTGGAGTTTTCTTGACCGCTAGATGTCTAGCTCATAATGGGCCCCTAGTAATGAATATTCAGACATCGGGTGTGGCTCATGATCAGATTTATCACCTGAAAGGGACCGGTAGATGAAGGCCTGCAATAATATTTCTGAGATAAATGAAATAAAAGCTGATAAAACAGAATATATTAACCTGGCTCAATAGGTCATCACCATGCTGGGTGGTAAGTTACCGATATCCATTATTTCCCAGGGTCCAAGGCCCCTCTCAGGCTGGCCTGTCATAACAGCTTGATTCTCAGGTTAACATTGTATATGGGAAGCGCTCACAGATGTTCCATCTATTAAATCATCCTACAATTCAGCATACTGAATTATTCATTGAGCGGTACATTTAATAGCCCTTAAAGAAAAATCTGTCCTGTTTATAATTATGACCGTCAGATCATTTCTTCTGCCCTCATTAATAACGAGATTTCTCGGGACACGTTAAGTGCAAATCCTGATGCAGCCAAATTTCAGTAGGAGTTTTTATTGTCACTTTAAATCTATGATTTATAGAAGAAATAGCGGCTGTAATGTAGAATAAGGGAAAAGGGACCTCATAAACGTGTAGGACAATGACAGCAACCTGAACAAATTGTAGGAACTGGTAGAGTGGGACCTTTTTTTCCTAGAGAGCTCCAAAGACTACAAACAAAGAGTGAAGCAAGTAAACCTTCAATGCCCTGGGCCATCAGGCCCTTTACCATTACGTAAATGCCTTTGACCATCACTGTCTTCACCATTTGTCATTATTTATGCATTGCTTGACGGTATTATTTGGACTCTGAAAGGCAGTTTTATTTGTGATGTGGGCAGTTTATAATATGTGATGTGGGCATTATATGGTGGTATTATTTGGATACTTTATTGAATTACTGTAGGATACTTTATGGAGGTACTAATATATAAAGGCACTGGATGGTGGCAACTAGAGGTACTAGAAGTACTGCTAAAGGGAAGGTTATACTGGGCATGCCAGTAGTTAAAGGAGTATTTTGGTTGCTTTATGTGCTTTTCACGTTTTCACCCACCCACTAGATGAGTGATAACCTGATAGATTTGTGGGGGTCCAAACACCAGGACTCTCACTGATCTCAAGAACGAAGAATCAAGTATCCCCTGCCCTCTTCCCTTTCAGGTGGCTTCTTCCATGTGCAGGGATGTCATTGAATAGCGCGCAGAGTGCGCATGAGCAGCCGTTGTTCTGTTGCTTTAGTGGGGCCAATAGATATAGCTGGACGCTTTGTACTTGGCTATCTCCAACAGTCCTATCAAAAAATGAATGAATCAGAACTCCAAAGTGCAAGGACCAATCCATTCAATCTTCCCCTCACTGCGGGGGTTGCAGCGAGAAGTAAGGGGTAAATAGATTCTCAGTGGTTGGAACTTCCCTATCAGTTTTCACCCATCCAGTGGATGGGCAAAAACTTGAAAGATCAAACTTCAAGTAACTGGAATACCCTTTTAAGGTGCCCATTTATCTTCAACAAGTGCTAGCTAGATGATTCTTTGGCTAACAGCAGTCTCCTTTAGATCTTTCAGACATATGGACGTTCAGCTTGGGCGTGCGCTTATGTGTCTAGGTATCTAAGCTGCAGCCAGACAGCTATGGAGTCGGATTATCTTCCGGGGAACAAAAAAGTTGGTACTGAAATTCAACGTCCTGATCCTTCTATTTCCCGACATCATCTGTTGGTGGAGAATTGAGCTGCCCTCATACACGTTAGAGAGTTGTCCAACCCCATAATTAATGACAGGTTAGGACGAACAAACAATGACCTGTATTGGGACCTTTAAAGGATAGTGCCATATGGCTTTAATCGAGAGTTTTTACCCCTGTCCGTGGTGCTGATTTCCAAATGCTGTGCATTCAACTGTCTGTCCCAACATTAAGTTGCTGCAATGTTGCAGTTTGTTTCTGTAGGACTAGTGTGGAGGAACAATGTGCTGGATTCCATTTAATCCCTTATGTCCAGGGATCAAATTGGATTCTATGGCCACATTGATTTCCGCAAGATACCACTTGTATCACAGTGATGATGATGATGCAGAATGTTTACCTATCAGGAGTCTATAAGGTCATTAAAGAATCCAACAAGATAACCAAAAGGAAAAGCGATATGTAGTAGAAACCCTACTTTGCTGAGACACAGTAACACTGCGCCCAATTTCTGATCCCAAATGTCTTGATTGATAGCCAATGTCCTCAGACCCTTCCTACTAACTCCTCTGCTGACATCTACTATCTCCAAAGACAAATTGTCCTGGCTCTGTCCTGAATGTGATATATGTGCCATGTCATGTGATTTATAGGTGTCTGAAAAAGTATAAATTACTAATTATACACTTTAGACATCAGGTCACTCTAAAACAATCACACACAAAAGCTGAACCATGTTTGTATTGCAAGTTTAAGTCCGAAGAGTGTTCCAAGACAAAGGCTAATTCATCTTGATCATAAAGGATCTGCCAGAAGATTGTAATGTTCTGTATGAAAAAGTGTAAGAAGGAGGGAAACTGAATCACTGGAGGAGAATAGAGGAAAATAATTAGACCGTTAGAACTCCAGCTCATTAACAACCATATCCTTATACTTATGGAGTATTATACTATAGCAGTTCTATTCTGGTACATAGGAACAGTATTATAGTAGTTCTATTCTTGTACATAGGGGGCAGTATTATAGTAGTTATATTCTTGTACATAGGAGGCAGTATTATAGTAGTTATATTCTTGTACATAGGGAGGCAGTATTATAGTAGGTATATTCTTGTACATAGTGGGCAGTATTATAGTAGTTATATTCTTGTACATAGTGGGCAGTATTATAGTAGTTATATTCTTGTAAATAGGGGATAGTATTATATCAGTTATATTCTTGTACATAGGTGGCAGTATTATAGTAGTTATATTCTTGTACATAGTGGGCAGTATTATAGTAGTTATATTCTTGTACATAGGAGGCAGTATTATAGTAGTTATATTCTTGTACATAGGTGGCAGTATTATAGTAGTTATATTCTTGTAAATAGGGAGGCAGTATTATAGTAGTTATATTCTTGTAAATAGGGAGGCAGTATTATAGTAGTTATATTCTTGTACATAGAGGGCAGTATTATAGTAGTTATATTCTTGTACATAGGGGGCAGTATTATAGTAGTTATATTCTTGTACATAGAGGGCAGTATTATAGTAGTTATATTCTTGTACATAGGGGGCAGTATTATAGTGGTTATATGTTTGTACATAGGGAGCAGTATTATAGTAGTTATATTCTTGTACATAGTGGGCAGTATTATAGTAGTTATATTCTTGTACATAGGGAGGCAGTATTGTAGTAGTTATATTCTTGTACTTAGGGGCAGTATTATAGTAGTTATAATCTTGTACATAGGAGGCAGTATTATAGTAGTTATATTTTTGTACATAGGGGTCAGTATTATAGTAGTTATAATCTTGTACATAGGAGGCAGTATTATAGTAGTTATATTCTTGTACATAGGGGTCAGTATTATAGTAGTTATAATCTTGTACATAGGAGGCAGTATTATAGTAGTTATATTTTTGTACTTAGGGGCAGTATTATAGTAGTTATAATCTTGTACATAGGAGGCAGTATTATAGTAGTTATATTCTTGTACACAGGGAGCAGTATTATAGTAGTTATATTCTTGCACATAGGAGCAGTATTATAGTAGGTATATTCTTGTACATATGGGGAGGTATTATAGTAGTTGTATTCTTGTACATAGGGGGGCAGTATTACACTAGTTATATCTTTGCACATTGGGTAGAGCATACTATATGTATACAGTATAGTATAAATATCTAGTATACTTTTGAAGTCAGCAAAATCATTAAAAAAAAGGTCCAAATCTACCTGGTGTGTTAAACGATAAATATTCACCTTTTTCCTTAGGGGTGAACAAGTAGCAGATTTAAGTTCTAATTTGGGCAGCCAAGGGAAAAAAATGTGTTTACTCCAAGATTAAATGCAAATACTGTGCATTAAAATCCTCACTGACGAGGATTGAATTATTATTTTAACCCCTGATAATGAGCTGGAAGAGCAGACATATGGGAATTTAAGAAAACACGTTCATAACAGATGCCAGGAAAAAGCTTTTGTTTTTTTTTCTCCTTTTTCTGTCTTTTTCCAGAGCAAGTGCAGTTCCGCTGCTGCTCATAGAACCTCCCAGCGAGTGAATCTGTGACTGGAGTATCTATGAGTTCCAGCTCGGCCTACACAGCAGCTTCTTATGTATTCTGCGCTTCTTCTCTCTACTCTCCAAGGCATTCAAGCTTCTAGGAATCACTAGCAGCATGCCAGAGAAGGCCTGCAAGAGCCAAGCTGCCGTCTCTACATTCATTAAAGGTATGGTCTGCTTCTACAAGATATTAGAGGTTCACCTTAAAATGCCTATGTTATGGGCAGATGAAGCAGAGCTGAGTTTGTCTGCTAACATTGTAAGGCACCATATTATTTCAATGTGTCCTATTAGTTAAATGACAAAACAATCTGTTCTACTGTAACTTCTGTATACATATATACAAAACACATGGGCACTAGTGCTACTGTACACAGCAACTTTGGCCAATATGCACATCTATCAGCCATAGATCCCACTATGGCTCTGCTACATTGTATCCTAATAGAAGTGAATGTAGTTTTATTGGGACTTCCAAGTTGTTGCAACTCTATAAATCACAAGAAATCCGAAACCGATGATCTCTTGCAATTGTCAAGTTCCAATGATGCCAATTCGTAAGCCGCAATGCAACCACGTTTACTTATATTAGGATGCGGTGTTGTAGGGCCATAGTATGATGTGATCTGCGTTATGACCAAAGTCACCGCATAAGCTTAATATAAATCCAATTCATTAGTTCATCATTTAACCCCCCTATTGCAAATACATTCATAACATCCAGCATGCTGCCATGTAGTTCCCATAGACGATCAATAGTACAGATGTAGCAATGCCAAGCTTGACTAGCGAGACACACTACTGACTTATCGCACCTATGCTCTTTGCATAGCCCGGCAGTCACGAGTAAAGTAACACGCTGAAAGAATGTGCAGCATATTAATGCTTTAACACCGTGGCACGTATATTAACATTCTGGGTGTGCGGGATTTATATGATCACTAGCTCAACCTGCTCCATACAAGGCAGCCATCTGACAGCTGCATTTAAATGTCCCACTCATTGTTTAGGGTCCCGAAAAAGCCACCCCATAATGAGAAGCTTCAGCTGCCCCAATGAGATCACAATGAAATATGCATAGATTGCCTGGCAAAGTGTGATATAATGAAATACTGTGGTATTGCATTATATTGTATGAGGGTAAAAAAAAAAGGCATCTGCACAGCTACGCTTGCCACCACAGAGTGCAGTTGAGCATGAACTGGGTTTTTGCCCGTACTATTAACGGGTGAGAATACCGCTAATGAAAATGAAACTATTAAAATCAATGGGTTCATTTTGGTCCCTTTATGTAGCCATAATTATCATGGCCGCCCCATAACAGGACGAAATCACGTCCATCTGAAGAAGCCCAGACCCTTGGACTTTCCTCTGCTGTATTTCACAAACTTTGATACACCAAACCTTTTTTTCTGATTGCCATGTAACACTAGCTATATACTATACATTATTACAGTACTTCTCCGATGCACTACTAGTACCAGAACATCAACTCAACCACTGATCCAAGTACACCGTCCTACCAAAAGTAATTGGACACCTGAGCAAGAATCAAAAGTAGTATTTATTTCCCTTTTGGTAATACTTAGTTGGGCTCCTTTAGCCTTAATGACATCACATACTCTCCATGGTATACTTTCTACTAGCATCTGATACACTTCAGCTGGTATTTCCCTCCATTCCTCCTATAAACTGGGCGATTCTCTCAAAGGAGATACATCCGCCCATCTATAATGGTGCAAGGAGTGTCGTCGTTGAATTATTGAGCAATGGAAGAACGTTCTATGGAGCGACGAATCGCACTACTTCATCTTCACATCAGATGGCTGTACCTGGGTGTGGAGGAGCCTGGGGAATGTCTTTTGTCCGAGTGTGTTGTGCAAACATCTAAGTATGGTTGAGGTTCCATTCTGGTCTGGGGATGTTTTACGGGGCATCGTCCCGGTCCGTTGGTGGTAGTGACAAGAACCATGAACACAGAGGTGTACCTGGACATTATAGACAATAACTTGCTGCCAACAATGTGGCAATATTCTAGAATGTGCCTTGTGCAGGCCAGTCCAATTGTAGAGCATCCATATCTTCAAACCAATGTAAAACAGCATTGGATTTGTAACAGAATCCCGATCTGAACCCTACTGAACATCTTTGGAACAAATGTTGGGTCAAGAAATATGAACAGCATTCATCTTCTTTGGGAGAACTCACCAGACTTTTGCAGGAGGAATGGAGGTAAATGCCAGATGAAGTGTAGAAAGTTTACTATGTAGAGTATCCAATGTCATTAGAGCCAAAAGAGCCCCACTAAGTATGACTGCTGTCCAATTACTTTTGGTACAAGCATACCATATAGGCTCTTCTTAGTTTCGGCTCCTACTGCTGTGAGTTTGTCAACTGGTGGTCCCCACCAATCACTGATAATGGGTTACGCCATACTTGACTAACAGTGACTGGTAGAGGCCGCCCACTGGACACATTCACAATGCCGGGAGACAAATCCAGGTAGAACCCGTATGGTGGAATAAAGGAGGGGGAGGGAGGTTTATACAGTCCGTGGCCGCACCTTTAATCCTAACCTTTGCACTGGAAGCATATAGTCCCATCTCAATCCTGTTTTTGTGAATTTAGATAGAACCCAGAGGCAGAATGTAGTAAAGAATGAGATGTGAACACCCCTTACAACTATCCATCTACTATGGATACACACTGACACTCATCCACAGAAAACTTTGCTTGCTTGATTTTATGCTGCACTTCAGAGTGTGTGTATTATTATATTATATAATATATAGTATAATATATATTTTTTTATTTTTTTTTCAAACGTTTAACTTTCTTTATCATATTTTTCTTCTGTTGACACCTTTTATCGGGGCTAAATGAAGCATCACTCCTAGAAATAAAAGGATTGTAAAGCGCTGCAATACTGTTCTGCATTCAATCATCCAAGCTTAAAAGCCCATTTGCCAATTTGCATAAAATAAATCTTTCCACTGCTTGTTTTTAGTGTTGCCATAGAAACTGAGCTTTTTTAAAAAAAATATTATTTATCTTCTATACTTTTTCAAAGAAAAGAGAAATGAATTGGGAATTATACCATTTAAGAGACGAGGACTGTTATACTGTACAAGAGAAGAGACCAAAAAGTTTTATTTTGCGCTTTCCTTTAAAGCGATCCTTCCATCGTGGACAAACAAAAATAGTTGCATCAATTTTTCCACTGCTCGATACACACTGTGCATTAGTATGCATCACTGGCGTAACTATAGGGGATGCAAGGAATGCGGTTGCACCCGGGCCTAGGAGCCTTAGGGGGCCCATAAGGCCTCTCTTCTCCATATAGGAAGCCCAGTACTATGAAGAATGCATTATAGTTGGGGACCCTGTTACAGTTTTTGCATTGTGGCCCAGGAGCTTCTGGTATGCATCATTAGTCTACGACACTATACGCTGATAGCCATGTGACCAGCACGGGCCAATCAGAGTAGCATGTAGTGTCTTAGACTACCAATGCATACTATGCACAATAGGGAGTCAGAGAAGCGGTTCGGCCATCTTTGTTTCTCCAGGACCAGAGGGTCGCTATAATGAAACACTCCAGGCAAAAATTGATATATTGCATACTGCCCAGTGCAGGGACTGAGGAGTGGAACATGGCACATTGATTCAAAAGTATATGGACCTAATTATCTGTAAGTGGTTGGATTTGTGAACAATCATTGTAAACAGGAGCAGAAAATCAAGAACACAGTCATGTAATCTCCAGAGGCAAATATTGGTACTAGAACGGGCCTCACCGAAGACTTTAAAACTGCCATTGTCATAGGATGCCACCTTGACACAAGCCAATTCATGACATTTTTGATCAGCTATATCTGCCCCAGCCATCAGTATGTGATATGCTTGGGAAGTGAGTGGAAGCATCTAGAAGTAAGGCTGTATTCATACGGGTGAGTGTGATGGAGGTCAGTAAAAATCTGACCACTTTCTGTGCAATTTTCACACGTGCCTCCAATAGTAAAATACTTGAAAATCAGATTGCATGCAAAAATCGCATGTTATGCAAATCTGATGCATTTTTTTAACATTCCCGTAGAACAAAATGGCGGTTCTTCGGCAAAATCGCACAGGAAAAAAAAAAGGTATACTGCGATTCTTCTATCTCGGAATATCGCTTCAAGATATTACAACATTGAAATGAATGGGTCCTTTTTACACTCAAGTTCTGTCCATATCGCAATCGGACAGAACTCCTGCTTGAAAATTGCCTTTGTAGACTACAGCTTAATAGCACAGCCACACGGCAGTAGACTTCACAAAGTGAGGCTTCCAAATGTTAAAATACATGGAAGTAGATTATGCCAATTGTGCCAGAACCGTGGCATCAAAAAGTCACAATTTTGAAGTGCCAAAATC
Organism: Eleutherodactylus coqui; assembly: GCF_035609145.1. Taxonomy (NCBI): domain Eukaryota; kingdom Metazoa; phylum Chordata; class Amphibia; order Anura; family Eleutherodactylidae; genus Eleutherodactylus; species Eleutherodactylus coqui. Next base: position 44,465,818 of record NC_089840.1, read on the forward strand.
GCCACTTTTTTTTTAGCATTTCTGCTGGCCCCCAACTACTTTTTTAAAAAAGTGTCTGAAGCCTGGCGCTAGGTGGAGCGGCCTGTCATATTATAATCTGCACCAGAACCTCGAGTATATCACAGCTGAAACCTACATCAGCTGGTAGCTGGCATAGACCTCAGTGCTGCGTACTGAGGTGTCACGGGATGCAACAAACCCATAAATGCGCCAAAATTGCGGTTGAAGTCTGGTATAAAAAAGTTGCAAGAAGGTTAATACATACGAGCCATGGTGCAGTAAAAACAAAATCACCTACACTTTATACCACCTATAAAGGACTAGATGCAATACCGAAACGTGGACTTCGTAAATAACACACCAAAAAAGAAAGTTGATCCACAAAAACCACGGATGTGTACGAAAATATAATTTTTATTAATACAAAAAGAATTAAAATATTACATTTTAAATAGCCAGGACACAATCATGATGACAACCAAACCGAGGGTTAGGGTGGCTTCACACCAGTGTGTGCTTGTGCGTACATAGGCGTGTATATAGGTGCGCACCCCTGTACGCACAAAAACACACGTATATGGAGGTCCTCGCATAGCCTTTAATGGAGCCTTCGTATTACTCCCTGCATTAAATCTATAAGATCACCACAAGGTGGAGCATGACTTTAATGCTTTAGTGTGAGCGAATGAAGCTGCTTTGGATTCTAAAGTCGCTCGTAGACATCTCCTCTTAACAGCACACCGAGTGGTCAGGCATGGTATTGCAATAGAAAAGTCTGATGAAAAAAAACAAAACATTTTTTTAAGATCTAAAAATATAAAGAATATAAATAATAAAAGTGTAATATTATTATATAGCGTATATAGTAAAATACAGGATAAGAAACAGAAGAGTATGAGGCAGCCCGACACATAAGCCGTTCATGCCGTCTTGGAGTTGATACAACTTGAGATTTTTGCAAGCAACTAATTAACAGGTGTTGCACTGTCACAGCTGATTGTGACCACAATTACTGGAGAGGATTTAGAAGGAGATTAGGAAATTAGAAAGCTTTCATTGGGGGAATCATCGGTTAACACAACAATCAGCTTCTCTGGCTCAGGGTGCAGATGACTTGACCCTTCCGAGGCACTGGATTTAATTTGCTCTGCATTTTTGGGGCTGGGGAGGGCGACCTAAACCTCTACCTCATGAAGACTTTTCCCTTCTAGAATATTTTCTATACCAAGCAGAGCATTGACAAGGCTCTATTAATTAACTTTCTGCCGATACAAATTTTATTCAAGGCTGGAAAATCCAATTAGTATTGATCCCCTCTTTATTGCTACAACAAACTACAATCACGTAATCCATATCGATCGGGACAACGCACAGGCCAGCTATGATAGCGGGTCCTTTAGAGGATCGGACTTCATCAATCCTGACGTTTAGGAGGACACAGTCTGGATCTACGATAGTCGGCCTTGTGCTTGGGGTTTAATTTGTCCCTTATTGAGTACAGAAGGAGCAGAGGGTTACATAAGTATGTGGCAGAGCTGAAGGTGTTACCACCTAGCTATGGTTGCTGTTCGTTGTGATATCTCAATACAATGCAGTGATTGTTTACTACATTGTGTCAATGGGATTGTTTGCTTAAATCATGTCCAGTTCTATATCATCAGCTTTGCTATATATCTCTATATTATATATCTATTTCATTAATTAGAAAATAGGATTGATGTAGACCTCATACACCAGGCATATAGCCAAGGTCTTGAAGATGGCGATCATAGCTTGCTATGGGCCACTTGAAGATGGTGATTGTAGACTATGGGCCCAAACTGTACTTCCAAGTGCCTCCAGTCCATGCCTTATTACGATGGGTATTTTACACCTGGGCTCGTTTCAACTGATGACGGATCCTCTGGTTGGGTCATTAGTAGTTGATGACATCTTGTCCTGATTTTCAATGCGAGTGAAACTGGTGCTTGCATGTCCTTCTCTGTCTGCTGATGACAGCATCCAGCTCACTGCACTGGCCAGCCGACCGGCCGATCAGCTGATGGATGGAGCTCCCCGTCCATCAATTACTGATGACCTATCCTGAGGATACATCATCAGTTATAATGAGCCCAGGCAACCTCTTTAATATTCCAAGTGTAGAGTACCCAAGTAATAAGGCATGGACTGGAGGCACTTGGAAGAACAGTTTTGGCCCAAAGGCTATGATCACCATCTTCAGGTTGCCCATAGCAGGCTATGATCACCATCTTCAGGATCTATGCTATAAAATTATGAAGAACTAAAACACAACACATAAGAAAGGCACAGAATGTTCACTTATACACAGATTAAGCTTTATTCACGCAACAGTGGAAACCCCTTTTAAAAGGTAATATAACCCCATGGTTTTTACTAATTAAAAAAATTTAAAGAATTATCAAAAATCGTGAAAACATTCCTTTATACAATAGCTCATTTTCTGATGATACATTGCCTTTAAGGCTTGGACTCCATGAGAAAAAAGGCATCACCCTTAAATGTAAGTAAAAAACATTGAATTACACTGACCGCATTTGTAAAGTGTGGTCCTCTCTATAAATTAATAGCCAAAGAGTCTTATTTATTGAAAATATGACTATAGGGCCTGGTGAAAGCTCAAATAAGATGCTCTGTCAGTGGGCACAAGTATTTAATAAGATGGATTTTTCCAACTGGCAACTACTTATCCCTCTCCTCTATTAAAGGGGTTATCCCACTTCTAGCTGCTTTGCTGCAGGAAGCAGATAGCTTTTTTGCATTGTGCAGTGGCTCCAGTTGGTACTGCAGACTGCATCCTATCGGTGTGAATGGGACTCAGCCTGCAGTACCAAACACAGCCACTGCGCAATGTACAGAGCTGTTTGCTGTTCAGAGGAGGTAGAAGTAGGACAATCGCTTTAACCCTTGCTGATAGAGAAGTCAAACCTAATTTCTTGAATCTATCCTCCTTTCAATAAGCTTCTCCCAGCTGTGTTCCTGATGATGCAATGCCATCTAGTCTCACTGTTATATCTGTGAGATGCCATCTGATGGAAGACCAAATGTTGGAATGTCAGACCAACCACAACATAGTAATCTAAACATAGTTAGCAAATGATATATGATAAATGGATTGGTTACTGGACAACACTCCCCTTATATAGCACCCACTGCACTAAAAGAACAAAAGGAGATGTACTTACCGTCCAATGCAGCAGGGAACCCCTCCCTAGCCCCACCATCCAGCTCTATAGCCTCACCATCCTCCCAGTGTTTGTTGTGGAATCTTATGTCATTGGAAATCCCCTGACCGCTGTTGCGCCATTGACCATTCTCCTGGGATCAGCACTTACATCCACGGTGCAATGAGGCCAGGAGTTCGGAACGCTGATGCTTCAGCCTCTGATTGGCTACAGTGGTCAGGTGACCATCTTCCACAAAAAACACTGGGAGAACAGCGGGGCTATAGCGCTGAATCGCAGTAAGTACTGCTACTTTTGTTATTTTAGTGCAGTGGGTGCTATAAAGGGAATGTTGTCCGGTAACCAATCGACCCCTTTAATGAATGGCCCCCCCACTGACTATACTGCCCTTTCTTGTCTCATTGGACACTGTAGAACCACAATACTTTATTAATTTATTTATATAGATTTTATTTATATATTCTACATTTACTGCGATCCCCTTTATAGTATATACACATTCAAGAATAAATTCTGATGCCAGAAGGAAAAAATTATGCCAGCTTTACTGAATATACAAACCAACATTATCATATGTATTAGTGGATTAAATATTGACTAGTTGCCATACCAAGTGTGAAATCCTAAAAAGGCAGAAAATGGAAGAACTTTTAAACCTTTCTACATTCGTTTCCCTTGGGTTGTAGCAAATACTGTGTATAAGTTTATACCTTATGGGGTCATATACAGTGGAAATGAAAAGTCTTCACACCCCGGTTGAAATGCCAGGTTTTTGCCATGTTGAAAAATCTGACAAAGATGAATGATTTGAGATTTATTTCCACCTTCAGTGTGACCCGTTATCTGTACAATCCCATGGAAACAGACACATTTGTATTTTTCTATCCTAAAAAAAAAAAAAAATCAAAAATCAAACACAACTAAAATAATGTGGTTGCTAAGTGTGAACACCCTCTTATATTTGGGGATGTGGTTGTATTCAGAATTTGCCAATAGTGGTCAGCACTCCACTGCCCTTATTTACAGGGATTCTGATTTCCCCCATATAAAGTTCAGCTGTTCTAGGAGGATCTTCCAGACATTTTCTTAGTAAAATCCGTAAAGAAAGATCTTACAGCACATTAAAGGGATCTGATTGTTGGAAGGTATGAGTAAGGAGACAAAGACCAAAACATATCCAAGGCATTACATATACCATGGAGCACAGTGAAGATGTTAGCAAGAAGTGGATTAAATTTGGCACAACAGTGGCATTACCAAGAACTGGACTCCCTCAAAAATTGATGAAAAGACCAGAAGAGAATTGGTCCAAGATCTGCCAAGAGGCCGACAGCAACAGTAAAGGAGCTGCAGGAGTTTCTGACAAGTGCTGGTTGTGTAGTGCATGTGACAACCGTCTCCTGTATTCTTCATAAATTGGGGCTGTGGGGGAAGGGGGCAAGATCGAAGACTTTTCTAAGAAAGAAAAACATCCAAGCCCGGCTATGTTTTGCCAAAACTTCCATCAAGTCTGCCAGAAGTCTGTGGGAGAACGTGTTATGTCTGAGGAGACCGAGGGAGAGCTTCTTGGCCAGAATTCAAAAACAACACTGCGCATCACCAAGAGAACACCAGACCCACAGTGAGGATGGTGATAGTAGCGTTAAGCTTTGGGGCATTTTTTTTTTTGCTACTGGAACTGGGACTTTAGTCAAGATGAAAGGAATTATGAAAACCTCCAAATTTCAGTCCAATTTGGCACAAAACCTTCAGGTCTCTGCTGAAAAGCTGAAGACTAAGAGGAATTTTACCTTTCAGCACGACGACGACCCAAAGCAAACCTCCAAATCAACAAAAGAATGGCTTAACCTGAGGAAGAACAAAGTTTTGGAATGACACAACCAGAGCCCAGAACTAAATCCTATTGAAGATCTGCGAGTTGTCCTGAAGAGGGCGCTACACACAAGATACCGTCGCAATCTGACAGATTTGGAGGACTTTGTCGAGGAAGAGCGTGAAAAGATTGCCAAGTCAAAATGAGCCATGAGCCTACCTAAAAATACTGCATGCTGTCATAAAGTTAAAGGTTCCATTAACCAAATATTAGTTTTAGAGTGTGCATATGTATCCAACCACATTATTTTAGATTTTTTTCCACCCTAAAAAGATTTACATTTGCTTTTCAATGCAATTGTGCAGATAACGGGTCACATTGAAGGTGGAAATAAATCTGAAATCATTCATCTTTGTTGAATTGACAAAAACCTGGTATTTTAACAGGGGTGAGTAGACTTTTTATATCCACTGAATATAGACAACGGCTCTTTAGTGCCCTCTGTAGGATATGGGACTTCACACCAGGTAAGCCAAAAACACACTTTTAATATAATAAACTCTGTTGACTCTATTGACATCTATTGGTTACTCTATGGCACTTTATTAGATACAATGTATAACTGTACCTGGTTTTTCAGCTTCGTCCCATTCACTTGAATGGGAATGAGCTGCTCTTAGGCCATGTGATCAATATATGCGCCATCACAGGCCTGAGAAGCGGCCACAGCACTCAACTGAGAACCACAGTCTCACCAATCAGCTGATTGGATCCCAAAAGGCGGAACCTGCTAACCAACTACTAAAGACTTATTATGAGGCTAGGTCCTCAATAGTATAGTCCCAGAAAACCCCTTTAACTCCACTAAACCATCCATACCTTAGTGCTACTTATGAATAAATCTTTCCCAACATGTACCCATTAGCTCTTCATAACGGCAGAAATAACATTTGTAAAAATCCTGCTCTGTATGCTAACCAAGGGTTAACAGTAGGCGAAGACGAACCATTGTCTGCCACCAGCAGTCTTCTCTATAAACCGGCCCTCTGTCTCTGATTGACGTCCCTAAATCATCCGCAAGCACACAACGTGGTTGATATTCCAAAAGTTGGAGTGGGACATGGAGCAAGTGCAAGCTGCTATGCCCTTCCATGGGTAGACTCATCAGGCTCCTTTGCACATGCGCTAGTCCCACTTTGTCCTTCCACTGCTTGAGGATAATCAATCAGAGGCAGGACAGCAGGTGACCGGTATGGTTGGCTACCAGACAATTAACCACTGATTTGCCTATGGCCCAGGACTTTTGCTAACTTAATTTCTGAAGGTAGGTGGAGCAAATGTATTGTAATAGGTACATGTAAAAAAGACTCTATTCAGTAATAGTAGTAATATGTAGTAATTAGAGTTGAGTGAACGTACTCTGTCGAGCTTGATGCTTAACGTACTCGATGGTGCTCGTTACTCGAACGAGCATCAAATCGTGTTCGACTCCGCCCCAGCTTTTGGCTCCTTCCCACTGTGACGTGCCTGTTTTAGCCCCTCCCCACCGCGACGCAGCGCGCATCATTTGAAATTTTTTGGTCTGGCAGGAAGGGGAAGGAGAAGGGGGAGAGAGAGAGAGAGAGAGACGAACCAAGAAAAAGAAAAAAAGCTTGTGACCCTGCGTTCCACATACATAAATGCTCGAGTCTCCCATTGTGGTCAATGGGGTTCGTTACTCGAGTAGAGCTTTCGAATTTTATGAAAAGCTCGACTCGAATAACGCGGACCCAAGCATTTAGGTGCTCGCTCATCTCTAGAAGTAATATGAACGGTGTAGAAGGGTTAAGATTGGTGTCTGGTTCCCTTTAAAACACAGAAGGAAAATAACTTAACAGGACTAGCGATTTTTAATTTACTACACGGAAAGATAAAATCAGAGTAAGATAAAATGATATAAAATAAAAGTAAAATACATTTAAACAATTAAACATTAAAAAAGGTAAAAAAAAATATGTTAAAAGATTTTAAAAATAAAAAAAAAAATACATATTTTAAAAAAAGTCATTCTGCGTCTCCGAAACGCATTATTTGTGCTGGCTATCATTTAATTAGTAAAGAAGAAATTGGGTTAATCCCTGTGCTTTTATGCGCTTTGCATTACAAGTGTTGCCCCCACGGTCCATCATTTTCTCCTTTTTACAATTAAGTATTTCTATGCCCCGTTGCTTATGGTGATTATAATTGGACTGGCAGCACTCTACTTACTACTCTACAAGACACTATTCTGAATATTAGGCTCACATCCTTATTAGGAGTCGCTCCACCCTTCTCCTCCCTTGGATACAAGGAATAAAGGCTTGTTAGCGACATGAATACTATTTTACTAATATACACCAACGTTACAGTTGAGCCTCCGATACAAAAACTACCAGCCTTTGGTGTTTTCCTTCCTCCGGCCACGAATGTCTTCCCTACCCTTGTCTTCCCCCGGTTCCACACAGCTTTTAATGATATTTTTGTTCCTGAATCATTGGTAAGAGGAACAGATCAGGCGCGGTGGGTCAGCGCAGTTCACATGGAACGAACAGGAGATTTTCACTAAGCATTGAACCGCTACAATATGTATGGATGGGGAAAAAAAAGGAAAAAGAAACTATTCTGGCAAAATTATTGCACTGCCTCCGGGTCTTCGATGCAGGCCGCCTAAAACAATAAATCACAGGTGCTTAAAAAGGCATCAAAACACCTTGGGCTGGAAAAACAAAAACACTAAAATGAAGGTAAATGCAGAAACATTTGTCAAAATATGCTTAGAAGCAAAAAAAAAAAGGAAATGTTTTATTCAAAGACGAAGCACCGAACAAAGTAACACAAACCTAACCCCACCGCTTAAAATGCTTTATCTTTAAAGGGATTGTCCATTTTGGAAAATCCCTTTATGTTAGTTGTGTAAGGAAATAATAAGCTAGTCATGCGGTGCCCACTGCTAGGAACCACCATCAATCAGATAGGGGTATTTAGCACAAGTGTTGAGTTTTCCTGCAACGCCTTAATGGGTTGTCCTTGTAATGCCTGGACATGTAGGGTCCTCCAAGGTGACAGAGGCTTTTTGTAGCAACTTTTCACTCTAGTGAAGAAATTAATCTTGAAGGGGGAAGCTCCAAATTTTCAAAAACACAGCTCTTGATCTCTCCCCTTCTCTGGCCATACAGCAACAATGGAGAATTAGATAGAGGATATTTAACTGAAAGCATGCCCATGTAATACCTGGATGGCTGACGTCCATTAGAACAGGAGTGGTTTTACGGACCTTCCTTTATGACACACATAGTTCCTAATAGGCCAAATGAACAAGAGAGTTATCTTCATGAGGCCGCCCAATTAACGTAGCAGTACTCCACTTGGGACCCCCTCTATGAGGCATGTATCACATTGTTGGTTATTCATTTGAACTGATGCATGCAATACTATATTTCACCTGTAGTGGCCACTGCAGGGGGAATATATAGCCAGTGACTCCCCCTAGTAAACTCAAATGCATGCCGGGGGTCCTATATTAAAGGGATTGTGCCAAGTTATAACTTTATCTGCTATCCACAAGATAGGGGATGATTTTATGATCATGGGGGTTCGACTACAGGGATGCTCACCTATCCCGAGAACACCATCTCCGGTACTGTCTTTGAAGTGATTAGAGCAGGGCACAGCTGCACAACCTCCTCTCCATTCTCTTGGGGACTGACTGGACCCTCATTTTGGGGTTCAAAGTGGACCTAAGCAGTTGAACCCCAACAAATCATAAACTTATTCCCTATTCTGTAGAAAGGGGGCATCTTGATATCTTGGCACAATACCTTTAAGGAAAGTGTCAATTGATTAGACAACCCCTTTAAAAACAAAAATAAGAATCATATGGGGAGGATCTGTATGAATTAAGAATAGGGATGAGCGAGTATACTCGCTAAGGCACTACCCGCTCGAGTAATGTGCCTTAGCCGAGTATCTCCCTGCTCGTCCCTAAAGATTCGAGGGCCGCCGCAGCTGACAGGTGAGTCGCAGCGGGGAGCGGGGGAGAGCGGGCGGGAGAGAGGGAGAGAGAGATCTCCCCTCCGTTCCTCCCTGCTCTCCCCCGCAGCTCCCCGCCCCGCGGCGGCACCCGAATCTTTTGGGACGAGCGGGGAGATACTTGGCTAAGGCACATTACTCGAGCGAGTAGTGCCTTAGCGAGTATACTCGCTCATCCCTAATTAAGAATAGTAATAATAATAATAGTCTTTATATGGCATATTCTGCAGCACTTTACAAGTCAGAGGGAACATAAATATAAGAAATCAGATATTACATATAATAGTAAACTGATAAACAATTTATACAATAGGGTTGAGGACCCTGCTCAGAAGGGCAAACAATCTATGAGGAAATACAGGTGATAGAAGAGATACAAGTTCTTGTTCTGTACAATGGTCTAGCCATCTGTTATATAAATAGGGTAGTATACATAAAGCTGTATGAGCCGGTCACCAGCCGTTATCTGTATATGAACAGGTATGAAATGCAGTAGGGTGTATGGGGTATGGTGGATACAGTAGGATGATCAGATTGTGAGGGTGAATGTAGAAAGGGGGCAAACATAGAAAAGTTAGATTAGGGGATTAGAGATGCCTGCTTAAAAGTGATATGTTTTTAGAGCACACCTAAAACTGAGGGTGTTGGTGATTAACCAGGTGGTCTGGGATAGAGCATTCCACAGAACCGATGCAGCTTAAGAGAGATCTTGGAGATGGGAGTGGGAAGTTTGGATTATGGAGGAACTTAGTCTGACATCATTAGCACAACGGAGAACATGGTAGGATGGTGGGAAAAGATGAGGGAGCAGATATAGGAGGTGCAGCAGTGTGGAGAGCTTTATCATTGAGCATTATGAGTGTAAATTGAATTCTGTAGTGGACAGGCAACCAATGCAGTGACTGGTACAGATGTGGATCCGCTTTATCACACATCGGTTTGACTTTGGGCCATCTGGAGAGGCAGCATCTGGGGTACCCTATTTTTCACCCCTGACCCTTCTAAACTGGATATGGTCTTTGCTGCAAGTATCCCAAGTCATTACTCATGCAGATAGTCTCGACAGTGTGGCTGCGGATGCTGCACTTGGCCCAGGCACAGTTCCTGATGGTGTGAACAAGTGCTTACCCAGAAACATAGCAAAGGTCAGGACTGGCAGTACAATAGCAATAAAGTGGTGGGTCAGAGCAGGCAGCGAGCAAAAACCTAGTTGAGTGATCAGAGCTGAGGTCAAGGAACACAAAAGTAAGAATAGTCAAGGGTCAGGCAGGAGTAAAAAAATATACACAAGCAGGGGCTTTGTCAAAAATGGCAGTAGAAGAACGATTGCTTAGACATCCTCCTAATAATGCCAAAGCAGGATGTGGATTGGAGGGGGACATGTTTACGGCAAGCGCACTGGCCCCTATGCTATGCACACTGGCCCTTCTTTAAGAAAAGGGGTGGGAGCACACATAAGCCCTACGATCCAAGACCAGGGAGTGAGCAGAGAATGCACAGCATGGAGCACAGAGCTTAGCAAGCAGATTGAGAGGAATGGCGGCATCCGACTGCAACGCCATGGCAGAAGGAAAAAGTTGAGCTTGGCCGCTGCATTTAGGACTGATTGGAGAAAGGAAAGTTTAGTGGTGGTGGTGGGAAGAAGTAGTGAGTTATAGCATTCGAGACGAGAATGGATCAGGTCAACAATTACTATACCACAGCTACTGTGCGCATCATCTGCTGGTGTTAAAGCCAGTATAGAGAATACGAGGACTCTACAAGAGCCGCTGTCTTCTTTCTACACTCACACCCTTGTTCATATCTTCAATTGTCATAAGAGTATTAGGAGAAACTCTTGGCTGTCATTATCCAATAAATGTGTCAGTCCAGCTCTCCAATTCTTGACTCATCAAGTCCCAGGCTGCAATGTTGACAGGCGCTGTGTGCTCGGAGATGAACTGATACAGTCACTGCACCCGGCTCCCATGACAATCGCCCTAATTCTGCATTAGGAAATGAACAGGGGAAAACACAGTAATCTGATTAAAAGCCTTCTGTCTGGGCCAATATTCAACACAAGCGACAAAGTCATTATAGGGCAAGATACACTATGGAAAGTCAGAGACAAAGGCGCTGGCGAAAGAAAGTCCGCAAGTAAAGTAGAACATATACTGGTGGCTTTTTTTTAGCACAATCTGGTTCTGATTTGGTTTGAAGTGTATGGCATGTATCATTTTGCCTATACAGATGTGGCAAAGTTTATCTTGACACGTAACACGTCGAAAAAGTTACTGTATGTACCGTAGTTTATTTAGTAACTTTTCTAGGGGTTTTAGTATGTTAAGAGAGGATGATTTGCTGCCTCAAGTTTTCAGTATTGGGCTAAATATTGCTACATCTATACGTCAGATCAAGAGACTCTACATATGAAGAATGATGCAAGGGATCGCACAGATGTAGCAGAGTTAAATTGGTTATTTAAAGGGGTTGCTCGAGTTGTAAGAACTCTGGATAACATCTTCACCCATGCATTAAAATAGTGATATACTCGTTTCTTCCCGCTGCAGCTGTGTTTAGCGCTGGTTTACGGGACATCCCAGGGATTGCAGCCCATAACAAAGCTCAGTAATCGATCTCTGTGCTCTTATTGGCTGCAGCCCCTATGACGTCCTGTAAAATAGGCGGGACTGCAGCTGTCAACAGAGACCACAGCAGGGACCAAGCGATGTTGCGGCACACAGCAGGAATGGGGAGAGGCAAGTATATCACCATTTGTTATTTTAATGCATGGGAAGGTGTTGTCCAAAGTTCTTACAACTTGGACAACCCCCTTTAACTTTGTACATCATCATAACTCTTTGCGTTGAGGTATTAAACTGATCCTTATGTTTCAGCCCAAAATTTTGTCCTGGGACTGGAGGAGCAGAAATTTTACCTAATGTTGGCTTTCTCCACTGAAGCTCCTTTAATTCTCAGATTCTGAGTCCCGTTTTAACTATCCAATATGGCCAATTCAATCTTCAGACTACTGAATCCACAGAGTGCATTGGTAGTGTTAACTACTCAAGTAGAATACTGGCTCTCTGATCAGAGAACAGTGCACAGTATGCATTAAGTAGTGTGGCAAGTTGGGGTTACTTGCCCGGGACCTCATTCTTACTTTCCTTTTCCCAAGGGTGGCAGCACTGCAATAACATGAAGAAACACAGGGTAAATTCAAAATGCTGGTTCCATATTTAGTATACATACAGTCCAGCATGTCATATGCAACTTCACACTGGTGTCTGTCACAGTGCATACAGCAACACATACCTCTTCTTTCAGCAGACCTTCTAGGAAGGCGATTTCTCCCCGACAGGCGATGAGCGAGGGGCCGACTATCCCCTGTCCGCTCCGTGCTTCCAGGTCCCTCACAGCCCAGCACCAGGTCTACATAGACCTCAGGCCCCACAGGCCTCAATGGACCTAAGCTCCACTGGCTTCAAGGACCCTGAGCTTATGAGGGAGGGGACATTTAACCTGTGTAGCCGCACCCTTGCAGGTACAGGTTAACTAAACCAAACATAGTGACTGCGCTCAGAGGCCCCCTACAGGTCACTGTAGTTAGAAAAATGCAGTGACCATCTTGGACAGCTGAAAACAGGATCTTAAACTGGCAGATCAGACAGACATTGACAGAGAAGAATAACAGCAAGTAGTATACCCCACCGAAGAAAATATCGTCACAAACCCGGAGGGTCACTTCAATAAACCTGCCACTGCTACATCTAACCAATTTAGCTTGACTATGTCAATTTTTTTGGAAAACCTTAATTTGCAGGTGTTAAATATCCTCTTCTTCCAGGACATGGATAGAAGTTAGTGGTTATTGCTATGGTGCCCCCTATCTTCCTTCCTCACCTCATTGGAATATGTTCTTTTGATAACAGTGCCTGTTCATCCCCATCCCTGCCTTCGAGCAAAAAAACACAACATCATAGCTTGTGGGCCCTTATTACCCCCCCCTTTTTTTTTGCAAATGTGTAAATGAGGACCCCTATATTGGCAAACAGTATAATTGGTAAACTGAACTAGGTTCCATAGTTGGACAGATAGCAGACCAGTACTTTAGCTGCCTGTGCAGTTCATGCACCTTTGGCTTCTGCACTATTCAGGGTCGACAGCTTATATGTACCTGGACCCACAAAAGGGATTAGGACAATAATATGGAAGTGACTCTCCTATGCAGGAACGGCAGTGCCTACATAATAAACATCCCATGGAGTCGCCGTGAACCTCGTACTTGGAAGAAACAATACTGAAGAACTTTTTTAAAAGGGAACTTTGACATCAGGACAGTTTTCGTCTAACCTGAGCTAAGTATATCATATATATGGGTCAATGTGGAGACTAAGGAGCAGACACCAAATATGTTGACTACATATGCCCCCACTTATCAACTTCAAGAGATTTTAGGACTATTCAGCAGGGCCAAAAAGAATAAGGGGTCATAAAAGAGTGTATCATTACCAAATACAGCATCCGCTCCTGTAAGAGAGGCAATAAGTGTCTTGCTTCCCACATTAAGCCTTGGCCAATCTGGCTAGCGATGCAGTCGGGAAGGTGGGAGAAAGATCGTCACTGTGAAGCACCGGGTGTAAGCCCCCTGGAATATTCTAGGTGTCCTGCAAGCGATACAACTTAGAGGGAGAGCTGTGATGCAGTACTGAGGAGCGGAGCCAGCAGCAAAAACTTTTGATGATAATGGCAGTCTTAATAACCGCCTCAAGTACCAGCAGGCTTAAAAAAATTCAGTCACACCTAAAAATTTTCAGGGACACTGGGAGAAAAAAAATGACCTATTTTTATTGACTGTCCAGAAGTTTCTGAACAGTTGGCAACCCTGCCTACAGTAGGAGTGACAAAGCAGCTGGACCCAGAGAGAACCGATGGGGCCCTGGAGAACTCGGGGCTGAAAAGGATTCGCCTTGTGGAAGGAGAGGGAGTCTTCCTTCCCGCAGGGGACTCAGTATCAGAAGAGGATGACAGTGCCATGGACCTGGGACAAGGGGCAAAGCTGCTAGAAATGTGAGACCGGATTCTAACAGATAATGTAGTATGAACACTACAAGGACTTTGATGAATGAATGTGAACAATGAATGTGAATACAAGGATTGTGATGCACTGTTATTTTGACGTATTGTTAAGGGTTAACGGTGTTCGTAAGTGAAGTGATGTTATGTTTAAATGCTGTGCAATGAGTTGTCAGGGCACTGGTGTTATTCACTGACTAGAAACTGTGTTGGTCGGGACTGGTCTATTGGAAATGTACTGACGCACCAGTATTGTGTTGAGTCCACAGAATTACAATAAGCTGGTTAGATGGGAGTGACGGTCAATATTCTGTGCAGATGTTTGGACCTATGATGCATTAGGCCGCAATGTCTATACTACGCTGCGGACCTTCAACAGTATAGTATGGAGTACCATGGTTAGTGAAGTTGAAGTGTCTTGTCGTTCTGATGTAGGTAGATAAATTGTCAGTATGTATCCTTGTTATAACCGTAACATTGAAGTAATCCCTGCCCTTCTATGAAGTGTAGTAAACCATGTTAGAAAAGTTTTTTTAATAAAAAACAATACTGCCTCCATCTGCCAGCACATTACCTGCAACTTAGGCACCCAACCCGTGACTCGTTTCACTCCTTATACTCCATAAAGACCAGTTAATTTATGCCATTGTGTCCAGTGGTTCAGGTTAGATGGGAACTGTCCCAGTGTCTATGCTGCCATCCCAAATTTGATTGAATCCATTTACCAATTGCAACATACTTTGTGGGTGTAATTGTACCTCCTAGTCCAGTTTTTATTTTGCATTTGCTCTAATCTAACTGACCTTGCCTGATGACAGCTTTCCTTCCATACAAGTGTAGTGGTCCGAAGTATACATATCTGGCTCCTCCATAACTATTCTTAAATGTCTAATAGATGTATCCTTAAATGTCTGTCAAGTCTTCAATGTGGATTGCACAGCTGCAGTGCATAAGAGGTTGATGTATGGGTATGTCTGGGAAATGTAACGTTTGTGTGTATCCAATGTTGTCAAGTGAGCATGAGATATATATTTTTGCAAGGTGTGCAAGTCAGGCAGAAGAAGTCAGTAAGTCTAGTAGTCATTCAGACAGTCTAGAAAGTCAGACAGAGAGTCTACAAATCCACCAGTGGATTACAATCTGCTTGGAAGGAGTGTGAGAGAAAGGAGAAAGCCCCACCAAGGCCTATCCGACATGGAAGAAGCCAAGCGATATCCCCTCTACTAAGAATGGAGAATACCCTGTTTTATCCCCAGTTGGTATAGCGTTCTAAAGCTACAATGGAAGAATTGAGAGAGTGCCGTAACACACAACCAAACAGTGAGTATAGAGAGTGACAGAAGTCATCTGGGAGAGTGATCATACGGATAATGTGGACTGTATGTATCAAGATGCCCTGAGGTGCCTCCCTGCCTCCTCAGAAATAGAAGTTGTGTCTAAGCCAATCCTCTATTGCAATAACTGTTGTACATTATACCTGCTGGATGTTCCAGTAAAGAAAGGCTTTACCGACCGTTCCTGGTTTAGTCTATTTAAAGTACAGCCCTGTGTGTGTGGACTATTTATTGCACTAGCGTTAGAGTTCACTGCAGGGATGGTACGGTGGCGTCACCCGTGACAAATACCGAAGTTTTATACAGGTAGCGGCACCCCCAGCATTGGCTGGAGAGGTCTGCCAGGGCCTTGGTAAACGGCTGCATGCGTCCCTCAGGGGAGGAGATGGTAGTGCCACCATGACATCCCTAGCAGCTACCCCGCCATCTCCTCAGCTGCGGGCCCTGCACAAGTATACATGTTGATGAAGTGTTAGCTCCCGCAGTGGGTGGTTTATATTCTGTCATCATGTATCACGAACCAGCAGTCACTATATGTTCTTGTTTCTATTTATCCTCTCTTCTGTATCAGCAAATTCCACAATATGGGCCATTTATAAAGTATCCTATCCGCGTTGTTCTAAGCTTTGTGCTGTGTATCTGTAATCCGCTGTTGATCCTCTTGACAGCTCTACAAATCAAGGCTCAAGATATTACGCTCTTTACATAATTCCAGATACAGCAAAAGGTCATTCTTATTGCAGAATTTCCATAAGCGCATCCTATAGCTGCACCCTTCCGAATCGGTATAAATCCTATTGTGAAAAATAAAACAAAAATTAGATTAAAAATTGGATTAAAAAGTGAGACTAAACAGTAAGTTATTCACTTCACCTCTAAGGAACATAGGCCTATAAGGACATGTCGTCAGCTCCCTGTGTGCAGAAGAGCTACTGTATATCCAGATGACATGGTAGGAAGTAGCAGGAACCGAAAACATAGGTGGAAAATTCTCGGCAACATATTTATTTACCTCCTATATTTTCGGTTACTTCATACCATGTCATCTGGATATGGTCCATCTGAAGCTGATGGAGGTCCTTATAGGCCTACGTTCCTCCCTGGTGATGTAAGTAACTTACCATGCAGTCTCACCTTTCAATCAGTTCTTCTTTGAGTGTTCTGTGCCTCTTTTTGTTTCTTCACCCTACCTCTCTTCCTAGATCGGATCGAACAGCTACAACCGATGCTCTCTATGTTGGATGTCAACATTGGACGAAGATCATCTGCCACCTGTCAATAAGGCTATCCAGGCTATTAGGTGTTGTGGTGCACCCCACAGGCCCAGGGGTGACCCTATAAATCTGTGGTATATGAACACACCCTTAGGTGGCCATACTCATTAGACAGAAGTAGGGGGATGGTTGAAGAATGGTCGCATGAGCAATTGTCTGGGGAATCGTCATTTCACAGATCAGCCAAACACATTTCAGTTCATTTTAGGCCACTACAGTTGGTCAAACTAGCCGTACATGTTCAATTACACCAGAAAAGGCCGGACAATCTCTCTGGGAATATTCTTTCAAAGAAAGATCTTTCGTGGATGACTTTGCCATCACGCACAATGGGTTAAAATTATGCTGTAGAATTATCTTGGGTTCAGTAAAAAACTAGTAAAAAACTAAACAGATGTCAATAGTCAGTACAGTAGAGTCATCATCCAGTTCCCCCTAGACTACAGGAATGGCCAAGTTCTACATGTACATAGCCCACCGTATGGCGGCCATATTGATTGCCACCCAGCTTTTCCAGAAAACAGACAAATAGCGAAATAGAAGGTTTTTTTTAGCAATTTGACAAACATGTTTATTTACTGGGTTTGTTCGGAGATGTTTTTAAGGAGGCTTTTGCTAAATTATGTGCCAATAAACATTCTCGGCATGAAGGCTCGCCGCGGAAGGCTGCAGCCGGTATCTCTGAATAGTGATCAGAAAATATGGACAGTAGGAATTCACACTTATTAAAGCTGGAGGCGGCTCTGGAGCTCGTGCAGCTGAAATCCGGCCCGAGAGAATCACTGAGGAGGAGAGAAGCAGAATAATGAGTGTGATTCCAGTTCTGCAATACATCAGGTCTACTGGTATATGTTGGTCTGTGACGGACACAACCTCACCAGGTACCATGTCAGATCCACCACTTACCGCCAGTCACATATCGCGGCTGCAGAGTATACTCGACAGCTCTCCGAGAAACAGGAGTGATTAACCAGACAAACCTCCCTGCTAAATACGTACTGTACCTCTTCTTCCTGCAGTCTTTGGCACATATGGATGCCAGACAACATCTTGATGCTGGGGTTGGTGTTTGCGGTGGCACGTGGCAGTGATGAGGACTGCAGGAGCAAGAATCTGTAAACTCTGGCATGAGGTCTGTATTAGTTTATAGGGTCCGATCAGTGGTCAGTATTACTTTAGAGGGTCTGCATTAGTTTATGGGGTCTGCAGTCCACAGTCTATTACTTTTAGGGTCTGATCTGGAGACTATATTACGGTAGTTTAGGAGTCTAGTCACTGGTCTGTATTACTTTAGGGCTTCTATGATCCTAATCAATTTAGAGGGTCTGGGTTGTTTGTTAGTTTAGGAGTCAAGTCAGGAATCTGTATTTGTTAAAGCAGTGTGGTCTGTCTGGAGATCTGGCCTGGGGACTGTATTAGTTCAGGGGTCTGGTCTGTGGTTTGCATTATGTTAGAGGGTCTGGAATTTGTATTTATTAAAGGGGTTGTGCCTAGTTTATATAGGATAAGGAGCAACTTTATGATCAGTGGAGGTCGGACCGCTGGGATCCCAAAAATGGAAGTCCGGTGGGTCCCTGAATTAATAGAACAGTGCCAGAGATTACAGTGTTCAAGCACTTCGGCAATCTCCTATGAAGTGAATGTGCCAGTGGGACCTCCGCTTTATTCATTCAGGAACCGACCAGATAGGGAATAACTTGGTACAACCCCTCTAAGGGGTGTGGCTGTGCTTAATTAATTAATTAATTAATTAGGGTTCTGTTTAGTGGTCTGTATAACTTTAGAGGGATTTGGATCTGTATTACTTTCAAGGGTTTGGATTGGGGTCTGTTTTCATTTTGGGTTGTGATGAAGAGGCTCAGATATACTATTCAAAAAGTTGTGTAATGTCTTCTAGTCCTTTATAAACAGGCATGTATAAGGAAATTTTCACATGTGATTAAGCAGCAGATTAAGCTGCATATTGAGGAAATATTCCATAAAGATACCTAAGCCAAAATATTTGCAAGCAACGCTGTGCAGCTACTTCATAGATCACTTTTTAAGAAGTCCCTAATTCGCATTTGCAAAAGCTGGCAAGTATGAAACAATGTAACTACCCCTCTGCCCCATACTGCCCCCAGTCATAAGCTCAACAATACCTACAAGTCCTATAGTTGCCATCTTCTATCAGATTGCTAAACGTTTTATCTAATTGTCTCTTGAGGATATCTATATCTTGGAAAGCTAGGTGGTAAGCAATATGACCATTATAGCTCCTGCTGGGCTTACCACCCAGTGTCCTGCGCGTCACGTCTCTCATGCACCAAAAAGCAGTAGAAAGTATATCAGCGTTTTAGATTTGTCATTCAGAAGTCCAGAAAAGTTGTGTGATGAATTGTGTTATGCTTCAGTAAAGGAATGTAAGATCAGTTATTCAGGATTCTCGGAAAGCTTGGTTACAAGTTGCGTTGGAGCTGGAACTGTGGCCATATTATTGGTTTTGCACTCAGATGTCAGTCCCACCAGTCTGCGCTCATGGTAATAGGGGGAATTATTGGTTTTATTTTGTTTTTCCTGTTTATGCTATTCTGATATTGCATAATGAAGCTCCAGAAGAGAAGGCGGGGTAGTAAACTGCTGAGGACCTACTAGGTCACTAGGAATGTTGGGTGGTAAATAGTGTTACTTGTCGTGGTAGGCCGGGTGATAAAATTGGGCCAATTTTTGCAAAATCAGATCGGGTCATCCAGACCTGATTTTTACCACTAATCACCCAAAAAATAAGTTTACAAATAAAAAGAGGAAAAAGACAGAGAAACACAAAGAGAGCATAGAAAGTCCATATAGATGTCGCCTTGGTGAGAATTGAACCTATGACCCCAGCATTGCAAAGCAACAGTGCTAATGACTGACACTAGACTTGTTCTTCTTTCTTTTTCTTCCCTCTTCTCTTTCTTTCTTCTCTTCCATATTTTCTTTCCCCTTATTCATCTCCTTCTCCATAGGATAGGATAGAAAAAGATAGGAAAAAGGAGAAGAGGGAAGAACAAAATGAATAAGGAGAAAGAAAATAGGGAGGAGAAGGAAAAGGGAAGGAGGTGATGGAAAATAAGAAGATATTCTAATGTGTTCTCTGGAGAAGGAGAAGGAGGAAGGAAGAAGCTTAGTGGCTCAGTGGCAAGCACTATTCTTTTGTAGCGTCACAGCTGATGGAGTTTGTATATTCTCTTTTTTATTCTTGTTCTTCTCTATCTTCCCTTCATTTGGAGCAGAGAAAAAAGAAGTATGGTGGCTCAGCCATTAGCATTGCTGCCTTGCGGTGCTGGAATTCTAGGGTGAAATCTGTCCAAGGGCAATATCTGGATCTTTTTTTTAATGTTCTTTCTGCTGTAGAGGAAGAGAAGAACAGGAAGAATAAACACAAAGGACAGGTGTGGTAGCTCAGTTGTTAGCACTGCTGCTTGCAGTGCTGGAGTTGTAGATTCATATCTGACCAAGGGCAACATCTAGATGGAGTTTTAAGTTCTCTTTGTGTTTATTATTGTTCTTTCCCTCCTCTTGGGCATAACAGACAAGTGTGGTGGCTCAGTAGTTAGCACTGTTGCCTTGCAGTGCTGGAGTTCAAATCTGATCAAGGGCAACATCTGAATGGAGTCTATCAAAGTCTATGCAGATGTTATCCTTGATGGAATTGGAACGTAGGACCCCAGCAATAAAAGGCAACAGTGCTAGCAACTGAGCTACATTCTGCAAAGAAACACACTGTTAGTGAAGGCAATGTTTACTCACATTGATTTTAATTGACAGTTGGAATAGGGCCCTCCCGACATGACAATCTGAATAATCACTCAACACTAGTGGCATCAACCTTTTTCGTGGCTGTATTTACAGCTATATTCGTTGTCACCCAACTTTTCCCTCTACTCAAACCATATTCATATTTATGGAGGATGGGACATAACAGGGCATTCAGGGAGCATTATTAATTTTAGGAGCATTTGGGGGGCATGATTACTTTTCAGGGGCACTCAAGGTGCATTACTTATAGAATCATATAATAGCAGAGTTGGCAGGGACCTCCAGGGTCATCATGTCCAACTAATAATATCTCCCGAGTGCACTTTTTAAGGTGCACTCAGGAGACATTATTGCTTTTTAGAGATCATTCAGAAGGCATTTTCTACCACAAAAGGGGCAGACTGGAGGCTTTATTTCTTTCAAGGGAGCATTGTTACTGTATAGGCCACAAAAACATGGCATTATCACTGTCTAGAGGGCAAAAAGGGAGCACTACTATGTTGTAAGGGGCACAACATTATTACTCTACGGAAGTGCATAGGGGGTAGTATCATTGTGTGCAGCAGGGAGAAGATCACTACTACTCTGTGAAGAATAAAATGTCATTATTACTATTTGGGGCACAAAAGATGGCACTATTACTGTACGGTGCACTATTACCATTCGTGGCACAATATAGGGCACTATCTGTTTGGCACTATTATTTTAGGGACAATATTTATCTGACATTGTTTTCAGGGATGTTGTCTATGTAGCCCTATTTTCTTAGGGGGGATTTTATAGTTGTAGTGACATTATTTCTGAAATACAGTATTTGGTGGCACTAATGCCACACAGCAGGTACATGAGTCAGTAACAAGCAAGGAATTGTGGGTAGCAGCAGAATGGCAACTTTTTGTAGATTGGGAAAAGGCTGGTTGCGTGCTGTAAAATCGAATAGCCAAAGATATTTGTTTTACAAACTTTACAGAGACAAGTTGTGTCTTGGAGAAGTCATCATGCTGGTCTGGGTCAGACTGAAAAGATGGAAGAAAATGAACAACTGCACAGGATGTCACCTGTGATTAATGGCTATATCTGTACTGTAATAATTTATATTGTCTACAGAGCGCCTGGGTAATACTACCACAATATGGTTACTGTATGGTGGTAAAATTCAGCAGTAGTAAACATGCCTTACCCATGTTTCAGGCACATTAAGGATTTTCCCCTTTGCTCTGAAGCAGAGCCATGGCACAGGTCTTTGACACGGGTAAATAATTTTGTCTATCAGCTGCAGCAGTGATGCGATTTGCTGTATAAGACATAGGGAAAGCTGAGAGACAGGTGCTGTGGAACCACTATATGCCACCATATTGGTTGTCACAAGGCTTTTCCATCACACCATCCATGGTCATGTGAACAGAGAAGGATGGTGTCCGGGATTATGACAGCAGATAATAGCCTCGCCCTGGCAGTTATCAGTCCTGTCCCTTGTGTAACACTATGATTTCCAGGAATATCTGCCGCCCTTTATCGCTTTCTTCTCATATAAAGGAATGTGCGTCTATTACCCAATAACTGAATCAGCGGGAAAATTATGAGAACAGCATCAAAGTCTTACCACTCAATCAACTGCTTTACAGCCGAACTTTTGTCTCTGCTGGAGGCCCAGCAAAATCTAACATCCCCACTGCCGGTAGATCTCCACATTAGGGAGAAGGCAAAAAAAGAGACGTAGGTTTAATGAGCTATTAACTCAGCACAGCCACATGAAACATTAACAGAATGGAGAAGCAGGTGGAGGCAGGTATAGAGGGAAGGTATTATACATAACCCTAATATCTGCCAATTCAATCACAAGTTTAATGACGGGAGAGATTACCACAAACCATCACACCAAATCATTACTATACATGTATATCATTTACATCCATATCTCTGCTTATAGGGAAAGCATTATATTAGTTATATTTCTGTACATAGGGGGGCAGTATTATTGTAGTTATATTCTTGTACATAGGGGGCAGTATTATAGTAGTTATATTCTTGTACATAGGGGGCAATATTACAGTAGTTATATTCTTGTACATAGGAGGCCAGTATTATAGTAGTTATATTCTTGTACATAGGGAGCAGTATTATAGTAGTTATATTCTTGTACATAGGGAGCAGTATTATAGTAGTTATATACTTGTACATAGGAGCAGTATTATAGGAGTTATATTCTTGTACATAGGGGGCAGTATTATAGTAGTTATATTCTTGTACATAGGAGCAGTATTATAGTAGTTATATTCTTGTACATAGGGGGCAGTATTATAATAGATATATTCTTGGACATAGGAGGCAGTATTATAGTAGTTATATTCTTGTACATAGGGGGCAGTATTATAGTAGTTATATTCTTGTACATTGGGAGTAGTATTATAGTAGTTATATTCTTGTACGAAGGGGGCAGTATTATAAAAGTTATATTCTTGTACATAGTGGGCAGTATTATAGTAGTTATATTCTTGTCATAGGATACAGTATTATAGTAGCTATATTCTTGTACATAGGGGGCAGTATTATATTAGTTATATTCTTGTACATAGGGAGCAGTATTATAGTAGTTGTATTCTTATACATAGGATGTAGTATTATAGTAGTTATATTCTTGTGCATAGGGGGCAGTATTATAGTAGATATATTCCTGTACATAGGGGGCAGTATTATAGTAGTTATATTCTTGTACATAGGGGACAGTATTATAGTAGTTATATTCTTGTACATAGGGGCAGTATTATAGTAGTTATATTCTTGTACATAGGAGGCAGTATTATAGTAGTTATATTCTTGTACATAGGATACAGTATTATAGTAGTTATATTCTTGTACATAAGTGCAGTATTATAGTAGTTATATTCTTGTACATAGGAGCAGTATTATAGTAGTTATATTCTTGTACATAGGGGGCAGTATTATAGTAGTTATATTCTTGTACATAGAGGGCAGTATTATAGTAGTTATATTCTTGTACCTAGGGGGCAGTATTATAGTAGTTATATTCTTGTACATAGGAGCAGCATTTTAGTAGCTATATTCTTGTACATAGTGGGCAGTATTATAGTAGTTATATACTTGTACACAGGGGGCAGTATTATAGTAGTTATATTCTTGTACATAGGGACAGTAATATAGTTTTTATATTCTTGTACATAGGGGGCAGTATTTTAGTAGTTATATTCTTGTACATAGGAGCAGTATTATAGTAGTTATATTCCTGTACATAGGAGGCAGTATTATAGTAGTTATATTCTTGTACATAGGGGGCAGTATTATAGTAGTTATATTCTTGTACATAGGAGGTAGTATTATAGTAGTTATATTCTTGTACATATTTTGTATTTCTTTTATAATTGATTTGTTCAGGTACTTGAACTAGTTATTTTTATTAGTGTTGCTTATCAGTAGTATTAATGATATAATTCACGTTAATTATAGTTGTATTGCATATTGTATATATTCTATTCATTTATGATTTCTTTGTATTATGTTTATGGAATATATTTCCTCTTATTATTATGATTACCATTTCTCATACAGGAGATAAGAACATCATAGCCTTTGCTAAGTGATAATTCGGTGAAGGCGTGCAGCCCCTCATCATTGCACATCACTCTCTCACCGGCTGACATCACCTTTGTATCTGAAGAATCTAAATGAATTACTGCATTTCGCTACAGTCTTTTCTCATCTGCCCTTTAAAGCCTGTCATGTAATGTCCAAGTGCTGATATCACTTTCAAGACATCTGGCCCTAGAGGAATCTTTATGAGAAATACACTTCCAGAGTTCTCTCCCTCTCCTCCCCCTCATTCTGTCAAGGGAAAGTGCAGCATATAGGGTGAACTCACAATAACTGCCCGACTAGGACTAAAAGGGGTTGTACCACAATTACAAGTTATCCCCGATCCACAGAATATGGAATAGCTTGCTGATCGCTGGGGGACTCACCGCTGAGACCCCTACAGATCTCTGGAAGGGGACTCCTATGCTCCATTCTGGAGTCGCTTCACCCTCCCGCAGTGACATCACTGTGAACAGAGCACTAGCCCACATGAGCCCATTAACTTCAATGGGTCTGATGGAAAGAACCGAGCAGGTGCCGTTTGGGTATTTCTGCAGTCCTACTGAAAGAGAATGGAATGCTAGTACGCTTGATTGACCAGTTCTTCATTCAGTCACCTCACGGCAGTAACCTGCAGTGACGGGGACATGGGACCGCCGATCTCGAAATCAGCAGAGGTGTCAGACGTGAAACCTTCCACTGACCAACAAGTTATCCTGTGGATAGGGGATAACTTGCAATTCTAGTGCAACCGTTTTAAATAGAGATGAGAGAGCATGCTCGTTCGAGCATTAGCATACTCGAAGGTACTTGTTACTCAAGGGAGCACCACTTCGGTGCTCGAGAAAATGTCACCCTCTCCATTGTCTTCTATAGAACTGCAGCTGCTGCCGGCGGCTCCGTTGAAAGCAATGATCTGCTGGCACTCCTGCACTGTTTTTCATGGAGGGCCTTTACATATTAGCTCTTCCCTGAAAAACAAGGATTTTAGTGTAAAAAAGAAATAAATAAAAAAATGAACTTACCTATCCACCGCTGCCGTGTCCCCCGCGGGGATGAAGAACACATCTGCCGCATGTGGCAGATGTTTCCTTCATCCCCACTAGTAAAAAGAATTGGCTGCTGCTACATCTGCCACAGCTGTAACAGATGCAGCAGTGGAATTCTTCAATTCCCTACCGCAGCTGTCACACATGTCAGCTGCGGTAGAGGATACTGCTGCCGGCACCCCCGTCAATGGATTTCAGGGAAGGGCTTTAAATATAAGCCCTTCCCTTAAAATCAAGAAAAAGTAGTGTAAAAAACAAAAAAAGTAGATACTCACCTCCCTTCAGCTGCCGGGGCTCAGCCTTGTCTTCTCCTTGCTGTCCCCGACTCTGTAATGCTGATCTATCAGCAGGTGGGGATTTAAAATCCCTTCTTGCTGAAAGAGCTGATTGTGATTGGCTGAGGCGCAGCAGGGGTCCTAGCAGTGGAAAGGGAATGACTTGAAATTCTGGTACAATCCATTTAATATGGGAGATCTGAATATATATTTATCCACTCCCTTTTATATAAGCCACACTTCTTCTTTTAACGATCGCTCCCATTTTTGCGGTGACCCATGATGGGCTCCTCTTGGTTGACATGTCAGCAAGTGTTGATTTGAGTATTAGGAAAATTACTGTACAATTTGGGATCTTGCACCACATTAAGATTAGCAGGGTGATGTCCTGATCCCCCAGGTTAAAGTTCCCTTTAAGTGTTTCAGGTGAGAAAAGACTTGATACTTTCTTCCTCTTTCCTTGCCGTTGATGGATGACTGTGCTCTCCATGATTCATGCATTTATAAATATTACTGTGAAATAATTTCCTGCCACCGTTAAGGCACTCCAAAGAAATTAGATTCCCTGTAATCACATTTTCTGACTGTCTGCAAGGAAAAGTGAACCTTCAGCACAAATGCACCAAGGTGGAGACTCTGAGCAGTGGTCTTCCAGACATCGTTCACCAGCAAGACCAGATGCAAACGGGCGGTCAATAGATGAAGTACAGTTGTCCGACTGTATAATGGACGGTAATATGCGCATTCTGGAATTGATCCTGTTTCCCTAAAAAGGGCAGAAAACTTTAACTCTAATAAAACTTTGACCAGAGTCCACCTCTAAAGGTAAAGCTCATACATTAAGGAGGGTCTTCTAGAAACGTGCCTACTTGTCACATTGCAGGTAGAGCAGTGGGGTGGTTTTTTCTGCACCAAGCTGCCTTCCAGCCATAGGCTGGTTTGATCTGAGGTTTCCAAGGAGTATCACACATGACAGGCTTAGATACTGTACAATGACTCAACAGACATTAAAGGGATTTTGGGGGGTAAATACTATTGATGATCTATCCTCTGAATGGGTCAATAGTTGATCAGCTGGGGTCCGCCACTTGGACTTCAACTGATCAGCTGCAAATACACAGGGGTTGGAGCGGAAGCAGATGCTCCGACCACAGTGTAGTGTCCAGCACTTGTATCTGCGGGCACAGTTCCTATTGATTTCAATGAGAGCTGTGCTTGCAATCACAAGTGCCAGCTACTACCCTAGGATCTCTCAGCAATCAGTTAATTTTGCGATAGGAAGCCAGCGGGCACTGCAGGGGGTATGTAGTATTACATTCAATGGTTATCCCGTAATACCAAGACAGCAGGTGATCTGCCAGAATGGCAGCCACTCTTACTGAGCGGCTCTCCGTTCTGGGTCACAGACTGGAATCCTTAGTGGGGGACCACTGAATGATATTCAATTCATACAACAGAAAGTTTGGGTTGGTCCAAATTAGTTTGAATTGAACTGGAACGTCATCAATACCCAAATGGGGTATAACACTGTCTAAGAGCCAAAAAAAAGCCATGTACAACAGAAGAAAGACGAAGAAAAAAAAAAACACAGGAAGAAAAAGACGAGCAAAAGAAAGAGGGAAAGGAATAGAGAGAGGAGGAGGAAGAAAAAAGAAGAAAGAACCGAATGAGAAAGAAGGAGCAAGAACATGGATGAGCGGAGAAAGAATTTTTCTTCTTCCTTTTCTAGTGGGTTTGGCCAAGATGAACTGCCCAAGGTTCGGGTTCACGCCTAAGTGCTCCTGGAAAAAAAACCCTTTACTATCTACCTCCATGTGAAGTGTAGGAATCTGTGTGCTCTATTGAGAGATGCTGAGAGTCTGACATTGGAAGGAACAGGATCTACAAGCAGCACTGAGCATTTCAGGAGAGCGTGCCAATGTTGGAGGAGGTCAGAGACCAAGTGTTATACATTGGAAGGAACACGATCTGCAAGCAGCACTGAGTATTTTGGGAGATCTATATAACGCTCATTGTACCATTTTTCATTTCGAGGCAGCCACATTTTGCTGCAAACACCCAATTTGCCTTGCTTTAGGCTTTTGCATTGAACACTCAGAATCACTAAAAGCCTAAAAGTACAATCAATAGGAATTTTATTCTCCCTAGATGTCTGCAAATGAAAAAAGTAAGAACTCTGGATCAATAAGTAAATAGAATTGTATGTAGAAGCAGCCTGGAACAAGTCACTGCCCCTCCCCCTCACACCCGTATACCTGGAGACAAGTGTACAGCAGTGTGATATCCCCGCAGTGTGAGCTCAGCATCTCCTACTTTGCTTCTGAAATGCTCTGTGCTGCTGGTAACTAGTGGAAATAATGATTTAAAAAAAGTTATACTATTTGTATTTTTTATTAACCCCTTAGTGAGAGCTGTTTAAGTATTTTTTCTATTAATTTCCTACAGTATCCTTGGCACAGGTCATCGTTCGATGATCAGGGTTCTCCGCTTAGGATCCCCGCCAATCAGCTGATTCCCAGCAATGCAGTTAATGTGGACGGAGCTGGAAGCAGATAGCACTGACAATATTGCAGCAGTCCAGTTTGGCACTGCAAGAGCAGATCCTATTGTGTCTGCAATGCCGACCCGGGCTGCTACAGTACGGACAGCATAGTCTGCTTCCTGCACTATCCATGCTGACAGCGGCACTGGGAATCAGCTGATGGACTGGGATCCCAAGTGGCGGACCCCCACAGATCATCCATGCATGTCCTATGCTGAGAAAGGTCATCAAAAGAAATAATGCCTTATGTCCTAGGCGACCCCTCTAACTCTTTAAATTCTGCAGTTAGTGCTGAGCATTGGTTTTACGGAGGAAGCGTACAGCCAAAGGCCTAGGGTACCTTCATACATAACCCTACCTGCTGTATGCTTTCCGCAGTGGAGAACCCACAGCAAATACACTGGCCAAATCCGCTCCTGAATAGTGTGGATTTGACTGCGGATTTTGTAGTGGATCTGCCCCAGAATTTAGCCCTTCTATGTCAAGGGGTGACGTCCGCAGCATAAATAGGCATGCAGCGGATTTAGAATCCACAGTGTTTTTCTAAAAAAAAGCTGCGTATTTGATTTGGAAATTACATCTTCTCTATGTGCAGAAGACTTTAGAAAGCTCCTCCGCATGGCTCCTACTGTAAATGCTGCAAAATCAGCGGTGGAAATTCCGTAACATTTACGCCAAGGGAGAAGCCGCTTTTCCAGTACTGATTGCAGCTTTTTCACCACCTCTTTGCAAATAAATAGAATAAAAAAATCAAATAAGTTAAATGTACCCAAAAAGATACAAATAAGCTCTCCTTACAAACCAACAAGTAGTGTTGAGCGAACATTGAAATAATTGGGTCAGGAGAGACCGACCCGATTTTACAAAATAATTGTGAATCAGACTCCTGATTCCAACTTCCATTAAAATCAGTAGAAGTTAATAAATAAATAAATAAAATTGAAAAATCTTTGAGCAACAGTAGAGGTAGTGGCAGCACCAGCTGCCCTACAGCGGTGGGGCCATAGGTTCAAATCCCCATCAAGGTCAGATTCAAACCCAGAACTCCAGCAGGGCAGCAGCTCCAACACACTTGTCCCTTCCACTTAAAAGCAAAGAGCCAATATGTTGGCGATTTTTGCAAGAATCAGATCGGGACGATCAGATTTAACACAAATCGGCCTGATTTGATCACCCAGCTGATCACAACAGGCAACACTATAAACAGGAGCTCAACGGAAAAATAAACTAGTTTAGACTGTTGGAGTGCTAATTTTGATTATGTGTTACCACCTCTATTAAAAAATGTATGTAAATTTGGCTTCCGCATAATCATCCTGACCCGCAAAATAGAGCTAACACAATTATTATTGTATGCCACAGAAATATGATGACACAGATTTTAGTGTGGACTCCACCCCTCATTTGAAAAAGTAAAATCAGCTGTGAAAATCCACAGCATAAATGGATGCATTGCAGATTCATAGTCCGCAGCACAGGTCAATTTGACGCATCCCACTCCAAAAAATCTCATCCACAAGCTACAGAAAAAAAATTGCAAATGAAATCTCATTGGCACTGCTTTGCACAGGATAGGGGATAATTTGCTGATCGATGGGGATCTCTCTGCTGAGACCCCAGCTGATCCCAAGAATGGGGGTCACGTACTACTCCATCCTCCTCACTGCGGGTTGATGCACCCCTGCAACAGCCGAGCCAAGTGCTCTAAAGTGAAGGAGGCCACGAGGTTTGCAAAAGGGTTGTCACGGGTGGCTCTGTGGTTCCTCCCAACAGTAGTGCTAAAAGTGCCCTGCTCGGGGATTGTGCAGCGACCCAAAGAACGTACTATGGTAAGCTCAACAAGAAGGCCTGTTTTGTCACGTGTGACGCCAGTACTCCAACCAGGACCTTCGGGATGGAATGCCGATGAAATAACTGAGACAAGCCCAGTAGCTTGTGGAAGTAATCTTAGAGTACTTAGATTTACTAAGCTGATATTTGCAATGCTGAATATACAATCTCCAAAAACGGTACTTGTTAATGGTACACGTAGATAATACAGTATGCAGTGATTTGAACATGACGAAGACTATGGCAATATTGACTTGAATAAGAACTGACTTCAACACTCTCTCCTTTCCTTTTTTCTGAAACTGATTTGTAAGACAATTTTTCCCCTAGTTGCTCTGGCTGAAGGGATGATTAAGGTTTAACAAAGTGTAGATGAAGCAGAGTGTAAGGTGGTCACTAACATAGAAAGGGATTCTTTACTGTTAGAGCAGCTAGACTGTGGAACTCTCTGCCTGAGGACGTAGTGATGGCAAAATCCTTAGAGGAGTTTAAAAGGGGACTTGATGTCTTTCTGGAGAGGAAGGATATTATAAGCTATAAATCTAAGATTATTTGTTAATCCGGGTATACAGGCAGGTAGGAACTATTAGCGGTTGATCCAGGGAACAGTCTGATTGCCATTAGGGAGTCGGGAAGGAATTTTTTTCCCCCAAAAGTGCTATTGGCTTCTGCTCTTGGGGTTTTTTGCCTTCCTCTGGATCAACAAAACAGGAGGCTAGACAGGCTGGACTAGATGGACATTGTCTTCATTCAGCCTTACGAACTATGTTACTATGTTATTATGTTACTAGACTAATGCTGGCTTTGAGTTCACCGAGTAGTTTTAGACTCATTGTTTTAGTGGAAGACTGACCTCAGAAGGATCCTCCTTCTCTCTGCTGTGGAAAACCAAGGGAGCGGAATGAGACCTCACTCAACCTTTGGAAAAACGTGTGATAACTGCTTGTGCTCTTGCATGAGTACCAACTCCTCCTCCGACACAACCTCTCTCCTCTACCGCCTGACAACGACCTCCTAACTGCTCACTGACTCCTCCTTTTATCTCCTCTTCTCATGCCCACACTTTTTACTTCTCCTCCCACTGCATAGGGACTTGTATTATTGTTTTCCCGCCCTTGGACTCTGCACCAGTGAGTTTGAAGCTGACTATCAGCCAATAGGGCACCAACTGACATTAGAGTTAAGCTCTAGGCTTAGTGGAGAAAAGGGGAGAAACAGGGTCTCTCCTACGGACGGCGCCTTCTATGTCCAGCGCCTTCTATGTCCAGCGCCTTCTATGTCCAGGAACAACACATAGCCCCATGTGACAGGACAGATGTTGCTGTGAGTGTTCTGTAGGACCTGCTGGGCCACTACACCCCCACAGTGAGAAGGAGACTGAATGAAGCACTGGTTGTGCAAGCGTACCAGCGCTCCAGTCACCATCAGTGGGACTGCAGAGGTACCTGAGCGGCATCCGCTCAGGTATCTGCATCAGCCCCATGGAAATGAATGGAGCGTTCACCGTGCATCTATAGCTAGCCCCTTATTCAGAGTGACATCACTGCGCAGGGAGAAATGACATGGGAGTCCCGTTCTCATGATCGGCAGGGGTCTCAATAGTGAGAAGTAGAGATGAGCAAGCATGCTTGGTTAAGGCAGATACTCGAGCGAGCATTGCTTTTCTCGAGTATCTGCATACTCGTCTGAGCAAATGTGGGGGGGCAGCTGGGGGCGGCGGGGGAGAGCGGGGTGGAGCGGCAGGGATAGTGAGAGATATCTCACTCTCTCCCCCCCCAGCTCTTCCCCGCCGCCCCCCGCTCACCCGCACTGCCCCCCCCCCCACATTTGCTCGGACAAGTATGCAGATATTAGAGTCAATGGGACTTTCTAATGTTAAAAACGCAACACAACGCAACTTGCGTTTTTGGTGCGCTGCGTTTTTAACATTAGAAAGTCCCATTAAGGGCGCCCACCCACTGGCGTTTGCGATTTTCGTGCGTGAAAAACGCCGCATTTTCGCGGCGTTTTTCCCGCGTTTTTCGCGGCGTTTTTTGCCGCGTTTTCGCGGCTTTTCCATTAATTTCCATTGACTTTCATGGGTGCATTAGGAGAAAAATAAGGACACATATGCAACTGACAGTTCCTATGTTAAAAAACGCAACGCAACGCAAAACGCCAGTGGACAGGAGTACATTCAATTCTAATTGCTCTGCAGGAAAAACGCAAAACGCAAAGAAAAAAAAATCGCCAGTGGGTGGGCGCCCTTACAATTAGAAAAAAAACCACAACGAATTTGCAGCAGTAAAAAAACGCTAGTGGGTAGTCACCTTTAACTGAGCGTGCTCACTCATCTCTAGTGAGAACCCCTCACTCACAAAATCAGTAAGTTATCGCATTCACTGTGCATAGGGGATAACTTGAAATTCTAGTACAACTCCTTTAAAAGTACATTGGAAAGCGAAAAAAAAAAGTAATAAAACTAAAACCTGTTCTAGCCCTTTAATAAAGGACATTTGCTTGCTGCTTCCCGAACAGGATAATAAGACAGAAGAGAAGAATCTTTTATTTCTTGACACGCAGACTATTTCTACAGTAAAGATAAAAATAAGTGTCTCTTTCTTTATATTTGAAGTCTTCCGTAGAAGGATTACAGTCTAATTCCCTCCAGGCCACTCAGAGTGATTGTGCCGTATTATACCTTTTCCTTTTTCCTGTCCACATTCAACAAGTGTTATTTCTCGGGAGGTCAGAGCTAAAATTGCTTCCTGTAGGAACCGAAACAGTGGTCTGTACTGTAATGATAGGGGATCACGGGGACGGGGAGTGCAGCCGGGAAGGACGCTGAAATCCACACCAGGCGCAGGATATTGGCTGATTCTGAAGAGTTCATCAGCGGCTATGAAGATATTGCTTTATAACCTGCAATTCCTGCAGAAGATGTGGAAGATAATAAAGTTTTTAGATAGAACGGTGACATCGAGCTGAAGAAGACAAGGAGCCCGATAGTCAATCATACAGGTCATCATCATGCAATTTTAGTTGCTAGGGGTACGGTTTCTCCTTAGGGAGATCACCTAGAAGGTGTGAGGAGACTTATAAGGCCATGCATGCTCCTATGGGAAATATGTAAATCAGAAAATGGAACAATACCTCTACAGCACCACCTATTGGAATGCAGCATTCCTGCAAGTCAATGTTTGGCCTTTTAACAGGCATTATAACAATGACTGAGAATATAAGCCCAAACCAGAGTGTTCTCCAGAAAGAAAAGATAACCATGTACAGACAGACTGTTTTGGGGGGGTTTGCCCCTCATCAGTGTACAGTAGGTTTCTGGCTGGCTGAGTGATGTGACTCATGGTGGGCTGTACAGTTGCTCCTTAGGTAGAGCACCTCAAAGGGTGGGAGGAGACATATATACGGTCATGCAAGCTCCTCAGGGGAATATGCAAATAGAAAGATGGAGGAATACTTCTACAGGCCTAAACAGTCTGTCTGTACATGGTTATCTTTTCCTTCTGGACAAGACTCTGGCTTTGGCTTATATTCCCAGTCATTGTTACAAGGCTTGCTAAAAGGTCTGACACTGACTTGCAGAAATGCTGCCTTCCCATTAGTGGTGCTGTGGAGGCATTACTTCATCTTTCCACTTGTACGCAATTTAATGCATTGCTTCTCTTGGAATAGGACATGGGAAACATACCGTAGAGGACCATGCAAGACCATGCAGATGCTCTGGGGTTCGAAGATTGAGGTTAATCCTAGCTGGTCCTAGAGGAGCGGCAAACAAGAGGGTTATGGAAAGGGCCTTCATAATCAGGGTCCCTGTACTGTTCTGTAGACCACTGATAAGAATCACAGTGGGGCCTTGTACGCGTTCCCACTTCTCAAGGAAAACAGAAGTGAGACTGAGTGAAAGCAGACTGAGCTGAGTGAACTCCCCCTCCCATTCCCACCCAGACATCCCACCATTAATTAAATGGATTTCATGAACTACATCTATTGAAGATGCATCCATGAGATGAGGGGCAATGAAGAAACACAGATGGAATACTGTAAAATATCAGAAACAGGTGTACTAAGTATCAAACTCAGTTCTGCTATGTCTGTTGGTAACCAACTCAATAAAAGGACCAACTTTAACTACAAGGGAGAAGAAAATGGAGAATGAGATCAATAGCCTTTAGAAAGAAGGGTCGTCTATCTAGCTATCCATCCATCCATTTCATATCTCTCTCTCCATCTCTTTATCTAATCCAGTGTTTCCCAATTTCAGTCTTCAAGGCACCCCAACAGGTCATGTTTTCAGGATTTCCTCAGTGTTGTACAGGTGATGTAATTATTATCGGTGCCTCAGACATTGCCACAGGTGTTCTTACCATAGGATATCCTGAAAACACGACCTGTTGGGGGTCCCTGAGGACTGGAGTTGGGAAATACTGATCTAATCTACCTCATATCTATCTACAAAATCAAATGAGCAAGTTTTCTGTTGATCATCTTCAGTTTGAATCCTAATCGAGCGATCTAAGCGACTAGACTAGCTGGGGCCAGGATTTCAAAAACTGACGATCTTGCAGGGTTTCTTCATGCAATGATATAGAGAAAAAGAAAAAAAAATGTGGAGCTACTCTGGTAGAAAAAGGAAAGGGATGAAGTGGAAGTTTGAAGCTTGATAATAGTGCCAAGGTAAGGTGGTCTTTCTGTTTCTGGAAGGTGCAGCCCACCCTATATAATGTTATACCCAATTGGTAAACTTATGGAGCAACAAAACAAGGAAGAAAAAGAAAACTCTGAGGGGTGAATGTGGCTCCACCTGCAGATAAATTATTAGAATTGGATATTTGTCAAATGATCTCAGTTTCTTATTAAAACCAGCTTACATATGCGTTTCGAGGTACGGGAACCTCTTCCTCAGTACTTACTGGGGATACATTATACAATTACACATGAATAATATTAGAGCCAAAATGAGATAGAAGATGACAGCAACAGAAATGAATGGGAAGTGATTAGAGATGAGCGAACCTACTCGGCCACGCTCCTTTTTCGCCCGAGCGCTGCGATTTTCGAGTACTTCCGTACTCGGGCGAAAAGATTTGGGGGGCGCCGTGGGAGAGTGCGGGGTTGCAGCGCAGAGTGGGGGGGAGAGGGAGAGAGAGAGGGCTCCCCTCTGTTCCCCGCTGCTACCCCCCACTCCGCCATGCCGCCCCCCGAATCTTTTCACCCGAGTACGGAAGTACTCGAAAATCGCGGTGCTCGATCATGTAATTACTCAAAACGAGTATACTCGCTCATCTCTAGAAGTGATACATAGTTCGAAAAAAAAGTATAAGAAATAAAGACAAAAAAAAAGAAAATTAAAAAGATAAAAATATACATGTGGAATCAAACAGAAGGTCACATGAATTACTAACATTTACTAACAACACTAATGATAATAGAAACTAAAAATAAAGGTAATCTTGGCATAAAGTTGATTATTTCATGTGAAAAAAAAAATAGGAATATAAGAGCCAAACTTTTCGACTGCATAATCAAATCCCTGACAAACAAACATCCTATAAATGTAAAACATCAAATATGCATATTGTCAATAAACATTCTTTCTTCTGAAAACATCAAATTACAGTTTCATAATAAAGGTTTGTGAAACAATATGTGCATCAGCCTTAAAAGCAGCTAAAAAAAAGCATAAAATAGATGCATGTATTATGACAGAATATCTGGGTTAGAAAGAAAATGTCCAATTGCAATGATTAACCCTTTGTAGTCCAATTTTGGATTCAGTGTTTCCTAGGGGGCTTTCTCTTTCTGCCATTTTACAATGGCGCCATCTGCTGGCTAGAGCCAGTACTGCAGTATGTGATATGCCGGAGAGGCCCCCGCCAACAGAGCGGCCAGTAATACACAGTAAAATTACCCCACCGGACATCTTCCAACATCAGAGCTGTACAGGCTTCAATCAGAATGTTGGAAGACGTCAGACAGTGGACTGGAAAGGGTTAGTATTACATCTGATGGTTGCGCCACATTCACCCTTCTTCCTTCTTCTTTCTGCAATGATGTGGAGAGTATACTGAGACTGGTGTGATCAGGAAAAATATCAAGTGAAAGAGGGTCCTGTAGATATGAACATCTCATGGATGAAAGGGGTCAGAGGAGGATGTCATGATTAAGGCTGGCTGTCCGCGAGTGATATTTCATAGCATGATCCGCGGCGATAAATTGCATGGGGATTACGCTTGAAACACTTTCCATAGGATAACTATGGAAAGTGCAGCCCGATGTACATGAGTGGAAAATCCAGAGCGATTTTCCGCTCACGTCGAAAAATCGTGGCATGCCTATCATTATGATAGGTTCATCGCGGAAAATCGCGGTGGCTTTAGTGTTCTCCCGCAACGCCCATGGGCAGGCAGCCTTATTCTTTTAAACAGGCAGTTCACAGTCAAGCAAAATGCAGGGAGTACAATGCTGGTGTTCCAACTAATGTTTGCGAAATCACAACTTGTTCCTCAGTGCAGATGGGCTATAAGAACAGAGAACTAGTTCCAGCACCATTGTGTCTAAGAGAAACAGAAAAGGTGAGACTCCAGAGGGATAAAAGACCACAAAAACTGTATCACTGAGCAGCGGAAAAACATCACCTGGTCCAATGAATCCAGATTTCAGTTGCACCTTGCTGATGGTCAGAATTTGCCACAAGCAGCATGAATTGGTGACCCCTTCCTGTTAGCAGTTCAGAACAAGTCAACACTGCCATTTAACTACAAGAAACTTCCTGTCCACATGGGCCACTATTCCTGCAGAATGATATCACCACCATTGGAATCTATGATAATATGAATTGCTGGGGGTCTGAAGGCCAAAGCAGATGGAATGTGCTACCAGATGGGGGTCTCTAGTGAAGTGGTTATCTCTATCTTCTCTCTCTCTTTCTCTCTATCACAGATAGACATTTTGCAGCTTTATGAATGGACCATTTATGTTCTTGGTTAACATATTTCTTTATGAAGCTTGTATTCTATGATGATCAATAAGTAGATGATTAAACTTAAAGAGCCAGGCTTAAAGATCCTTAGCATCCTACCAGAAATAATAGCGCCTAGAGACCACTTAATAATTTTCGGATGAGCGTCAATCAGGTAAAGCCGCACCATCCATCTGCTTCGTCGTGAATCTTTTAGCAGCTTTTTATCATAAAATACCCATCTGCAATCAATAGTCTCACCTTCTCCTGAACGAGGTATGCGCCTCTTTAGTGTTGTCAGCTCGGCTCTTTATCTTAGCCCTGAACATGTGATTATCCTTTATAAATAAATGGCGGTTTTATGAGCGCGGTCTTGATTGATTTAATGGTTAACTTGAGTTTTAACAGCCAGTTGATACTTCATTTGAGTCCTGGATTTAGTGCATGTGCCGGTTTGATAGGACGAGAGGTGAAGGCCGTAGGCAGCCGGTAGAGCGGTTACGGCACAGGTGTTCACTGGTTATGAATCATGGTGCGTTCACTCTGGGACAATTCAGGAGCAAATCCAGAATATATTCCCCAGAGTCCATCCTGTAGGGTGTAGAAGCCGTGACACTGACCCTCACAGATACTGTCAGTGCTTGTTACGATGTTGAAACTATGAAGTTTTACTCTTTTTCCCTGTCTCAAATACTCGTTTGTTGGCTTTTTGGCCTATTTATGTGAACATAAAATACCCAGTGGTGGGCTATGCATAAGGGGGCTGTGTACTCAACCAATTACAAATCTATGGGGACAAACAATTGTAGTAATGATCATCTGTTGGCTTTACCACCAAGTTGAACAGCCATAATATGGCCCCCTTCGCAGTCTGTGGGACTATACTGTACTTCTATACTGTACTTCTATAGGCCTTTGATGTTATATGCAAACTTCATAGTATATTCCTATATTCATACTTTTTCCAACTCTTCAGAAATGTTCGCAAAGTGCCCATAAAGTAGAGACCTCACGGACTCCCATGAGAGTTAGTAAGCCTCCGGGGCAGGAGGGGAGGAGAGGGGGCAAAGGGAAAAGTTGTTAACCAGAAGCTTTAAATATTTTTCATAAAATGCCTGAATGCTGTAAAATATTTACCTAAACTATACTCACCTCCTTTGCTACCCCCGCCACTCTTGCTGATGATTTCCGCTCACTTCTGCAAAGCACGACCAACTGCTGTGTGAGCATGTGAGCGCAACAGCCAATCAATGGCCTCAGTGGTACAACTGCACATAACAGCTGCTGGCAGGAGAGTAGAGTCCGATGGGATGGTGACCAGAATGGTGGGCGGAGCAAAAGAGGCGACTATAATTTAGGTTTTCATTTTATGTAATGGTATAAATTTAAAGTCACTGGACAACTCTTTCCCAACACTGTGGGTGCCATACAGAGGGACTTATTACTGTGGGGGGCCATACAGAGGGCCTTATTACTGTGGGGGGCCATACAGAGGGACTTATTACTCTGTTGGGGGCCACACAGAGGGACTTATTACTGTGGGGGGCAATAAAGATGGCCTTAATGCTGAGGGGTCCATACAGAGGGACAAATTACTCTGTTGGGGGCCACACAGAGGGGCTTATTACTGTGGAAGACATATAGAGGGCCTTATTACTGTGGGGGCCATACAGAGGGGCTTATTACTGTGGGGGGCTATACAGAGTGGCTTATTACTGTGGGGGCCATATAGAGGGACGTATTACTGTGGGGGGCCATACAGAGGGACTTATTATTCTGTTGGGGGCCACACAGAGGGGCTATTACTGTGGAAGCCATACAGAGGGGCTTATTACTGTGGGGGTATACAGAGTGGCTTATTACTGTGGGGATACCATACAGAGTGGCTTATTGTGGGGGGGCCATACAGAGGGGCTTATTACTGTGGGGGCCATACAGAGTGTCTTATTGTGGGGGGCCATACAGAGGGGCTTATTACTGTGGGGGCCATAAAGAGGGACTTATTACTATGGGGGCCATAAAGGAACTAATTACTGTGGGTGCCATAAAGGGCAACTAATTACTGTGGGGGCCATAAAGGAGGACTTATTACTATGGATCACAAATGGGGGTTTATTACTCTGGAGGGCATAAAAGGGGATCTTAAAAGAGGTTTCTGGGACTTTACTATATATGGCCTATTCTCAGGATAGGTTACCAATAGATGATCAGTGGGGGTCAGCTGCTTGGGATCAGCCATTCGCCCCATCAGCTGTCAGCGTGGACACAGCCAGAAGCAGACTGTGCTTTCCACACTGCAGCAGCTCCTGTTGACTTCAATGAACTGCGCACAAAAATGTTTTTACGGCGGCAGAAAATGCAAAATTAATAAAATAAATTATGTGATATAAAAGATAAAAAAGCACAAAAAAATCCCAATATTTTATTGTAGGTGTGAAGAGAACCCTTATTTGCAGGAAGCATCGTACCTGCAACCTGATCAGTTTTGCACTTGAGCTTCAAAGCCCCAAGACTAAATCTGGAGTCTGCAGCGAGGTCTATTTGTATTAAGCCGCAGTGAATAATTACTCGGAGCTCCTCACATTTGCTTGGATTAAGTTAAACACGTCCTGTAATATTGACACAGTTCCTGCAGTATTTATAAACCACTAGGAAGATTAGAGATGGATAAATATGTAAATAGGAGATATTAATTGTAGCAATCCAGACTTAGCTATGCATAAGAAATGGGATGTTTTTCATAAATCTTTAATGACACGGTAAACAAAAAACATCTTTTTTTCCATTTTCTTGGCACAAGTAGGAGGAGAGGTTAATGCGACTCTTACATTGCGGCAAGATTGTGTTCATTCAGAGAGGAGACGGGCCTGTTCTATCAAGTATACATATATGGGACCGTTATAGCGACCTCCTATATATGTATTGCATATATGTGTCTATCTGCACTATAGATGCCAGTTCAGCCTTCTCACTTCTCAAAACTTTCATAAAATTGTGTGGCTACATATGTTTATATCACAATATTAATATCAGACCCCACAACAGTCCCCTTTATTAATATCAGACCCCAGAATAAACCCCTATATTAAAAGCAGACCCACAACTAGAATCCTATGTTAATATCAGACTCAGAAATAAACTATTATATTAATATCATTCAAGGACTAGACTTCTATAGGATATCAAAACGCAGAACAGACCTTTCTATTAATATCAGACCCTGTCTCAGGCCCTTATATTGATATCAGACCCCTATATTAATGAGACCCAAAACCAGATCCATATATTAATATCAGACCCCAGACCAGACCCTATATTAATATTCCTCGATTCCTCTGATATCAGAGCCCTGTATTACTATTAGACTCAAGTTCAGACTGTTGTATTATCAGACCCAGTCCCACACCCCTATATTCATAGCAGACCCCAGACCAGACACGTATAATATGATACCCAGTCCCAGGCCCCTATATTAACATTAAACCTAAGGCCTGACCCCATAAATATATTGAGACATATGTTATCAGACCCCAAAAACTAGATGCCTAAAATTAATTTCAGATCCCACACTAGACCCCCTAAATATATTCAGACCTCCTCATTAGACTCCAGATCAGATCACTATATTAAAGGGAACCTGCTACCCCAGAAACGCACAATAAAACTAAGTTATGGTGCCGTTCCGGCAGGTGACAGGAGTCAGTGGATGTCATTTTTATAGTCTCCCGCTTCCCTCACTGTCTCCCTCTAAAGATCACACTGGCAATGAAGATATGACTTTCCTGAGTGACGTGTGCTCACTCTCCCATAGACTTCTCATGCGTACTCACGTTACATAGCGAAGAGTCATAACTTCAGGCCCAGCGCAATCTTAAATCGGCAGACACTGCAGGAACGGCACTATTACTTAGTTTATGGCACTATCCTGAGGCGACATGTTCCCTTTAATATCAGAATGAAGACTAAACCTCTCAGGGTACGTTCACACATAGCGGAAATGCTGTGGATTTACCGCAACTGAAAATTATGGCAAAATCCGCAGCATTTCCACATCCAAAACTACATCAAAATCCATAGTGCAGATTTTAATGCAGATCCGCATTTCATTTGAGCCTAGCAAAGCTCCTCTCACCTCCAAAAACTGCTCATACTCAAAGTGTAGAGCCCCAACCGGGAACGGCTACTGCGCACAAACGCCGGTGTTCACGTGGTGCGCCGGTTAGGCAATTGCACTTCACATGACTGGTGGCGGCGCTCCATAGCAGTTCCCGCTGCACTTTAGGTTGACATCAACTGTGGATCCGCAGCCGATTTAGAGCCAAAATCCGGACCAATGGTGCGGTGATGCTGTGGATTTTGCAGTGAAATTTTCCGCTGCAGAGCATTTCCGCTACGCATGATCATACCCTTATTATCCTGAAACTGCATATTAATATCAGATTTCCCGTAGATGATGCCTTACCCTCAAGACCTTGTGTACAGCCTAGATCTATATACCTCCTGGTTTGCATATAGTACAAAAAGGTTTTCTACATCATTTTTCACTCTTGGACTTTAAGGCCAGATTAGTAATGGAATGGTAATGAGAACTTTCTATAGACCCGCCAACATCAGGCACAAGTCGCTGTCTTGCGTTTTTTTTTGTCACGATCTAAATATTGTACATGCATATTTGTTAATGACTTGCGACGCAGCTTCATATCTAATCAGCCCGAGGTTCACATTGATTTGCCCTTTAAGAGCCTACAGACTCCTCTTGCCAATTACTCTATATTTGGGTGCAAAAAGCAGGCTCAGTTTGATACAAGCTGACAACGCATCTGCACCCTGCCACCGAGCCGAGCCTCAACCTCACACACTATTTGTCTCAGCGCCGCAAAATGAGCTGCCACTGCCAAGATATTAATGTGTGTTTTGTCTTTGCTGATTTATCAACCGTTTAAATGAATAGGAACTGGACTCCATTTATTTTAATGGGCCAACAAGTTAATTTTAAACACAGCATCCTAAAAAAATAATGCACTGGGGGTTACAGCTTGCCACGCTCGCAGCACAACTTGGCAGCGCCGGCTGCTGTGTGGCCGGGTAAATTCCATACAGCGCTGTTAGTGCTATAGGATTACGTTCGGTTTCATTGTGTTTATTGAAATGTTCTATCGCTTTATCTAATTCCATGTTGTTGGGAAATTAATTTAATTAGACAAATAAAATCCGGAGATGGTTCGCTCACATCGTTGGGACAAGGAGGTTAATATATGGGGCGTTTTTTTTTCTCTGTGTACTCAGAAATAATCTGTTTATCTAGTGAGGACAAATTCTAAAGTCATTCTAGAAATGGAACGTAGAGATTTGTAGGAGGATGAGAGGACATTTTTGAAAATGTGTCAACTATTCGATGACAACTTCTCCATCTATATAGAAGCTGGCCTAGTGATTGGTCGATTGCTACAGGAAGGGGCAGATGTGTTATGTCTGAGCTGAACACAAACACATCTTAGATGTCTGAATTAAATGTAATTTAATGTCCACAATGGATGGATATACATAGACACAATATTAAAAAAAAACGTAGAGAACACAAACTATCCTTAAAGGGGTTGTCCCGCGGCCAAAACAAAAAAATTTTCACACCCCAGTCCCCCATGTTAAGCAAGCATTACAAACTACCCCTGTAAATCGGTTTTTTAGAGCGTTTCTACTCACCATGAAGCTGTTTCATGAAGTTATAAAAATCTTCTTCCAAGATGGCCGCCGTCATTTCCCAAGGTGCACCGCTGGTCTTCTCCCATGGTG
Organism: Eleutherodactylus coqui; assembly: GCF_035609145.1. NCBI lineage: Eukaryota > Metazoa > Chordata > Amphibia > Anura > Eleutherodactylidae > Eleutherodactylus > Eleutherodactylus coqui. The sequence continues at coordinate 44,508,359 of NC_089840.1, forward strand.
CACTGCGGTTCTTCTCCCATGGTGTACCGTGGATGTTCTTCTCCAGTCTGAGCTCCACTGCCGATTACAGCCACCTCATTGGCTGATCGGCACCACGTGACGGGGGCGGAGCTACGCGATGATGCTGAGATGGGGGAGGAGCCAGGGCGCAGCTAGTGAGCCCGGACTTTCCAGTAAAGGATTCTTCTCTGCGCAAGCGCGACTGTTGCGGTGACCAGAGGAGAAGTTTGGTAGTTGCCATGGAGACGGGGACGCCAGCACCGGAGGGGTAAGTGTATAACTTCTGTATGGCCAATATTTAATGCACGATGTATATTACAAAGTGCATTAATATGGCCATACAGAAGTGCATAATTGCACTTGCTTCTGCGGGACAACCCCTTTAAACCAAAGTGGGGAAAGAAAGAAATCTATCCCTAACCTATTAATGCTATAGTTGAAAGAGAGAAGCACTCGCCGTGATAAGGGTGATCCCCCATCAGGAAGCTGGGGAACCCTGACTTTGCCTTGTAGGAAAAAGGGAAAATGCTTGCTACAATAAATCTATAATGCCATATAGATAGATATTAAGGAACCCACAATAAACAGATGATACATATGAATATAGATACAGCAACAAGTCAGATATCAAAAACCCAAATATCCTAAAACATCAAAAGAGATCTGACAGTAGGAGCCGCTAACAAGACCAGAAACACCTTTATACTAGATGAATAACCAGTGTTTTCCATAAGGAGGAGTCAGAATAATATGTTGTGACACACTCTTGATTGATTGGCTGGAATACACACCTCTCAGTTGACTAATCCCTACAGACACCAACAGAGAAGTTGCTCATGTCAGCTTCCACTGCTAATATGACACCAAGCATGAGCCGGCATGTGGATCGTATAGGCCGGAGCTGATGCCGTGACATCATCCCAGCCCTGATCCCACACAGCAGAGGAGCCGTGACAAGATGAAGCTCTTTGGGGGCTCCCATCTGCCTCCTGACCACCTATTGCAGCCACATGGTGAGTGAAAGAGGTGACCATACAGTTCAGACACCTTTTCTAGGCTAGAGAAGATCGCTGAAGAGCAATCAGAGAAGGTGGGATCCACAAAGCGGAGGGCACATGGCCAATGTGCCGGCCCAATGATCCAGCTCTGGTTGCCTGTCCATCAGTTATCACTACAGGAAGCTACAATATGTCTAGGCTGTGGGCCACTGTAGCAGGTAATGAATGAGCCCCTAACTACTAGGCCCTGTGATGAGCCTACATAATTATACAGCCCCACACTCCACTTCCCAGCCTCTATGTCTTGGTGTCAGTAGGGGTTCTCTTTATAATCCTCCCTTTCCCGTCAATTTGGGGCTGAATGGTGCTGGCTACCGGATGGCCAGTAGCGTTGGTCCAAAGGGTGGGTGCCATGTCTTTAGCTCTTGCCCTGGTACGGTTTCGAGTCAGAATCATGTTGAGTCCCCCGCCCCCTCAGTTACACGAGTCCTGGAGGTGCATGTTTCTACTCTACCTCTCTATTTATGGAATGTTATGTATTGTTGTGCAAATTAAGTCACAGCAAGCAGACATAAATGGCCATTTTAGGATTTATTGGCGGACTAGCTTGATGGAAATCCAGCAGCGTATGCAGTCTCTGTCCAGGTAAAAATAGTTGGTAAAGCTATAAGCATTAAAAAAAAAAAAAAAAAAAAAAAAAAAAAAAAATTAACCCTTTGCAATCCAATTTTGGATTCAGGGTTTCCTAGGGGGCTTTCTCTTTCTGCCATTATACAATGGTGCCGTCTGCTGGCTAGAGCCAGTACTGCGGTATGGCACAGTATATCTTTTAATATGTTCTCATTAGGATACACTGGTCCAGAACTGTGCCCGACACCTTCAGGTGCTCCTTTCAGTGGTGTGGTATGCCTGTAGGTGGCATTTACATATGCCTCTGGTTTAACAGAAACCCACTAAACAGGATACATTTGGGGAATCGAGTAATCTAAAAAGTAGGGTTCAAAGTATTTAGGGTTAAAATCTTTACCTTTTACGGAATGTATAATTTTGACTTTGTCCATTTACTTATATCAGAAAGGCCACTAATTATGAAACATTTCCTGCAGTGCTGGTCTTAATGCTGGATAAGTGTAGGTAATTACTAAACCAATAATGAGCATTATGCTGCAAAGTCCAAGCGTGTTCGCGATGACCTCTGTGGTCCTTGAGCTCTTTAGATCTACAAATTAGTGGATCCGTCCTCTGCCTTTAGATTATTTGAGGCTTGCATGGCTCAATTATTAGTCCACCGGCTCAGCTATTAAAGCTAATGGTATGAATGTAACCCATGCTGCTCTGCAGGAGAACACTGCAAGGTTTCACAAAATTTTAGGTGCGCACAGAAAAGGTATTTTGTGATGATAATGAGTCGTGGAACTTGTGTTACACCTGTATGATGTCAGCAGCTAAGGTAAATAGTATATACCTAAGGCGGACGTAATGGTAGGACATTTGAACAATGCTTGAGACATCAAGAGCTGAAGGGGACCCAAGGACTCCCCTTTGGAAAAGTCTGTAGAACCCAAGCTAAAGTGAAATTATGCATTTGGAGTGTTGACTCTATAAGCCTTAGTCCAGTGGCCATAATGTTGGACTGGCCCAGAGGCAGATATGAGAATCATCTAGTGGATCCAGATTTTTGCACTGTAATGAGGGCCAACCATAACAGGTCCAATGTGGTCCATCATGGACAATCCTATGGATAAATTACAAGCTAATAGAGTCTAACAATTTTGTGGGGTCTATTTAAAAAATAAGCTATTTCTCCTTCCTGGCGATATGACCTCATGATGAACGGAAATTGCACAGTTGATAAATCCTGATTGGCCATTAAATGTCTAATGAAATGGCCTTTCACCCCTTTGGCTGGGGACTATACTGAGCATTTTCAGTGCTGCTAGCCCCACTTTTCTTTCTTGGTCGTGATGTATCTTGAAGTGGGGCAATCATAGTGGAGGATGGTATAAAAGGGAGAGTCGCTAGGAGGGCGGTGTCTTCTACCACTACCCTGTTTCCCCGAAAATAAGACGCGTCATATTAATTTTTGCTCCCAAATATGCGCTACGTCTTATTTTCAGGGGGTGTCTTATTTTGCCGCGGCAAATCTGTCTGTGGCTGCTAATCCCTCAATTGGCCAGCTTTGTGGACGAAATTTCTCAGAAATCTCGTCCACATGGGACAGCAAATCTGTCACGGCAAAGCTGGGAGAAGCCGGTGTTGTGGTGCGGATTCACCAGCCACAGAAACAGAAAAGCGTGGAGCCAGGTCGCTTCAAAACAAGCGGCTGAGTGCCGTGGGTTTTGAAGCAGCACTTTCCCGGCGGAAATCTCACTGTTTATCGCTGTGGCCAAACTGCGAGATTTCCGCTGGAAATACGCTCTGTGAGAACCCAGCCTTAAGAATCACACACAGGGTGCCTGACTCACACACAGAGCCATAAAAAAATAAGGGCTGTAAAGTAACGTACCTGTCTGTAGACAGAAGTTCCTGTACCACTTGTAAGCAGGGATGGTATTGCAGCTTCCAGCCACCAGGGGGAGCTCATCCCAGCAGACATGTACAGCAGGAACAGAACGTACAGTATGGACTTTTCCAGCCAGCAAGGGGAGCTCACAACAGCACACTCATACAACACAGCAAGGACAGGATAACAGCAGACTGTCTGCAGATCTACCTATACATCTGGAGGTAGAAGACAACGGGGATGGCAGCAGGGGACAGACCTCTTGACTTGCCTGCACACTTTACTATGCCTTACTATCGGGGGGTGCCTTATATTTGGGACTTCTGCAAATTTCAGGGGGTGTCTTATTTTCAGGGGGTGCCTTATTTTCAGGGAAACACGGTAGTTGGGTAGAAGTTTGTCCTCCCTTTGTTGGTAAATGTCACAGAGGAGGGTTTCCCTGCTGGGGATCTATGGAGTTGAAAGTCTACAAGCTCACTGTCCTCCAGTGGTTGGCACGTTGGGCAGTTTCTTTCCATGTTATCGTTCCAGGTTTATTGTTAATGAAGATGGACATATTTGAATGTTAATAAAGCATGGAACTCTGATGTAAGTGCTATGACCACTTCACTTTGACCCAAGATCTGTGTCTATGTATTATTTGGGCCTATGGGTGGTGAAGGAGAAAGAGGACTGCCTCTATTGGCCATACTTATATCAGCATTCAATAAAAATGTGTTGTGTAGCTGATTGTTGGGCCCAATAGACCCCAGTCTATTGGGTGGTCCCTACTGATTCCAATCTACTATCCCAGCTCCGGGTTCTTTTTTCAGCAATCCAAAACGGCGAAAGCATTCATCAGACTACCTAATCCTCACAGTGCATTGGTAATGTTAGACTACTCATACACTATACCTGCTCTCCAATTGGCTAAAGCTGCTCATGTGATCAGCAATGGGCAACCGGAGAGCTGTGCAGTGTGCATTAGGTAGTTAGAAAATTGCTGAAGCCATCTTGGACAGCCAAAAACCCCCCCAAAAAAGACAACCCCTTTAACACAGAGAGGTTTAATAAATAACACTTCCGATACCATAGTGATCTGGAACCTTTTCCCACCCCCTTTAAACATCTTGTTTTCAGGACTGTATACATACGCACTTTGAAATCAGTGACGTTAGTACTAAATTCTCTGAAGTGGTCCATTTCTCTCCTGTTTTCTATGTCTACAACCTCCCGTCCTCCATCGGTAAATCAATGCTCACAGAGTAGCTTTACCACATTTAATAACGGAGCGTTCTTTGTCCTCCCTGCTTTAGTATTCACGCCCCTCCATCATTAGCCCTGTAGGGTAGTGCTTTGAAATTAAGAACATTTTGTATGTGAAATAAAACAGAAGTATAAATGATTGTTTTTTTGTATGAAGACAGTCTCATAATTAGTTTGCCGAAAGCATTTTTGCGCAGCGGATGGCCTTGTTTACGCGTTTCACATCTCACCAAAGTGTATCCATTTAGGCAACGCTGTCATTATCAACTGTAAATGGAAGTTAGGCTTGTTAATTTACAGGGAAGCAGAGTCTGGTAATGTCGTTAGTACCTAAAAAGGGTTTTCTCTTTGATGGTTTTTCTATTTTTTTATGTAGCACAAATGAAATAACGGTGCGTTGAGGGGTTAAAGGTTTTGCCTTTGTCAGTTTTTGAGTCATTAATTCAATTAGAATTGACTTTTTTTGCATTATTAAAACAGAATTTTTACGAAGAATACATTTCGCTAAATACTGTGTGCACATATAATACGCAATATATTCCCCTAACCAAGGGATACAAAACACAGCCGGAGGCGAGAAAACTACGGACACCACCAGGGAAGCAAATATTAAAGCAACCCTGTGTTTCCAGGCCAAAAATCTATCCAGGGATCGGGGAGGAGGAGGGGGGGGGGGGGGGGGTTAATATTAACTGTCATTTATCACACCGTGCAATGGTAGAGTATTAAATAACCAATGCCCTACACCTGCTCTCTGATTGGGCGGTCCTACTCATGTGATCAGCACTGGCCAACATCAACTCCTTTACTACATGAGCCCATCCATGAAGTTGGCATTAACTACCTCAAGACCACCAGGGAAGTAGTCATTTAGGCGTCTATTACCGTAGACTACATGGACAACCTGAAATGAATCCCTAGTTTTCCCTAGTTTCCTTTTGTATAAATTTGAGTTTCTTATAGTCTGAAAAATATGGTAATAAAAAGTTTTAATAAAAAGTAAGCTGGTATGAGACCCCCTAAAGTGTTGATAAGGGGTTGAAATAGACCTTATGCAAATTAGGAGCATTTCTTTTATTGATCCCCCCCACCAGGGTTGATTTGGCCCACAGAGTCGATGACAGCTAGAGTGTGCCCGCAACCGCCCAACCCTGCACAAGTGGGGCATGGCATAGTACACTTGCTATATTACAGTACATGTAGAGAGTCACATCTACGGGACAAGCTACCTTGTTAATGGTGAGATCACACAAATACTACATGGATATCCCGTTTAACCGCAAATTGGCATGGATTTCAAATTTTTTGGTAGTGACCATACGGTTTTATGAGTAAAATCGTTTTCACCTGTAAAACCATGTAAACTAGAAAAGTCTATTTTAGAACTGTGTCGTTTCGTGACGGTTCAGTTTTGGGCCTTTACTGTGGGAGTTTTAAATGAAAAGGTAATGAAAGTCTAAACAAACAAACCAAAAATTCCCAGATTTTTTGAAAATCAAGCAAACAACTCCCCAAAGCTTAAACATATTTGATCTTGCTGCATCCGTAAAAGTCTGATGAGTCAAAGAAATGTATTATTAATGGTGTCATCAACAAAAAATATAATAAAAAGTAATCAAAAAGTCATATGTACTCCAAAATAGTACCAAAACTGGACACTGATGAAGGACAAAACCCCTGAAACAGCCGTCTGTACATGGAGTCTATCTGTGCTTTTAATCCCCAGTCATTGTTACAAGGCTTGTATAAAAAGTCTGACTTTGACTTGAAGGAATGCTGCCATCCAATAGGTGGCGCTGTGGAGGATTTATTCCATCTCCCTTATTTGCATATTACCCAGAGGAGCATAAATGGCCATTTGAGTCTCCTCACTCACCGTCTAGGTGCTCTCCCTAAGGAGAAAAGATAGCATTTCAGACCAAAATAGTACCCGCATAGCCTACAAAATCAAAAAGACACCCCACCCTTCATCCCCCCAAAGATGAAGGGGATTTGGGTTTTTTTCCATTTCACTCTATATACAATTATTAAAAGTTCTTTAGTACATTGTATGGTACTATTGTAAAATACAAGACAACAAGCCCTCAGACAGCGGCGTCGATGGATAAATAAAAGTTGTGATAAAGTGGGGAGAAAAAACAGAAAATGAAAATCAGAAAAGGGACAAGTCCTTAAGGGGTTAAATACTTCAAACAAGTCTTAAGATTGGGTTGGGCACATACTGTAAACCACCGTAGGCCCCTGACTGGTAGAGGGGGGACCATTAGAGGGGACTTACATTAGAACATCCTGTATAGGGTTGGGTCCCAGAAGCAGAAAATCACACGATACTTCTACTCCCATTTTTGGAGTTCCCCTTTAGAGTCTGCAGGTAGCGGGGCTCTCGGTTGGGATCTATTTTTTTGTTTTTTCATTGCTTTTCGGATAAGCTCCTCTGAGCTGTGATTTTTCTCGTAATTCGGGTTAAACTGGTCTGTAATGTGCCTGCGCTGCGAGCGCTCGCCGTTATCACTGATGTATATTTGTATACACACAAAATAATATCCGAGTGTAATTAGCAAGTATTCCCCATCTCACTCCGCAGCCTCAAACTAATTAAGGAAGATGCTCATATAGGAAGATTCGCGGAGGTAAACTCAAGCAACAACGGGCTGAAATCAAGCCGGAAAATATCATTTAAAGCGTTACACATAAGCCGACATTTAAAGATAATTTGCGCGGTTGAGCCGTGTATCCGAGTCGATCATGTGTGATACAATCCTCGTGATGGAAAAGTCCTAAATCTTCTTAGAAAATGATTTTAAAGGGACAGTACATCAGTGTATCTAAGCCCATCATGTTTGATACAATCTCAGAGAACCACACAGAGCTACAACCCATGATGTAGCGCTACTGAGGGTGCTTTCATTCCATAAGGTGGTGTCACACAAGCGTAGGCGCATTTCCACGTGCATTTGCGCCGTATATTTGCATGCGCGGACTTTCAGTTCACTATGTGCCATTTTGCAGGAAAATAGAGCATGCTAGGTTTCTTTTTTTTGCATGACCAAAGTGTGCACGCAGAATATGCTTATGTGAACAAAACCCAATGAAATCAATGGGTTCTATTCACTGCTTATTGCGCGTGCAAATCGGTTCATGTGAAATGCCTACTGATGAATTTTGAGGTGGCATTGCCAGCAGAAATAAGCCATTTTCAAATCGGTGTCAAAATCTACATTTACACGGGCGAACGCAATAAAGGCAGTTTTTCTATTAATATATATATATATTTTTTTTAATTTAATTTATTTTTTTTTCCTTACTATTTTTATTTTTTTTCCTTACATTTTATTATCATGTCCCTGGAGGGAACTCAAACCTGTGAAGCTATGATTGCTATAATACATTGTAGTACCTCTGTACTAGAGTAGATACATGGTTTGCAGTGTGTAAGGAATTAGCAGCATCTGTGTTCTGAGCCCACGCTATCCATAGGAGGTAACTTTTCATATATTTGTGGGAACCCCCTTCCCAGCAAGGATGTAAAGTTACATCCTGGAGTAGAAAGGGGTTTAGTGTTATTTTGACCTTTACAAAAATCTTGCTTCAGGTCACAGTTGGAGAGTGTCATAAAAGTGTAATAAAATTGCCATTAATCACCATTCCACTCCGCCTCCGCTCCAATGCTGCCAACCGGGCCACCTATTTTCCAGCCCCTATTGAAACAGCAAGTGTTCATTGCTCACATGACTGCTGCAGCCAGTCATTGGCCTCAACAGTCATGCTGTGTTCATGCAGACATCACTGCTGAGGAAGCTCCTGGAAGAGGAAACGTGAGCGATGTACATGCTGTCATCACTTCCTGTCGCAGTGGGGATAGCAGCAGAGGATACCGAGTCAGCAGCGCTGGACCAGAGACACAATAAAAGTTTGAATACTGGCTATTTTAAATTTCGCATTGTGGAAAAAACAATTGACATGGTAATTTGAGGCAGTTTTCACTGCATTAAGTGACCCCAAATGGATTTGTTCCATTGATTGGATCTGAATGCTAGTGTTGGGCAAACTTTTAAAAAGTTTGGTTCGGCTGAAGTTCACAGAATTTCAGCAAAAAGTTTGGTTCTGTCCAAATTGGTTTGTTCCACATTGGAACATTACCAAACCCCCTAAAACCGATGTATAACAATGTCTCAGAGTCATAAACTAATTCCTCCTCGAATGTAGCTCAGTGGTTAGAACCATTGCCTCACCATGCTGTGATCCTAGCCTCCTAGGTTCAAATCTGACCAAGGACAGACTCAGCATGGACTATTTTTTGTTTCTTCTCATCCTTCCAGTACTGTTGCCTCGAGCCTGGAGTCATAGGGTCAAATCTACACAGGTAGATGTTGTACGCGTTCAGTTTTGAACCTAGAAGGCAAGGACCCCAAGGCAATGGTGCTAACCACTGAGCCACCTTTAAGGAGGCAGAATTTGATTACGTATAAGGGGAATGAACAGTTTGCACCGAAATTTGACCCAAAATGGTTCAACTGTTTTGGTTTGTTCACCCCAAATGAATGTAAATCCGCAGCAGAATTCTGAGGATCCGCCTTGAGTTTCTGCTGAGACTTATGCAGCCGGTTTATGTCAGATGTGCCATTTTTATTGGCCATTCGTCAGATCCAGGGGCGTAACTAAAGGCTCTATCTGTATCTGTACCCATACCCATCCCTAAACCACGCTGCACAGAGGCATAACTTGAAGCTTCTGAGCCCCAATGCAAAACCTGTATCAGGGCCCCCATCTATAATGCTTTATTCATAGTACTGGGCTCTCTATATGGAGAAGAGAGGCCTTATGGGCCCCCTAAGGCTCCTGTGCCCGGGTGCAACCACATTCCCTGCACCCCCTATAGTTACGCCCCTGGTCAGATCTGAGGCTTCCCTTGACCACATGCAGACCCACTAGGGCAACCTCTGCACCCCGTGCCGAATTAGAGCCCATTCAATTCCCCCTTCCTGTCCTTTTAGATCCCCTACTTCATATTTAGCATCTATAATTACATTGACGGCGTCATCTTCATTTTTTCAGTGACATTCATTGCGGTTTATGTGGATTTAAGCAGCGGCCCATGTAGAGGCGCCTGTAAAACCGCTCCTTTCTCGCAGACAATGCTCATTGTATAATTACATGCCAGCTTTGTAAATATTTTACACTGTTTTATCTCCCCCATAAAATAATCCATAACCTGCATCCCGTGTTCCAGATGCCTCCGCGAAAATATTTTCACTTCCAGCAGAACATCCTCCGCATATCGTCGCCCTCGTCTCAGGCGCCACGTTTTAAAAGGTAATTTTATTTTGAAATGGAGGCTGCAGTAAAGTTTATATTTACCCTGGAAAAGTGTCTATAAATGGTTATAAATGTGACATCACAAATGAGCTTTACTGCGGATTCTAATTTCATTGCAGTGGAATCACTAATCACCGAGCGTTGGACGGACCGCGTGCACGAGGCAGCAGATAGTCATTTAGTACAACAGGGTTCTGGTATTTGGAGCAGTTCATGCATTACAATTGCATTAAAGTCATGAATGAAGCCCATTTTACACGCGACTGGAATCGCTTGTTAGATCGAGCGGTTTGCGAACAGTATGTGAACAAGTGGTGAAAGACCGACCAGCGATAAATCACTTATTGTATCTGCCATGCAGACCATAGTATCATTACTGGTCTGCTGCAACATCCATCAGTTTAAACAGGCAGTCACTCATCTATGAGCAACTGCCTGTTTACTGTGAATGGAGGTGGGCAGTCGATCCTCGGTCTCTAGTTACTGAGCAAGAGCAATCATCACTGGGACCAGGAGTAAAACTATAAGGGATGCAGGGGATGCAGTTCCACCTGGGCCCAGGAGCCTTAGGGGGCCTATAAGGCCTCTCTTCTCCAAATAGGGAGCCCAGTACTATGAATAAAGCATTATAGTTGGGGGCCCTGTTACAGGTTTTGCATTGGGGCCCAGGAGCTTCAAGTTACACCTCTGGCTGGGATGGCTGTTGCACTTCAGTCCCTGAAAGACATTCCATGTAAAATGGGCTTAAGGTTTAAATGCAATTCCAAGTCTGACCATATGGTGTGCTGTTAAAAGGGGAATATACTATAGAAGGCGGCAAGATGGGCATACACTACAATAATGTACTGGTGGTAAATCTATTGTCATTTACATTTTCTTCTATGTAATGCAGCAATGATATAAATACACTAAGATAGTGTGTACTACACAAATACACGGGGACATTCATTAAACCTTTTACACCTTTACGGATGTGTGCAAAATTTTTGAACTTTTTACTGTCTGTGCTGTCAGTCACCACTTTTTTTTTAAAGAAAGGGGTGTGGCTTGTCAGAGGAGCATGGCCACTCAAGATCAACGCATTTATCCATCACTTATACCTGAAATAGGCGTAAATTATAACTTGAGGCTTTGATCTACCGTACATTTTCACGTAGGTGCACAGAGGAGCAGAGATCTATCTAAGTACATGAAGAGCCGTGTGCTTCATCATGTACCAGGTGCATTGTGCACCAGCAGAAATACTATTATGGCTTGTGTCACATAAACGTATTTCCGCATTTTAATTTCAATGGGTTTGTTCACATAAGCATATTTTCTGCACACATTTAGTTTGTGGGAAAAATATAGTCAGCATGCCCTATCTTCCAGTGAATTTGCAAAGGGAAAGAACACATCTTGAATTGATTAAACAAATTTGTAATTTCAATGGCGGAGAGCATCGGAGCATTTTTTTTTGCGAGTGCAATTAGCGCATGATTTGTGTGTGCAAAAGGTACAGTTAAAAAAAAATTACAAAAAAACCAATTGTTGCGCATACAAATACGCAACGCCCAATGCGCAAAAATGCACTTATGCATATGCTTGTGTGAATCCAGCTTGAAAGACGTCATCATGGTGGTCCAGGCAGGATAGAGAACAAAAGGTCGTCATCTGTGAGGCATTAAATAATTTGATTTAACTGTACTGTACGGTCTGCAGAATAGGATTTACAGGATATTTTGCGTGTATTGATTTTTCTTTTTTTTTTGGGAAGTAGTGACATTTAGGTTTATGGACTGCGGAAATGTTACTTGGATCCATGCATCTAAACACAAAGTTGGGAGGGTCCAAAATTTTCCTCTGGAACCTCTGATGATAGACTTGGTTGCATCAGCTCAGCAGGGCACGTTCCCCAGGAGTTGATCTACTATGAATCCTGTACTGAGCAGGGGGTTGGACCCAAAAACCCAGGAGGTCCCTTCCAACTCTACTAGTCTACAAGTCTATAAAATTATTATATAAGGGGTATGTACAGTAATCCCGTGCGGTTTCTGCTTTTTACCGGTACGACCTTCGCCCTTAGCATAACGTCTGACCCCATTCTGTGAGACCTAATAACCTCTTTGGTGTTACTGTACTTTGAATTCTCCTCTGTAAACTCCGTTGCGCATCATATAAGCCAGACCACCCATTACTGAAATGTAATTAAGCCTAACCTGTATTTATGGGTGCACTTCCCCTTTAACCTATGGCGTTTCAACAACATGGATTTATCTTGTTCTACGTTGCGGTACAGCCACGCCGGCCCTCTCCCCCTCCCTATGACCCCGTGTCCACGCAGAGTATATGTATAATGTCTACATGTTCTCATCACTTGCATTTCCCTCTGCAATAACGGACTCTAAAAAGCCTTGAAATCATCTGACACGACGAACTCTGTAATTTTAGGAAATTATAGTTTTCCTCCTCCGGCTGTTTCACTCATGTATTTACGCCATATTCCTCCCCCTCTATTAAGCGATGGTGACCCTGAGTGGGAGCAGAAATTTACCGCCTATTTGCAAATATTCGGAAACCAGATCAAACACATTATCAGTAAATTATACTGTAGTGTTATGGCGGCTTCACACGGACGCAGAGAATAGAACCAATGGGTCAATGGGTTTGGTCTCATTTCCTTTTTTTTGCGCGCGCCAAAAAATATAGGACCCGATTTATTTTTGTGTGCATTTATTTTATGTGTATTTCATTTTTCTTCTTTAGTGGGGAGGGGGCGATATATAGGTTTATTGACTGAGGAAATGCTACTTGGACCCATGCATCTGAGACTAGATTCATACGGGCGTATTTGCGCACGTGAAATGTGTGCGCGCTATACACAGAGAATAGAACCCATTGATTTTAATGGAGTTGTTCACATATTTTTCTGTGCATTTGCGCACCAAAGAGTCCCCCTAGAAGTCAAGGGGGATGAGCAAATGTCCCCACAGAAGGGTTGTAATGCTTCAGTGTGGTGCTCATCCGGGTAGCTATTCGTGGTACTGCTGTGGCACTTCACGGGTGGCTTTACATGGGACAACCATCTGCCGAAAAATCAGGCAAACAAACGATTTTCATGATAGTTGTCCCATGAAAACACAAGACCCAACAGGGAACCTAGTGAGAAATTGCTCAGTAGTCACTGTGTTTCAGCTACCTGAAATAAAGTGACTAGTGAGTGAATTCTTGCTGAGACTAAACAGGCAGTAGTTCATCTTCGAATGACTGTCTGTTCACAGTGAAAGATCTCCAGCATACCCCACCTCCATTCACTGAATGACTATCACTCCTGTGTGAAAGCAATAAGTCTTGGGACGACTACCAGGGCGGTTATGTACCCAAGAGTCAGTTGTCACATGTAACGCCAAGCTCTCTGGGAGCAGAGTTTGTATAGAGTGCTCTCCATACGCAGCAGGTGCCAGCTGTCTTTGACAGTTGACATCCGCCCACAATAGCCACAATCAGCTATGGTTAAACAGTACCAGATATTGCCAGTAGGGTTCACTATAGTAGTCTATTTGGCAGAAAAAAAGAGTGTCTGGAGTTGTTAAGCTGAAGGCACCTGGGAAGTTTTAGTAAAAGGAGTGGCTAAGCCATTCCAATTTAGCTTGGGGGTCCTGGGTAGACCAGGTGTGACCCCGATGGTGTAAGAAGAGCAGCTCTCTGGGTAAATGGACTATGTTTATGATGTGTAATGAGTTATGGCATTAAGCCCAATAAAGAGGGCCAAAATTGATGTATAGCGAGTGACCAGCCGGTCAGGATTTATTTTGTATACTGGTTAATGTACATTGTGGAATACTGTGAACTGTTGTTGAGATTAAAGGGGTTGTCTGGTTACATGACAACTTTCCTTTAATATGACTTACCCGCTGTGGTCCCGTGTTTGTTTTGACAGTGGCCTCACCGCTCATGCTTTCCCTGTCTCACTGCTGTGTTAACTATATAAATGCATGCCTGTGATTGGTCTACTGGGTCTACTGAAAGCACACAGGAAAATAAAAGAGCAGGGATTGGTTGAGTACTCCGCAGCCCTTCCCGACCCACCTTGATAGTACTGCAAAGAAAAAAAAAATCACAGGCAGCATCTGGCAGGAAAAAACGCTGTGGAGCAAAAAGCAGTATTTTTTTTACGGACTGTCCGCAAGTTCACGGATGGTTGGCAACCCTGAGACAAGTGGAGGCCGCATTCCGTTCTGCTACATCAGCAACTCATTGATCATGTTTCTGCTGGCTTTGTAGCAGCTTGTCTCAGTTTTCTGCATTTTCTGTTGTCAGAAATGAAGATTAAACAGTGTGAAATGCGAGGGAGGGGACGGCGATGGGGAGGGGGTTATCTTTTTGGCGAAGATGAATATTTAAAATATGAAGCGACAGCTTCTGAAACCAACAAGCACAGCAGTGATTTAAGAAAACAAAAGGCAAATTGAAATACTCAATGAGGTAATAACGAGAGATTTTCACTAAATCAAATTATTTAAAATTTTGAATAATGCACATTTTTTGCCAGATTTCATTAGTATTTACATCAAAATAATAGCAGCAGAGTTCCCGGCTGGTGACAGGAATCTGTGTGCCGTGTACAGAGGTAGTAGAGAGTGAATGGACGAAAAAGCCGAATGTATGGCTGAATGAGCAGAAACAGGAAAAGGAATGAAGGGGGGTTAAAATTGTATAAGGCTGACAGAATATGCAAATCTAGTAAATCAATAAGCGAATAGACTAAATGGATAAATGAATGAATGAACAAATAAATGAATTGTTAAATAAACAAAAAACACGAATGAATGAGCATAAAGTAAAATGATGGGATGAATAAATGTAAAAGTGATGACAAATCATATAAATCAATTAGTGAGTAAAGTAAATAGACAAACGAAAGGAAAAACTGCCTAATTGAATTGAAGGTGGACTGAAGGGATGAATAAATTAATAAATGATGATCGAGCATGCGAATATCAGGAATCAATGAGTGAGCAAAATGAATGAATGGAGAAATAAATGATGAGTAAACTGTCTGAATCAATGAAGGAACAGAAATAAGGAGGAATGGATAAATGAACAAATTAAGATAAGGTAAAACAACACAAATCTTATGGACTACTGGTCAAAAGTTTTGGAACACTTCCATTTTCCTGTTATGTTTGACATTAACACAGTTCAAGTCCAGCAAATAATGTGAAATGGTCAAAGGTTCAAAAGTAAATTAAAAACAAAAATATTATGAAATTTAACCTGAAATGCAACAATAGTCTGCCGCACAGAAATCAAGTATGGTTTGGAATTGGAAGCAAACTATTCCTACAGGTGTTTCAACTTTTGCAGATTACTTCCAAACCCTCTCATTCTATATAACCAGTGTTGGAACAGACTACATTACAACACCCTCTAGGCAGGGTTTGGACAGTTTTACTCTGCAGGACAAAGCACATTGCTATAATAAATTAGAAATGTAGGTGTGTCCTACAAAGAAATTACCAAGAAAGCCAAGGTGGCCGTCGGTACCGTTTGCTCGGACAGAAAGATGTCAGGCATACCAAAGACCACTAAAAAAATCAGATGACAAGTTTTTGAGAGTCAACAGTTTGCAACAGTCAGCAACTCAAACTCTACAAAATCTTCAAGTGCAGTTTAAGGGCCAATTTACACAAGCTTATATCATCCGGCATATGCTTTCATCTGAGCAGTCCCCCCCCCCCTTTCCCTCCTCCCCTCCTAGCGGTTTGTAATGGGAGTGGGCAGGGCGGGGGTGGGAACTTAGCTCCCCGCCCTTTGTCCATAGCCAGCAATGGGAGTGGGCGGGACAGAGCAGATCTTAGTTCCACCTCTTCTCATTGCAAACTCTGGAGTGGAGGAGAGAGTCAGAGAGCCGGTGAGGGGGAGGGAAGGGAAGGGGGGAACTGCTTAGATGGAAGTGTATACCGGACGACCATGAAAATGCCAGCCAATAAATGCTTGTGTAAATAAGCCCTTAATCATGCACTAAAATATAAGCATGTTTTCATTTAAAGTGAAGAAAAGACTTCCATCTGTAGGTTAGGTTGAACAGGCAGAGTATCAGTAAGAAAGCCACTACTAAGGTTGCAAAATAAAAAAAAAAAGACTTGCCTGGGCCAAGCAGCACCTCTAGTGGACAACTGCAGTGGAAGAAGGTCTTTAGGACTGATGAATCAAAATGTGACATCTTTAGTACATCATGCAGGGTTTTTGTATGCCATCATATAGGTAAAAGGATGGTTCCTGAGTGTGTGATACTAACTGCCAAACATGAAGGAGGAAGCGTAATGGCTTGGGGCTCTTTCACTGGATCCAGAATTTGCAACTTGCACAGGGTGACTGGCACACTGAACAGAAAGGTCTACTACAGCATTTTTATACACCATGCAATGCCCTCTGGTGTCCACCTAGTTGGTCATTGGTTCATATTACAGAAAAACAATAATCCACAACAAACTTCCAGGTTATGTCACAAGTACTTAAGATGACAAGAAGATGCCAGTAGGCTTCAAAGAATGGAATGCCTGGCATAGTCTCCAGATCTAAACCCCATTGAGCTAATCTGTGATGAACTAGACAGACGAGCAGAAGCAGCAGAACAACCTACAAGTGCAGCACATTTGTGGGAACTTCTGCAACAATGTTGGGAAGAAATTTCTAAACAATATCTGAATGCAATTGTAGAAAGAAAGCCTTGATGGTGTAAAGCTGTAATATCATATAGAGGGGGCGACTTGGAAGAGTCAAAAACCTAGACTTAATTCGGTGAAACAAAGTTACTCCATTATTATTACTCCTCCTAACTTGATTATTTTTTCTATGCTTTCATTTCAAAGTGCATTTAAGACATTAAACTGTGTAAATATCAATAAAAAGTGGTAAACGTTTGCTGCTGCTCTAAAACACCCTTTCTCCTATAAAAAAAAATTAAACTCCACATATTTGGTATCACCGTGTACGTAACAGTCTGAGCTATTAAAACCTCACCATATTTATCCCGTCCGGCGAAGGCCATAAAAAAAAAGGCTGGGATGCCAGAATTGTGATTTAAAGTAAATGGATGGCTGTGTGAATTAATTAAGAAATGAATTATTTACTGAATGACAAGAATGAAGGAAGATGCAAGATGGATGTTATAAATGCACATAAAAGTGAGTAATCAACCAAATGGAATAGAGGAGACAGCAAAGAGAGCTAGAAAGAAAAAGGATCCATTCACAACTAATGAAATGATGTGCGGAATCAATAAAAGAACGAATTAGAGGAATGAAAGAAAAAGTGACAGAACGAAGAACCAGAAAGAAAAAGATTCAGATATACAGAAAGACGAAAAGTTTTTCAGAATCAATAAAGTGAAAAAAAGAGGAAAATGAATGAATGGTGACATAAAGGAAAAACCTATTCTGCAGCGCTTGCCGATTCGATGGCACCACCTCTCAGGTAAGCAGCATCACAGTGACAATCCCGCTCACTGCGTCTGTCTCTTCCACCTCGCTGTTGTGAGATCACTTGTAGCCTCGGGGTACAAGGAAGCCGAGGAGCTGCGCCCAGGAGGTCCTTTGTTAAGTTTCAATCAAAGCAAATATTAGACAGTACTGTTTTCATAAATAGCGCTGCAGCAGATTCGCGGAGGGGGGATGAATTTTAATTGCGCTCAGAGCACTTCGGTGGGGGTGGAGGGGTGGGGGGGGGGACACAGAGATATTTCCCAGGAGTCAGCCTCGTTCTTGACTTTCCATTTTAACGAACATTTAAATGTTTGCTCCATTTTGTCTGTCAAGACGAGGAATGAAGCTCATCTCTTACCATAATATTTCCTCATACACAGTAAACTCCCGGAGCTATTAACACACAGTATATATACTTAGTAGGGTTCCTTTAATTCAGCAACCGAAGATCCAGAAAGTCTGCCTCCAGCGGTATAATGGGGGATTTTACAAGACCAGAAGCAGAAGACAGGAGAAACAAATACTGTTTTCTACCTCTACAATGGAGCATTGAAGATGCTTCCATGGCCAACTGATAATCCAGAATATTGAATAGTCCGGCACCTGCCCTACTGAAACTGGATTAAAGAAATTTTAAAAGTTGTGTCATTTTGTAAATGTAATGAATTACTATACTATATAGATCCCATGGTGAAGGGCACAATAGGTCTCTCAATTTGGGGCTTGGCTCTTCCATCCTGGATAGCAGGAGCTGATGATTGTTTCCATGTCTTTCAGTGACTCTTGGGCCAATTTCCCACCAAGTTAGAAAGAGGATTACAGCACAGGTTCTTGCCATCAGCAAAAGGGTCATGATCAACTAGGACTAAGCTCCTCCTCTCCAAAAGTGTCATTGCAGCTCCTTGACTTGGACTTGTCTCTATGCTATATACACCCTATATGATACTCCAGAGCTGAACTCAATATTCAGCTAGTGGAGCCACCCTATACATATATATTACGTATCATATACTGATCCTGAGTTATATCCTGTATTGTACTCCAGAGCTGCACTCACAATTCTGCTGGTGGAGTCACTGTGTACATACATTACATTACTTATCCTGTTCTGATCTTGAGTTACATACTGTATTATACTCCAGAGCTGCACTCACTGTTCTGCTGGTGGAGTCACTGTGTACATACATTACATTACTTATCCTGTACTGATCCTGAGTTACACCCTGTATTATACTTTAGAGCTGCACTCACTATTCTGCTGGTGGAGTCACTGTGTACATACATTACATTACTTATCCTGTTCTGATCTTGACTTACATCCTGTATTATACTTCAGAGCTGCACTCACTATTCTGCTGGTTGAGTCACTGTATACATACATTACTTATCCTGAACAGATTCTGAGTTACATACTGTATTATACTCCAGAGCTGCACTCACTAATCTGGTGGTGGAGTCACTGTGTACATACATTACATTACTTATCCTGTACTGATCCTGAGTTACATCCTGTATTATACTCCAGAGATGCACTCACTATTCTGCTGGTGGAGTCACTGAATACATACATTACATTACTTATCCTGTACTGATCCTGAGTTACAGCCTGTATTATACTTCAGAGCTGCACTCACTGTTCTGCTGGTGGAGTCACTGTGTACATACATTACATTACTTATCCTGTACTGATCCTGAGTTACACCCTGTATTATACTTCAGAGCTGCACTCACTATTCTGCTGGTGGAGTCACTGTGTACATACATTACATTACTTATCCTGTTCTGATCTTGACTTACATCCTGTATTATACTCCAGAGCTGCACGCACTATTCTGCTGGTTGAGTCACTGTATACATACATTACTTATCCTGAACAGATTCTGAGTTACATACTGTATTATACTCCAGAGCTGCACTCACTAATCTGGTGGTGGAGTCACTGTGTACACATATTACTTATCCTGTTCTGATCTTGAGTTACATACTGTATTATACTCCAGAGCTGCACTTACTATTCTGCTGGTGGAGTCACTGTATACATACATTACTTATCCTGCACGGATTCTGAGTTACATACTGTATTATACTCCAGAGCTGCACTCATTAATCTGCTGGTGGAGTCACTGTGTACACATATTATGTATCCTGTTCTGATCTTGAGTTACATCCTGCATTATACTCCAGAGCTGCACTCACTATTCTACTGGTGGAGTCACTGTGTACATACATTACTTATCTTGTACTAATCCGGAGTTACATCCTGCATTATACTCCAGAGCTGCACTCACTATTCTGCTGGTGGAGACACTGTGTACATACGTTACATTACTTACCCTGTACTGATCCTGAGTTACAGCCTGTATTATACCCCAGAGCTGCACTCACTATTCTGCTGGTGGAGTCAGTGCTGCTAGTTATTATTTGAAGCAGTCAGTAAGCTTGTTGACTCCATCAGCAGAATAGTGAGTGCAGCTCTGGAGTATAAAACAGGAATGTAACTCAATCTTTCCCGTATATTCATTCAAGTGGTATCTTGACCCTCATGCCAATGATTAAGACTTCCAAACTAAGATTAGAGAAAGTGTTGCAAGCCCCCATGAAGTAATAAGTTGCTTGCACCCCTCTTGTCAAACTGCTGGAGAGACGCATTGTGGAACAGGCTCAGAACACAGCCTATCATTGTGAACACATGCATATTCATTCTTTTGTGCTGTTGCCATGCCTTTTGTTTGCTTCCTGAGTGATCAAACTATTTGCAGCCCCTTTTTGTAATGAAAATGACAAATTATGTTTAAGAATTGTTGCTCTTACTGGTGAAAATGCAGAGTGACATCCTGACAATCTGAGCTTTAATGAGATGCCGCATCAAAGTGAATAATGTATGAGGAATTATTGTCTTGTCGACACAAAGGGAACAACAATGGGTTACAGTGGGCTTACAGCTTTTTGATCATGCAGAATTATACAATACATGGGAGTACAGGCAGCCAGTACTTTGCATCTACGCACACGGTATAACCTGGGCAACTTCTGTATAGGTTATGCATCCTGTATAAAGTAATATGGTGCATGCTGGTATAACCTGGGTATCTCATGCATCTAAACATATATGTACAGCTGGTATAAAGTTATACATCTCTTGTATGAAGTGATATGTACCATGCTGGTATAACCTGGGTATCTGCTGTGTATATAACTATATGTACAGCTGGTAGAAATTATACATTTCCTATATATAGTGATAAAGACCATTCTTGTATAACCTTGGTATCTTCTGTATATAATTATGTATGTACAGTTGGTATAAGTTATACATCTCCTGTATGTAGTGATATGGATCATGCTAGCCTAACCTGGGTATCTCTTGTATATAGTTATATATGTACAGCTAGTATAAGTTATACATCTCCTGTACATAGTGATATTTACCATGCTGGTATAGCCGAGGTATCTCCTGAATATAATTATATATGTACAGCTGGTATAAGTTATACATCTCCTGTATATAGTGATAGTTACCATGCTGGTATAACCTGGGCATCTTTTGTATATAATTATATATTTTCACAGCTCGTATAAGTTATACATCTCCTGTATCTAGTGATTTGGAGCATGCTGGTATAACCTGGGTATCTCCTGTATATAATTATATATGTACAGCTGGTATAAGTTATACATTTTGTATGTAGTGATATGACACATGCCGCTGTAACCTCTGCATTTTATAGTATATTTTTATGTTATATGATATGTAGATTATGGATCACTCTGATGTTGGCATTACGCTGTTATATGGTCACAACGCCACTTAGTGTCTACTACAATCCTGGCCAATGAATATCAGATATGATTCTAGGCTCTTAGGTTATCACTAGAGATGAGCGAGCACCAAAATGCTCGGGTGCTCGTTACTCGGGACGAAAATTTTGCGATGCTCGAGGGTTCGTTTCGAATAACGAACCCCATTGAAGTCAATGGGCGACCCAAGTATTTTTGTATTTCGCCGATGCTCGCTAAGGTTTCCATTTGTGAAAATCTGGGCAATTCAAGAAAGTGATGGGAACGACACAGCAACGGATAGGGCAGGCGAGGGGCTACATGTTGGGCTGCATCTCAAGTTCCAAGGTCCCACTATTAAGCCACAATAGCGGCAAGAGTGGGCCCCCCCCCCCCTCCCAACAATTTTTACTTCTGAAAAGCCCTCATTAGCAATGCATACCTTAGCTAAGCACCACACTACCTCCAACAAAGCATAATCACTGCCTGCATGACACTCCGCTGCCACTTCTCCTGGTGTCCTGCACGACCCAGTGTCCACAGCACACACCAAAGTCTCCCGGCGCAGCCTTCAGCTGCCCTCATGCCACGCCACACTCATGTCTATTTATAAGTGCGTCTGCCATGAGGAGGAACCGCAGGCACACACTGCAGAGGGTTGGCACGGCTAGGCAGCGACCCTCTTTAAAAGGGGCAGGACGATAGCCCACAATGCTGTACAGAAGCAATGAGAAATATAATCCTGTGCCACCACCATCAGGAGCTGCACACGTGGGCATAGCAATGGGGAACCTATGTGCGACACACTATTCATTCTGTCAAGGTGTCTGCATGCCCCAGTCAGACTGCGTTTTTTTATAAATAGTCACAGGCAGGTACAACTCCGCAATGGGAATTCCGTGTGCACCCACAGCATGGGTGGCTCCCTGGAACCCACCCGCTGTACATAAATGTATCCCATTGCAGTGCCCTGGACAGCAGAGCTAACGTCAGATTAAATGCAGGTGGGCTTCGGCCCAAACTGCATGCCCCAGTCAGGCTCAAGTTTTTTATAAGTATACACAGGCACGTACATCTCCCTAATGGGAAGTCCATGTGGACCGACAGCATGGGTGGGTCCCAGGAAGCCACTGGCGGTACATAAATATATCCCATTGCAGTGCCCAGCACAGCTGATGTAACGTCAGCTTTAATGCAGGTGGGCAAAAAATTAATTGGATTACACTGTAGGCGAGGGCCCAAAAAAATTGGTGTACCAACAGTACTAATGTACCTCAGAAAAATTGCCCATGCCCAACCAAGAGGGCAGGTGAAACCCATTAATCGCTTTGGTTAATGTGGCTTAATTGGTAACTAGGCCTGGAGGCAGCCCAGTTAAAATAAAAATTGGTTCAGGTGCAAGTTTCAACGCTTTAATGAGCATTGAAACGTATAAAAATTGTTTACAAAAATTATATAACTGAGCCTTGTGGGCCTAAGAAAAATTGCCCGTTCGGCGTGATTACGTGAGGTTTCAGGAGGAGGAGCAGGAGGAGGAGGAGGAATAGAATATACAGATTGATGAAGCAAAAAGGTCCCCGTTTTTGATGGTGATAGAGAACGATGCTTCCATCCGCGGGTGCAGCCTACGTATTGCTTAGGTATCGCTGCTGTCCGCTGGTGGAGAAGAGAAGTCTGGTGAAATCCAGGCTTTGTTCATCTTGATGAGTGTAAGCTTGTCGGCACTGTCGGTTGTCAGGCGGGTACGCTTATCCGTGATGATCCCCCAGCCGCACTAAACACCCTCTCTGACAAGACGCTAGCCGCAGGACAAGCAAGCACCTCCAGGGCATACAGCGCGAGTTCAGGCCACGTGTCCAGCTTCGACACCCAGTAGTTGTAGGGGGCAGAGGCGTCACCGAGGACGGTCGTGCGATCGGCTACGTACTCCCTCACCATCCTTTTACAGTGCTCCCGCCAACTCAGCCTTGACTGGGAGCGGTGACACAGTCTTGCTGGGGAGCCATAAAGCTGGCAAAGGCCTTGGAGAATGTTCCCCTGCCTGCGCTGTACATGCTGCCTGATCTCTGCGCCTCCCCTGCTACCTGGCCCTCGGAACTGCACCTTCTGCCACTAGCGCTGTCGGATGGGAATGTTACCATCAGTTTTTTCGCCAGGGTCCTGTGGTATAGCATCACTCTCAAACCCCTTTCCTCTTTGGGTATGAGAGTGGAAAGGTTCTCCTTATACCGTGGGTCGAGCAGTGTGTACACCCAGTAATCCGTAGTGGCCAGAATGCGTGTAACGCGAGGGTCTCGAGAAAGGCATCCTAACATGAAGTCAGCCATGTGTGCCAGGGTACCTGTACGCAACACATGGCTGTCCTCACTAGGAAGATCACTTTCAGGATCCTCCTCCTCCTCCTCCTCCTCAGGCCATACACGCTGAAAGGATGACAGGCAAGCAGCATGGGTACCCTCAGCAGTGGGCCAAGCTGTCTCTTCCCCCTCCTCCTCATGCTCCTCCCCCTCCTCCTCAACGCGCTGAGATATAGACAGGAGGGTGCTCTAACTATCCAGCGACATACTGTCTTCCCCCGCCTCCGTTTCCGAGTGCAAAGCGTCTGCCTTTATGCTTTGCAGGGAACTTCTCAAGAGGCATAGCAGAGGAATGGTGACGCTAATGATTGCAGCATCCCCGCTCACCATCTGGGTAGACTCCTCAAAGTTTCCAAGGACCTGGCAGATGGCTGCCAACCAGGCCCACTCTTCTGTAAAGAATTGAGGAGGCTGACTCCAACTACGCCGCCCATGTTGGAGTTGGTATTCCACTATAGCTCTACGCTGCTCATAGAGTCTGGCCAACATGTGGAGCGTAGAGTTCTACCGTGTGGGCACGTCGCACAGCAGTCGGTGCACTGGCAGATTAAACCGATGTTGCAGGGTCCGCAGGGTGGCAGCGTCCGTCTTGTGCTTGCGGAAATGTGCGCTGACCCGGCGCACCTTTCCGAGCAGGTATGACAAGTGTGGGTAGCTTTTCAGAAAGCGCTGAACCACCAAATTAAAGACATGGGCCAGGCATGGCACGAGCGTGAGGCTGCCGAGCTGCCGAGCCGCCACCAGGTTACGCCCGTTGTCACACACGACCATGCCCGGTTGGAGGCTCAGCGGCGAAAGCCAGCGGTCGGTCTGCTCTATCAAACCCTGCAGCAGTTCGTGGGCCGTGTGCCTCTTCTCTCCTAAGCTGAGTAGTTTCAGCACGGCCTGCTGACGCTTGCCCACCGCTGTGCTGCCACGCCGCGCGACACCGACTGCTGGCGACGTGCTGCTGCTGCTGACACATCTTGATTGCGAGACAGAGGTTGCGTTGGAGGAGGAGGAGGAGGAGGGTGGTTTAGTGGAGGAAGCATACACGGCCGCAGATACCAGCACTGAGCTGGGGCCCGCAATTCTGGGGGTGGGTAGGACGTGAGCGTTCCCAGGCTCTGACTCTGTCCCAGCCTCCACTAAATTCACCCAATGTGCCGTCAGGGAGATATAGTGGCCCTGCCCGCCTGTGCTTGTCCACGTGTCCATTGTTAAGTGGACCTTGGCAATAACCGCGTTGGTTAGGGCGCGTACAATGTTGTGGGAGACGTGGTCGTGCAGGGCTGGGACGGCACATCGGGAAAAGTAGTGGCAACTGGGAACCGAGTAGCGCGGGGCCGCCGCCGCCATCATGCTTTTGAAAGCCTCCGTTTCCACAAGCCTATACGGCAGCATCGCCAGGCTAATCAATTTGGCTATGTGCACATTTAACGCTTGAGCGTGCGGGTGCGTGGCGGCGTACTTGCGCTTGCGCTCAAACAGTTGCGCTAGCGACGTCTGGACGCTGCGCTGAGAGACATTGCTGGATGGGGCCGAGGACAGCGGAGGTGATGGTGTGGGTGCAGGCCGGTAGGCACTCGTGCCTGTGTCCTCAGAGGGGGGTTGGATCTCAGTGACAGGTTGGGGCACAGGCGGAGAGAGGCAGTGGTGCAAACCGGAGGCGGTGAACGGCCTTCGTCCCACCTTGTGGGGTGCTTGGTCATCATATGCCTGCACATGCTGGTGGTGGTGGCTCCCCAGCTGATCTTGGCACGACAAAGGTTGCACACCACTGTTCGTCGGTCGTCAGGCGTCTCTGTGCAAAACTGCCACACCTTAGAGCACCTTGGCCTCTGCAGGGTGGCATGGCGCGAGGGGGGCGCTTTGGGAAACAGTTGGTGGATTATTCGGTCTGGCCCTGCCTCTACCCCTGGCCACCGCACTGGCTCGGCCTGTGCCCACACCCTGACTTGGGCCTCCACGTCCTCGCCCGCGTCCACGTCCTCTAGGCCTACCCCTACCCCTCAGCATGCTGTATTACCAGTAGTGCAGAAACAGAACGCTGTAATTAAATGTGCCGCTTATTGGCCTGTGGTTGGAGGCTGACTCCGCTTACGGAATGCACAGCAGAACCAGGAAATAATTTTGCGCAAGCCTGCTGTAACACTTAGCTGGCTGCGTATGAATTAGGACAACTACCCCCAGCAGAGACACAGTACACTGAGGACGGTCGCAGGCAGCCCAAATAGATTTTTTTTCCCAAATGTTTTTGGAAAGGCCCACTGCCTATATACACTAAATATGTCTTCTGTCCCTGCCTCACCACTACTGGCCCTGGACTATGTAAAATTACTGCAGACTGTTTCACTGTGGACAGGAATACAGCGGTGATGTAACAGGCAACACAGAGCCAGGAAAGAATTTTGCGCAAGCCTGCTGTAACACTTAGCTGGCTGCGTATGAATTAGGACAACTACCCCCAGCAGAGACCCAGTACACTGAGGACAGTCACAGGCAACCCAAATAGATTTTTTTTCCCAAATGTTTTTGGAAGGGCCCACTGCCTATATACACTAAATATGTCTTCTGTCCCTGCCTCACCACTACTGGCCCTGGCCTATGTAAAATTACTGCAGGGCGCAATGCTCTGCACGGCCGATATACAAAAAAAAAAAAAAAGTGCAACACTGCAAAAGCAGCCTCCACACTACTGCACACGGTTAGATGTGGCCCTAAGAAGGACCGTTGGGGTTCTTGAGCCTAAAATCACTCCTAACACTCTCCCTATAGCAGCTCCAGCATCAGCAGCACTTTCCCTGAACTATGTCAGAATGCATCTGTGGCGAGCCGCGGGAGGGGCCGATTTTTATACTCGGGTGACACCTGATCTCGCCAGCCACTCACTGCAGGGGGGTGGTATAGGGCTTGAACGTCGCAGGGGGAAGTTGTAATGCCTTCCCTGTCTTTCTATTGGCCAGAAAAGCGCGCTAACGTCTCAGAGATGAAAGTGAAAGTAACTCGAACATCGCGTGGTACTCGTTTCGAATAACGAGCATCTCGAACACGCTAATACTCGAACGAGTATCAAGCTCGGACGAGTAAGTTCGCTCATCTCTAGTTATCACATTCCCAAATATCATGTCAACCATTGACTGTAAACTCATTACATCCTGATTTTCTATCCTTAATTAATCTTCTAATATAGTGAATGCTAGGGTTGAGGATGACAAGCTAGTCTTATCAGTCTATTGTCTTTTATAGATAAAGCCTTGTTCCATCCCTCCACAGGTGGAAACACGCGATGGAAGGAGCGCAATGCTTTATCTTCATTACTGAGTCCAGATATTACAAGATTCATTGCTTTCCCCCCTTCTTGCACCAGGACAACAGAGGCCAGACATATTATTTGCATAGGCTTCACCATTAGGCTGAAGATAGTCATATGCACCTACTGCCTCCTGCTGGTTCAGTGTCTGTTTGCTCTGCTGTGGTGCATTGTGGGAGATCTAATGTTTGTAACATTGTAACTGTAGCAACTTCCATGATGCAAAACCTAAGAGCGCCGGGCATGACGGATGATCAACTAAACTTTTTGGGGTGTGTCTGTCAGCAAAGTGTTGACAGATACCCAGTGGCAACCGGATGAGTTGTGAATGTAGCATCTGACGTAACTTGAGATCAGAAGATGATAAGGAAAATAAAGTACAGTAAGATGTTTGTAATCTGGCGTCCTCCAGCCCCCCGAGGTACTATAGTCTTCTGGTGGTTTGGAATATCCAATAGTCAGGTACTGAATATTCCAAACCACCAGATGACTATAGAACACATATAAAGATATGCCAATATATAAATTAGCTCCTTTTAGTAACTGCAGTCAGTCACTAAGACTGACAGTCATCATGACCCCAAGTAAAAGAAGAACTTTGCCAGCATCCATAAAACGATTATTGGCACCAGTTCACAGACTGCACATACTGACCCACACAGAGGTCTGTATCAGTATTCTTCAAACATCTCCTGACATTAGTATTCTCAAGCCTTCGTTACGATGGATGTATAGAAAAATGAAATGCATGCGTTTGGGTTATGTTGGCCAAGTCCAGGGCTTTAAGCGTACAGTGAACAAATACATTAACCACACCATACAGTGCCCAAATAGTACGATCATACAGGGCTCAACTACATTAACTGCACCATACAGGGCCCAAATATTACAATCATACAGTGATCAAATACTGTAACCACACCATACAGTGCCCAAATAGTACGAGCATACAGGGCTCAACTACATTAACTGCACCATACTGTGCCCAAATACTACAATCATACAGTGATCAAATACTGTAACCACACCATACAGTGCCCAAATAGTACGATCATACAGGGCTCAACTACATTAACTGCACCATACAGGGCCCAAATACTACAATCATACAGTGATCAAATACTGTAACCACACCATACAGTGCCCAAATACTACAATCATACAGTGATCAAATACTGTAACCATGTCAAACAATATACAAATACTATAATCATTTAGTGATGAAATACTGTAACCATGCCATACAGTGCCCAATAGTACAACCATACAGTGATCAAATACTGTAACCATGTCATACAGTGCCCCATACTATAATCATACAGTGATCAAATACTGTAACCATGCCATACAGTGCCCAATAGTACAACCATACAGTGATCGAATACTGTAACCATGTCAAACAATATACAAATACTATAATCATATAGTGATCAAATACTGTAACCATGCCATACAGTGCCCAATAGTACAACCATACAGGGATCAAATACTGTAACCATGTCATACAGTGCCCAATAGTACAACCATACAGGGATCAAATACTGTAACCGTGCCATACAGTGCCCAAATACTATAATCATATAGTGATCAAAAACTGTAATCGTGCCATACATTGCCCAATACTACAATCATACAGGGATCAAATACTGTAACCATGCAATACAGTGTCCAATAGTAGACTCATACAGGGATTGAATACTGTAACTGTGCCATACAGTACCCAAATACTATAATCATACAGTGATCAAATACTGTAACCATGCCATACAGTGCCCAAATAAGTGCCAGTGCCTAATAAAATCATACAATGATCAAAAACTGTAACAGTGCAATACAGTGCCTGAGTAACCCTTCATAGCATGTCTAAATAACAGCGCCATTCAGTGTTTAAACAATACAGTTATACAGTGATCAGATACTGTAATTGCATCATACAGTGCCCAATTAATATCACCGTACAGCCTAAATAACACGGCTTAATAAATAAATGAATGGAATGAACCAGCCTTATGTGCATCTGCCTTTCCATGAGTTCAGCAGGGGTGTGGCTAAAAGGAGGAAGGGGCATGTGCCCCGGGAGCCCACCACCAAATCACTGCATCTACATACAGAGCAGCAAACTGAATCTTTACCCCCAATGATGGAAAGTCTAGCTATGACTGTGCTAAGACTTGGTGGGTGTGCAAAACACAGATACCAAGTTCATCAGGGCCAGTGGCACTTTAGTAGTAACTACTGATGAACCCCCAATGCCGAGTGATGAACCCCTAAAGGTCTGTCCTATCCGTCAGAGCCAGTGGTGCCTTCTTTCATTATTGACAAGCCCCATCTTGGTCACATTCTGCTACAAGCCTGTAATGTGCCAACCACAATGCCACACTGCTGCCCAGCTCATGCTTCTATCCATTAAGTGTACAACCCTGGCAGTAAGGATACACGCCACTCTGAACCCGCTTGACACTTATGGTACGAAATAGACCAGCAATTATTTTAATGCAGTAAAATGTTGGCAATTTTGCAGAAATAAACAAATACCGCTCAACAAAACAAGCGGCTCGGCTCTGACCTGGAACCTTCCACATGCTCTCAATTATGATCTATTCAGAGCGGGGAAAATGAACAATTTGGCCAGCGGGGCCAGTAAATAAAAGAAATCCAGCGTGCTTCTCTCTTTCTATAGAGGGACTCTCCTCATGCCGCCTATTCTCTCCTTTGCTTTCTAAACGCTCGCTCGCACTCCTACTTCTTCATTGAAGAACACAAAGGACTCGCGGTATTCATAAAAAGCGGTTTAAACAATCTCCGTCAAGTCAAAACACTGTATAATGCCTCATGGGGCCAATTAATAGAATATTTCTTTGCATTTTATTCCAAAGTTCAGGGGTGTTTAGTTTGAAGTAGAAAACAGTTTTCTTGTTTGGCACAGCTGGTGCATTGCGCTAATCACGTACCTTCAATCTGAGCGCCGCTTTCTTTCTACTGATAAAAAAAGGTTGGAAAGATTGAGCGATGACATCATCGCAGTATGCCAACGTACAGCGCGCAATGTGATGCAGAGATGGGGCTTCTGGCTATAGGTGCTTCAAGGGATTTTCCATTTACAGGTCATGCTATATAGTGGAAAGTTCTGAAACTTTCCAATGCAACATTGTTGCGATTTACGAAGGGCCAGGTGCTACAACTTGGCTGCATATTTCCAAGCAAGCTATGCTTGCACAGAAACTTTTTGCCACTACTCTTTCCACTTTTTGAAAATGTCCCACAGAACCTTGCATAACTCATATGGCAAAACTGGCATAGATTAGACTTTTTAGTGCACGGATGGCCTCTTAATAAGTTTGTCATGTCTTGCATCAGCAGGGTGCATTCACGTGGGCGTATATGTATTACGCAGCGTATTCACGGACCAAAATACTCTGTCGCCATGCATTTTTCTGCCTATCGGTAGTCTTTTTATGTGCATAAATATGCAGAGTCCCTCCGTATTTCGCGTGCATTTGCACGTGCCCATTTGATTTAACCCTTTCCAATCCACTCTCTGACATCTGAAGACAGTCTGATTGAAGGCTCTACAGCTCCAATGTTGGAAGATGTCCGTCAGGGTATTGTTACTGTAGATTACTGGCCACTCTGTTGTCAGGGGCCTCTCCAGCATGTCACATACCGCAGTACTGTCTCTAGCCAGCAGATGGCGCCATTGTATAATGGCAGAAAGAGAAAAACCCCTAGGAAACCCTGAACCCAAAATTGGATTGCAAAGGGTTAAAAGGGCTTATATGGTGCGCAATACGCACCAAGATAGGTTATGCTTCATGTTTTTTTCACGCAATTACATTTGAAAGATGCAGTTGCGCTATTTTGGGGTATTACAGAATACAGACAGCGGCAAAAATGACAATTTCGTTGCATCAGTGCAAATATGAAAATACCAAATTTCAGTAGGTTTTTGTTCTACTGCTTAAAAAAAAATAGACAATAGTTTTACAGACTCAGTGATGCCAAATAGTTTTTTTGTTTGATTTTTTTATGATAAACATGGGGGTAGATCTTAAACTTTTATTAACTGACTTTTGTAAAAAAAATAATCTTGCACCAAGACCGGTTTCGCATCTGCGTTGGAATCTCCAGCTGGAGGACTCATCACTAGAGATGAGCGAGCGTACTTGGCCACGCCCCTTTTTCGCCCGAGCACCGCGATTTTCGAGTACTTCCGTACTCGGGCGAAAAGATTCGGGGGGCGCCGTGGGTGAGTGGGGGGTTGCAGCGGGGAGTGAGGGGGAGAGGGAGAGAGAGAGGGCTCTCCCCTGTTCCCCGCTGCTACCCCCCGCGCCGCCACGCCTCCCCCCGGCGCCCCCCAAATCTTTTTACCCGAGTACTGAAGTACTCGAAAATCGCGGTGCTCGATCGAGTAATTACTCGAAACGAGTATACTCGCTCATCTCTACTCATCACAGATCCGGCTCAAGATACTGGAAGAAAAAAAAACTGCAGCGCTTTTTCTTCCATCCAAAAGCTTGTTAGCTGAGCGGACCCCATTATATAGTCAATGGGGTCCGCTCAACGCTGTTCGGTTCCATCCTAAGACACAGCTGTTCAGCCACAACTTCCTGTTCCCCAAATCGAGCAGGAAATTAGAATCCCCAATGCAGATGTGAAACCCCCTTATCTCTTCAAGTCCACTAAGGGGACTAGAACTTTAAAAATTGAAATGCTTATACCAGAGGTTCCCAACTCCAGTCCTCAGGGCACCCTAACAGGCCATGTTTTCAGGATAGTAAGAACACCTGTGGCAACTGCTTCTTCATTATACCTTGCAATTCGGGACTCTGGCATTACTCTACACATATTGGGAGAGTCTCCCACTCGATGCAACCACCTCACCCACATTGCACCACCAAGATGGCACCACAACTACTTCCAGCTCCCTGTCTGTCCGTGCCATTAAAGAAACAGTAACTTACATTTCAAGCTTTAAGACTAAAGATGAGCGAGCGTACTCGCTAAGGCAAACTACTCGAGTGAGTAGTGCCTTATGCGAGTACCTGCCCGCTTGTCTCAAAAGATTCGGGTGCCAGCGGGGGGTGGGGAGCGGTTGGGGAGAGCGGGGAGATCTCTCTCTCACTTTCTCCCCCCTTCTACCCCCTGCTCACTCCCGCAAGTCACAGCTCTCCCCTGCCGGCACCCGAATCTTTTGAGACGATCGGGCAGGTACTCGCATAAGGCACTACTCGCTTGAGTAGTTTGCCTTAGTGAGTACGCTCGCTCATCTCTATTTAAGACCATTTTCATAAAACTCTCTAACATATCATACAAAACACAATAAAGACCCCTCTTACGGTATTGTTAACACAGGCTAATAGTCAGGCCAAGTGATTGGTCAAAAGAGCGATTATGGGCAACTGTTGTCCCACGTAAACACACGAGACCTGACAGGGCAAGTGAGGGAGAATTGCTCACTGGTTACTCCGTTTTCAGTTCGCCTTAAAACCAAGCGACTGTCGGCCCACGTAAACAGGCAGTCATTTATTCATGAACTACCTGTTCACTCTGCATGGAAGCAGGCGGCCGGAAGAAACCTCCAGCTCGATCCGCCTCCAGTGAGCAATTATTGCAACTGTGTGAAACACTCAACAGTAGTCCCATGCCATAGTACGCTTAAGGGGCTTTTAGACGGAATGATTAGCATTCAAAAAAATCGTTCAAACGAGTGAAAGTGATCATTTGGTGTAAACGTGAGTCAACGACAAACGAGAATCCATTGCCTTTTGCTCATCATTCAATTTTTTGTAGGCATAAAACCCATTGTTGGCCCATTCGCTTATCCTTCGATTACCAGCAATCATTCAGTCCTTCTCATTCACTCATACAGCGAATGTGAAAGACTGAACGATTCTCATTTCAACGAGCCAACAATGTATCTACCTGTCTAAATAGGCTGCCGGAGAGCGAACGAGTTAGCATTGACATCACACACACATTCAAATGTCTAAGGCTGGGTTCACACAGGGCGGATTTGCCGTAGGTTTGCCGCGGGTTTGGAAGCAGTGCTTTCCCGTCAAAAATCTCACGGTTTTTCGCTGCGGCCAAACCGCGAGATTTCCACCGGAAATACGTCCCGTATGACCCTAGCCTAAAAGTACCCTTACACGAGACCTCTGAAGGCTTGACCTCCATTGTACTCATATGATGAGGCACAGCAATAGATCCCTATCTAGTAAGGGGGATGACAGAGGATATTGAGATCCCTGTAAAGTATAATTCAGGAAGAATAGTTTCTAGTAAGATTCTCTGCCCAGCATCATCTCCAAAGACCTTGTTTTTAACAGGTTGTCATTCCTTCAGATAAGAGTCAATCCCAGGAGTGGAGCTAAAACTTGTTAGCTTGCAAAGTGCCTAGTCCCCTATTGTACATAGCCTTCCTCAGCAGCTCCCTGCTTATCATGTACTGAACTCTCTGACCTGGAATATCTCCTCTCACCCTTTCATAGCGGATTTCCCTTGGGCTGATAGCTGTCAGATACAGCTTGATGCTTAACTGTCCTTCACAACCTCTATATCAGCCTCTAAACAGTTATTACAGGATAGTACATATGCATCGGCAATAGATAAAACCTCATCCTGAGCCGCCGATGACGTATTATAAAGCCTCCGGTATGGCTGCAGGATGGAAATGTTATCATTTTAGATTAGTCTTCAACCTCTCAAGATTCATAATAATTATCGAACAATTCTGAAGGCCAAAAATGATGGGAAACTGGGAATATTGGCTACATAATTATATGACCTCATGGAGATTGGTTAGATCCCCATCTGCTATAACAATCATGCACGATATAAGCCTATACACTATTTAGGCAATGTGAAGAATGGAATGCAAAAAAAAAAAAAAACAAGAAAAAAAGAAAAACCAGGGCTTGTATAGAAGCAATGACGGAGGCAAGGAGTAAATCTGACGTATTTATTGATATGAAACAAGCTAGTATAACACGTTTCGAAACGACCGCCCAGATATGATGGACTACGATCTTGCTTGTGTATCACCCCAGGCAGCACACCGAAGTCTAGACCTGATCCAAAGTTCAAGGATTTCTAAATTTGGCCAGAAAAGTGGCAAATGAGTTTTAACACTGATAAATGTATGGTTCTGCACACAGGCAGAGGAAATATGTGTCACTGTTACACACTAAACTACTGGGGAACACTGACATGGAAAAGGACTTGGGGATTGTAGTTAACTGGAGCAACCAGTGTCAGGCAGCTGCTGCCAAGCCAAATAGGATTATGGGGTGCATCAAAGAGGTCTGGGGGCACATGATGAGAACATTGGTCTTCCTCTTTACAAGTCACTGGTCAAAACACATATGGAATATATTGGAAAGTTTTGGGCAATGGGACTCAAGAAGGACATATCAGAGCTTGAGCGAGTTCAAAGGCGGGCAACTGAAGTAATAAACTGATTGGGCGGACTACAATAACCAGAGAGGTTATCAAAATTGGGGTTATTTAGTTTGGAAAAAAGTCGGGTGAGGGGCGACCTAATAACTGTGCATAACGATGTATATCAGGGGACAATACAGAGATCATCTATTCATGCCCAGGACTGTGACTGTACCAAGGGGGCAGCCTCTACATCTAGAGAAAAGAAGGTTTCTACAACAACATAGAAGGGGGTTCTTTACTGTAAGAGCAGTGAGACTACGGAACTCTCTGCCTAGGAATGTGGTGATGGAAAACTCAATAAGAGAGTTCTCAATACAATAGGGGGGGTCACACCAAAGATTGATTTGATTTAGATTTCTCTTTTCTTCATTCACTTTGCATTTCGCTAACTGATAAAAGTATTGAAAGTATTCTTACTTTGCAGAATTTTTCCACAGCTGCCTAAAACTTCTGCAGAGTGCTATATATTAATAAATAAGAAGTCAGGTTTACTCCTTGACTACATCATTTGCCCTACACAAGAGAATTCTGTGCCAAGCCCTGTTTTCCTTTTCATTTCATTCTTCATGTGCTATCACGCTCATGCCTTGCCAGTATAGTGTTTGCCCTTGGCTGGCAGCAATGTTTGCCAATTTCCATCAACACTTTCACACATTAGATTGTGCTAATAGACTATATCACTATAACGCACAACAGAGAAATCCACTTGGGGTGCTCCAGCTTTTGACTTGCACTCTCCACAGGCAAGAAAACATTCACAAACGAGGGTGGGAGGACCCAGATCTACAGTATGGTCTCAAAAGGCCCTTCTCTACTGGACGGCATAGGAAAAGTTGGAAAGTAAGCAGGCACTCATCTTCCAGGATAGCACAAATGGGGTCGTAGCACCAGTAGATCATTTTTGATCCCATGTCCCCCTACCACTAATAAAGGAATGGACCGAGTAAACCACCGATGAAGAGATCATGTAGGAGAACCACCTATGGCAATACTATACATATTCATTAGGAGGAACTGGAATAGGATTCGCCTTCTCAAAAGACACTGTAGTATTGGGAAACATAAGGCAACACAGTGGCTCAGTGGTTAGCAGCAGGGCAACATCTGCATAGAGTTTGTGTTACAGTTCACAGCTGCAGCTGCCAGCTTACCTCTCCTGGCGGTCTCACCACCTGTCCTGTCCCTCCCTTCTGCAGGCGCCCAGCTCTATCATCAGCCTGAATGCTGTGAGTGCGAACTTGCTGGTGCTCTTTAAAGGTCAACACTCAACATGGAAATCTTCCCCTACCAGTCATGAAGTATTCATGGCTGTGTTAGGCACCCTCCCTATGGAAGGTGTCTGAGTTTGTAGTCTCTTGCTCCAGCTTAAAGGGTTTTTCCCATTAATTGAAATTTCTCCATAGCCCCTCTGTTCTTCCTGATTGCTGCTGACCAGGACATGTGACTGCTGCAGCCAATCACTCACTATAGAAGGTCACTACTGTGGCCAGTGATTGGCTGCAGCAGTCACATGGCTACAGAGTGGCTGTGGAGCAATTTTAAGTAATGGGAAAACCCCTTTAGGCTAGGTTCACACTAGGCGGATTCCCGTTGGAAATCCCGCGGTTTGGCCGCAGCAAAAACAGCGAGATTTCCGCCGGGAGAACCGGCGGAAATAAACAATAAATAGACATGCTGCATATTCTGAAACCGCGGCTGCGGCCGCCGCGGTTTCAGCCTGACTTACCGCAGCGGATTGGCTGTCCCGTGTGGATGAGATTTCTGGGAAATCTCATCCACATGGCTGGCTAATCCCGAGATTAGCGGCCGCGGGCGGATTTGCTGCAGCAAGATTCCACGCGGAATTGCTGCGGCAAATCCACCCTGTGTGAACCCAGCCTTAAGGTGCTACTTAGGCTGGGTTCACACGGGGCGTATTTTCGTCGGAAATCTCGCGGTTTGACCGCAGCAAAAACCGCGAGATTCCCGCCGGGAGAACCACCGCGGTTTAAGCCTCGGCGGCTTTAAAGCGGTCCGGCCGCATGCTTTTCCGTTGCGGCCGGCTCTCCCATAGAGGAGAGCGCCGCCGTAACATAAATAAACAAAAAACCAAAAGTAAACAGACATGCTGCTTCCTTTGAAACCACGGCTGCGGCGGCCGCAGCCGCAGTTTCAACCAAATTTACTGCAGCGGATTAGCCGTCCCGTGTGGACGAGATTTCTGAGAAATCTCATCCACATGGCTGACTAATCCCGAGATTAGCGGCCGTGGGCGGTTTTGCCTTGGGCGGATCTGCTGCGGCAAAACCGCGGCAAATCCGCCCTGTGTGAATCCAGCCTAAGTATGTTCTGATTCTCTGTATCCTGATTTTGGCTATTCCTGACTTTGTTGCATTCTCTGCTCCTGACCTCGGCTTGTCATATTGAAGTGCCTGATGCCTGCCTTGCCCTCTAGCCTGTTCTAAAGTGCCGAATCTGTTTTATGTGTCCTGACTTCTGGCTTCTTCCCCATTCTGAAGTTACACTACCTCCCCCAATCTGCATTGATCTGACTACGTCATTGATCCCACTCTCGGGTATCGCACCTTGGCCTATTGTAGAGCCAGCTGCCATATTACTGGAATCACTTCCAGTAGAATGTCTTGGGGATCCCATAGTGAAGGCCACATCTCAACTAGGGAAGCTAAAAGGGTGAAAAATGGGGGTCTTCAGGTGTTGCCTCTGGACTGTGCTAAACCAGTGTGCGGCACAGCGAATCAACATCTGCTGATCCTTACACTTTCTATGTTCTCTCTATGTTTGCGTGTTTCTTCCGGGTCTTCCAAAACTCCAGTACCATACCGGTGGGTTTGTTTCTTTTCCCATAAAGTGGTAACTAGGTTGTTTAAGATAGTATAATAAGGGAGGAAGGTTGGCCCTACCAGGGATGGAAAGATGGAGCAAGTAGGACTGGGTCTAGATACCCAGCGATGGGCATGAGATTACAGTTTAGCTATTGTGCCGCCCTTGCTCTATACACAGATATGTCTGCCCTTCCTTTTCTGTGATTTGTGTTAAGGACTCCAATATCACACTATACCAATTCAATATCTTATCACAGCATGCTAGTAAAGCCTTTGCCAAGTTGTAACTCACATCACAACCACTGGGTGGCCATAATAGGCAAATATAGCATAAATATTAGAGATGACCGAGCATGCTCGTCCGAGCTTAAGCATACTCGAAAGCAGGGGTGTAACTATAGAGGATGCAGGGGGTGCGGTTGCACCCGTGCCCAGGAGCTTTAGGGGGCCCATAAGTCCCCTCTTCTCCATATAGGGAGCCCAGTACTATGAATAAAGCATTATAGTTGGGGGCCCCGTTACAGGTTTTGCATTGGGGCCCAGGTGCTTCAAGTTATGCCTCTGCTCGAAAGTACTCGTTACTCGAGTGAGCACCACACAGTACTCGAGTCAATTTCACCCTCTCCTCCCCACATGTTTATTTTTTGCTAAAGTGTTTGCAAAATAGTATTTTACATACACTTTAGCAAAAAATAGACAGTATAAAATGAGTACAGTCTTGTTATATAGTGCGGATGGACAGGACACATACTAAATTGTTTTAAATGGAGCCGCGGCTGCTGCCGGCGGACACAGCAAAGGCGGAGAGGTTTTTTTTTTTTTACA
The DNA here is from genome assembly GCF_035609145.1 of Eleutherodactylus coqui. NCBI lineage: Eukaryota > Metazoa > Chordata > Amphibia > Anura > Eleutherodactylidae > Eleutherodactylus > Eleutherodactylus coqui. The sequence goes on from NC_089840.1 coordinate 44,546,400, forward strand.
CTAAAACTATTGTTTTTCAGGGAAGGGCTTATATGTAAAGCCCTTCCATGAAAAACAATTCAGGGGTGCCAGCAGACCATTGTTTTCAATGGAGCCGCCGGCAGCAGTTGCAGCTCCATTGAAAAATGCTTGAGTCTCCCATTGACTTCAATGGGGTTCATTACTCGAAACGAGCTCTCGAGCGTTACAAAAAGCTTGGCTCGAGTAACGAGCACCCGAGCATTTTGGTGCTCGCTCATCTCTAATAAATATCTCCCAACAGAGTGTCATAAAATCAAGGTTTTTTTGAAAGCTGGTCATTTTACATCTCTTATCTTGGGATAATTTGGACCAGAGGAAAGGTAAGGAAGGGTGCATCTGTACACTTAAGAGTACTAGTAGGAACACAATGGTAGACAGAGTCTGCCCAACTTAATAATTGATATTGGTATTAGTGATACACGGGCTGAGGCTGGATCTTGAATTCACTTGGATCCAAAAAGGTCTAAACTGGTTAATCTTTTGAGCAGTGCAGGCTTTTCTAGACTGTCATGTTTGCTTGCAAATAACCTCAAGGCTGGAAAACCTTCATGCTGCTTCCTACCAGCCCCACTGAATGCTGAGCGTGAAGACCATATGCTCTGAGTCACCCCGTACTCCACTTTAAATCTCATATGAGCGGCCATTAATTACAGAAAATTCTGCCATTGTGCTGATGTTTACCAGTTGTTGACAAGTCATTCCAATTATTTTTTCTTTTATAAGTCTGGCAAGATTTGTCTTTGGCAGGAATGTAAAGCTTCGCTAGGACTTCCTGTTCTCCTGGATGGCAGAGCGGCATCGAGACGCCAACATTTTGCTGGCACCGACACCTGAATAAAAGTAGATTTGCTGCTTTTATAAACTAGCAGCACCACACAAAATATGATTTAATGCAATTCTACGGCATTAAAGCAGTGCTACAATGTAACAGGCTGGACACAATGGTGTAATCCTCGTCTGTTTTCTTAAGAACAAGTATTTCTTTTTAGGTATTTTTGGAGGATTTGCTGGTGGTGAAAGGCATTTACCAAGATGCCTTGCTCCATCTGTATTCCCATATGGACTCCATTGGTCCTTTATCTTCAAGGTTTTGATATTCTGTATGTGCAAATTGTGATTTTTCACATAAATGCACATTTTTAGTCACAGGCATCAGGTGTAGCTGGAATATGTGGTCTTTGCTGCCACGGAAATTATCGTATTTCATTCAGACCTGCTCAACTTTAAAAGGAATGTGTCATAGTGCGCACTGCCGCTTCTCTGACTCACATGCTATTGAGTTAAGCGCCATCATCCCCTACATGCTCCACCACTTGGCCATTCCTGTTTGCCCGTGAGGTGCATGCTTTTGCTCCATTTCTTAAGAGCCGGTACATGCACCCTAAACATGTCCCTCACCAATGGCCATTCAGGTCCTGCTATGTTAGGAATCCTCCCCAAACAGAGTATGCCTAAGCAATTGGTCCCATCAGTCACTGTGATAAAGCCCCAGTTTGGGTATTCTAGTTCTGACCTTTGCCGGTGTTCCCGAAGATTCTTATTTTTGTGGTCCCTGACCTTGGTTCTGTGTTCTAGACTTTGTATTGCCTACTGCTGGCCCCCACCATCTGCCTGGATTTAATTATTGCACACCTATGTTGCCAGCCTTGACCATAGCCAGTCCTTTGACTACGCACCTGTTCATAACATCCGGTACTGCACTTTGACTCTGTGCAGTGCCAGCACTACCAGGACTGCCTGCGTGAGTAAAGGTTTGGGACACCCGCAGAAAAGACCAAGTCAAATCGGTGTGTGGCAAGGTAGATCCCCATCAGAATGCTCTTGGTTAAAAGCAATCCCTCCCAAAACCCGACTCTTAAGTCTTGCCTTGTCATTGCTTTATATCCATCAATATCCCACACTCTGTCATGATATCTGAGATTATCGAGTACATACTCATCACATTAACCCTTTCCAATCCACTGTCTGACGTCTTCCTACATTCTGATTGAAGATTGTACAGCTCCAATGTCAGAAGACATCCGACAGGGTATTCTTACCGTCTATTGCCAGCCACTCCGCTGTCAGAGCCTCTCTGGCGCACACACACTGGCTTTAGTTAGCAGATGACACTGTTGTATATCAGCAAAAGGAGAAAGCCTTTTGGGAAACCCTGAATCCAAAATTGGATTGGAAAGGATTAAGTGAATTTTTACTCACTTGAGTGACAAGAACCTCACAATGGGGGTGAAATTTTTTCCCTCGTTTGCAAATATCATTAGCGCTTCAATTTAGCAATTTCTGGCGCTTTCATTGAAATTAATAGAGCTATGGTGCACTGGGCGGTCTTTCGCTCTATTCATGTAGGGTACATCGGGACCTCCGTTCTTGGGATAAGTGTAGGCCCCAGCAGTCGGACTCCCACTGATCATAAAGTTATCCCAATCCCGTGGATAGGAGATAACTTTAGATTGTTACTACTCCTTTATAGTAGGCATTACATGGGTTGTCTCAGCATAGAGGACCTATTTTATATGGGAACCATATAACATGGCTTAACACACCTGGCAAAAAGTCATTTTCACCAAAGGAAGCTTCAACCATCCAGACACTTTACATGATGGCCATAGCAAAATGCAGGGCACATTGGTAAAATCAATGACGAATAAAGAGTATAACCACAGCTAAAACCAAGTTTAATGTCTCCAACTGTCCTCTCCTTCTGATCTTTCATTGGTTCTAGTACACACCAATTAAAGGAAGCACTTTCTGAAATCCATCATTACTCCGAGACTGCTGAAAACCATGAGCCATACCTCAGGCTGATGCGAAAGTGTCATATATCACCGAAGTCAAAAAATCTGCAAACTCAGAAAGCCGAAATGTGCAGGAGGAAAACAGGTGATGGATCATTTCCTGGAGACATCCCAAATTGTCGGAGCTGCATTAAGTAATTGTGGTTCCTCCAAGATGTTTATTTACTGCCTGTTCCCTGCGCTCTTCTACAAATACAATTTTGTTTAAGTAGAAATTCAAAATGTTATATTGGTTGAAAAAGGAGATTTTTACCTGGGGAAAATGTATTGAAACGAGAAAGATGTATAATGTGATATATAATAGTCTGCTGCGACCGGCAAAAGACGAGCAGTTACACAGCTTGCAAACAGATTATGGCTAAATGAAAAAGTGCAACCAAAAAAGTTCAAAAAGTACAAACAGGAGAAGCAGCTCAAGTCCTGTATGGAGGCCCCAGCATGCAGACGAGGGATGTGCCAGGGAAAGGGAGTCACTGCATCATGGCCACAGTGGTCAGTGATCTGAAGTCCCCATTTTTAATTTTCGAAAGTTGCACTTAGTCATTGTTCTGGTTCTGTCAGTGTGTCATTATACTGTGCCCCAAATGTAAGAGTATCATTATCCTGCACCCCAAGTGTCAGTGTGCCATTGTCCTGTTAACCAAGTGTTAGTCTGCCACTGCCCTGTACCCCAAGTGTCAGATCATCATTGAACTGCACCCCAAGTGTCATTGCACTGTAACCCAAGTGTAACAGTATTATTGTCCTGTACCCCGCGTTTCATTGTACTGTAACTCAAGTGTAATATTATTGTCCTGCACCCCAACTGTCATTGTATTGTAACCCAAGTGTAACAGTATTCTTGTCCTGAACGCCAAGTGTCATTGTACTGTAACTCAAGTGTAACGGTATTATTGCCCTCTACCCCAAGTGTAATAGTATTGTCCTGCACTCCTAGTGTCATTGTACTGTAATTCAAGTATCAGTGTATTATTGTACAGTACCCCAAATGCAATAGCGTCATCATCGCATGCCGTTGCATTGTATCATTGCCCTGTACTCCAAGTGTAAGATCATTGTCCTTCACCCCAAGTGTAAGATCATTGTCCTTCACCCCAAGTGTCAGTGTGTCACTGTCCTGTACCCCAAGTGTAACAGTATCATTGTCCTGTAACCCAAGTGTAATAGTATAATTATTCTGCACTCCAAGTATCAGTGTGTAATTGTCCTGTACCCCAAGTGTAACAGTATCATTGTCCTGTACTCCAAGTGTAATAGTATAATTGTCCTATGTCCCAAGTATAATAGTGTAGTGTACCAGAGTTGTACACTCCATAAAGTAACGTGGTTATTGCCTAAATGTATGTAGATGACTTTAAGAGGTTTATAGTTTACTTGTTTGTCACTCTTTTTTCTTTGCCACCTAAGCTTATACTCTGGTTGTTCACACCAGTATGCTTACTAGTCCATCAATCACCCAGTCCCAGTCCAGATATAGGATAGCTAATTGATGAGCTGTTGGCAGACCTGTAATTGGCAGATAAGTCCTCCACAGGGTTGTCTGGGAGTAGCTGGAATACAAAGAAGGATGTGGTAGTCTAAGGAGAAAAGTGAACAGTCAAGGAAGGAGTCGATGAAGGAAGGAAAAAAAGATCTGGGAGACAGTGAGGTGAGAAGGAGAAAGTGTGAGTAAACAAAAAGTATTGTATTAATGAAAAGAGGGAGGAATCAGTTTATGTAAGGATAGATGAAGAAAGGGTAAGCTAAAATAAAAGTTACTAAGGAAAAGATAAGATTCCTATTTAAAGAAATAGAAGACAGAGAAAGAAAGAAGAAAGCAGCAGGAGGGCAAAGCATAGAGGATAGAAAATGATTCATGTGCTTTTAACTGATTATAGTGCCCTAGTCTGCAGATGAGGTCTCTGTACTTAAAGAGGTTTTGTCATTAAACAAAAAAATTCTATACTCACCTATTCCTCCACAAGCAGTGTTCTTAAGGCATCTTCTCCTGCCTGAGCTTCTCCAGCGCCCCGGGTCTCATCACCTCTAGCTGCCCAGCTTGTTATGAAGTGTGCATTCCTCACATTCCTTCCTGCAGGTCAGTGAAGGTCAAATCCCTGTGACGTAGCCTTCACTGGCTTGGAAGGAAGGTTTATCTATTGCAGAGACAGCACACATGTGTAGTCTCTGCCATAGCTCGGCATTCTCCATGCTACCGTGGTAGCTGTGAACTGTGACGTAACGTATGTTGGCTGGCAGGAAGAAGACTGCCTGTGAATGTATGTAACTTCACAGGAAGCAAAGGAATCAGCCAGCTGGAGGTGAAGTGACCCTTCTCCCTGGACTGCAGAAAAAAGGAGAAGATAGGCGAGGTAAAGATCTGGTAAGTTGACTGACATGGGAGGAATAGGTAAGTATAGAATTTTTCTTTCAATTCTCATTTTACTTAATTTTTCCCATTTTTATTACTCTTTTGTCCAGCACAGGTCTCGGCCCACATACGGACTGGCGTCACAAACTTGACAAATCTTAGCATCCTACCCTATTTGACTACACGGGTAGCACCCAAATCACCACATTTAGTTTCTTTATTTTCACATGGTCAGCTCTGTTGCCGCTGTTGGTGAGTGGAGCAGTGGAGCCACAGTTGTCACCACCATTGCTGCTACATAGTGCTCTGCGGTCCGGGCACTACAATAGTATCATTATCATGCATCCCAAGGATCAGTGTGACATTCTCCTTTACCTATGTGTAATAGTATCACTGTCCTGCCCCCCAACTGTCAGTGTGCCATTGCCCTGTACCCAAGTGTACAATTATCATTGCCCCCCACTCCAAATGTCAGTGTGTCATTGTACTGTACTTAAAGTGGAACAGTATCATTTCCCTGTATCCCAAGTGCAATAGTTTAATTATCCTGCACCCCAGGTGTCGGTGTGTCATATACCCCAAGTATAATAGTATCATTATCCTGTATCCCAAGTGTCATTGTTCTATTTTGCATGTCAACTCTTTTTATAATACTTGTGAAAGAATTTTTGTGCTAAAATAAAACCTTAAATAGTTAGAAAATAACTGTGAATGTAATATTTGTACATGAATAACTGGACTCCTTCCTCACAATCCCACAACAAACAGATCATGCAGTATCCCCTTCAAACTGCTCCTCATCCTCCCAGCGGGGGCCCTTGGATTGGCCATAAATGCCAGGTCTGTTAGCTTGCCACCAAAGAGATGTGTTATTCTCTTCCTTCCCTAATTCACAACCCAGGGAGATAAGCCCCGCAAGCTGGAAACGTTGCAAAATCATAATTACTGAAGATGTTGGCAAATCGTCTTAGAGTTCTCAGTGTGCAGTGTTTGAAGCTTGGAGATAAACCAATGATTATTTAACAGACAGAGGACTGTGTTTTTCCCTTATTAGAGCTAAAAAAAAAAGTCAATTTGCAAATCTGCATTTTGTTAGATGGGTTTAAATTTAAGAATTTATTAGATGCATTAAATGCAACATCTGCTCATTTTATAGAACATTATTTTTAACAGTCCGATGTCCATCCATATCCTGTGGTCTGGACTCATTCCTACTAGCACAGAACAACGCATAACTAGAGACCATGTCAATGAGGAGGTTGTCTGAAAATGGGTTTTCTTAGCCACAGGTTTAACCCTTTCAACTGAAGGCATGAAATCTGCTGCAAATTTGTCACATGTCAACCTAACCAAATACTCAACTTTCCCTGTGATGGTGCTGCAAAGAAACAGCAGATTTGCTGCCATGTTGACCTTGATGCCAGCTCATCATTGGAAGTCCCAGCAGCAGAGAGCCATAAGATCAATTTATTTTAAAAGTACCCTTAAACAATGTCACCATCCGGCCGACACTTCGCTACTCGAGGAAGCCGTGTGTAAGCTTATACAGCTGTCAATAACTGAGTGAGTTGGGAAGCGGGACTCACAAACTTTCTCTATGAGTGGGGTGAGAAAAATGGACTTTTTTCCCTTTCCCACTATTAGGACTCACAAGTAGTGATCAGTGAACTCTTGAAGAGTTCAGTTGACCGATATATTGAACTTTTGTAAAAAAAAAAGTTAAATTCTGTCCGAATAAGTTTGAACCAAACCAGGAGTTTAACAAAACACCCAAAACTGTCTGAGAGTGATATACAGGGCTATTATACAGTGTTATACACCAGTGTAGGACTTGGGTTGAGTGAACCGAACCAGTAGAACCCTGTGTCGGGTAGAACTTTGTAAATGTTTGGTTTGGGTTCATACCAAACTGAAGTATTAGTAAAGTTTGACCCGAAACATGATTCTACTGGTTTGGTTCCCTCAACACTAGTCATAAGTTTTCTCTATTCTTGGGTGGAGGAAGCCAGACCCAAAAGCTTTCTCCATGGGTTGGCAGAAAAAGAAGGATTCACAGGCTCTCTCTATGAGTGGGTCTGGGAACTCAGAACTCAGGGGAAAGTAGGACTCAGACTTTATGAATGGATGTGTCCTGTAAAGCAGGACTCTGAGTCTTGGTGTAAGGGGTGGGGTCGAAACCAATTTTTCTTTTATTAACAGTTATTACTCCATTTTATTTTTTCATGTACAACATGCAAAATGCATGCTGAGGTGAACCATGATTGTGAAGGTCTGGCTGGTCATATAGAGTGGTGATGGAAAACTGCTGGCTCAACACAGAGTTCGGTGCGGTATAACCTCACAGACATCAAAAAGAAAGAAGCACAGAGAAAAGAAGGGGGAGGAGTCAAGTCTATCAAAAAAAGTAGGGTCCTTTTTACACAGAACAGTCATTCCAGCAGTTATCACTCAGTGAATGCAAATGAGAGAGTCAGAAAACTAGCGCTCCAATCTACCGGATTCCTTTAAGGAGGGGAATAAAAATGTTGACGTAAAAAGTGAGACTTACCTGGTGAGGAACACCCATCCAATGACAGGCATCCACACTGTCAGTCCGAAGAGGCTTAATACAGTAGCTTGCAGAGCAGAAACCCTAGTCCTTAGGGAGAGCATCTGGGGGAGAGCCCACAGGCATGAGGACCTCAGTCAAAACACAGTAGACAAAGTAGAAAAGAACCCCACGCTCATAGGCACTTAGGATAATATGAGTGATACAAATCTAATGATAGGTATAACTTACTTAGTAATGGAACCCTATGTACCTATGGGGCACCTCTCAATCCAGGAACATCCTTAATAAGCCAAAGAAGGGAGTCCTGTGAGGATTTGATATCAACTGATGTACTGTATTGATAGGAAGTAGAGATGAGCGAGCATACTTGCTAAGGACAATTGCTCGATCGAGCATTGTCCTTAGCGAGTATCTCCCCGCTCGGCAGAGAAGGTTCGGCTGCCAGCGCAGGTGACAGGTGAGTTGCGGCCATGAGCAGGGGGGAGCGAGGGAGAGAGAGATCTCCCCTCCGTTCCTCCGCCGCCGGCAGCCGAATCTTTGCTCCCGAGCGGGCAGGTACTCGCTAAGGGCAATGCTCATTCGAGCCATTGCCGTTAGCGAGTATGCTCGCTCATCTCTAATAGGAAGACAAACAGTCAACAAAGGGAGGGAAAAACCAATGGAGTGCAACGCACAAATCTGGTGGTCTAAGTTGCTGGTAATGCAGATGCACGGGGCGATCATAGTTTGATTTTTATGCCTGCCTAAACTGGACGACAAATCATAAGCATACAAGATATTGTTCATTATTCAGTCGCAGAGTGTTAAGGCAGCAGAAATGCAGTCCTAAGCTCTCACTCATGACCTGAAGGTTGTGGGTTCAATCCCCACGTGGATCAGGTAGCCAGCTCAAGGCTCATTTTACACAACCTTCTGAGGTCAGTAAAATGAGTACCCAGCTTGTGGGAGATGTAAAAAGATGACCGGGGAAGGCAACCCACCCATAAAGCAGCCTGCCGAGAAAATATCACATTATGACGTCACCTGACTTGTCCAAGAGAGAAAGAGTTCCGAACCATCTCACCATCTTTGGGTCCATGCTGCCAGCCTCCAACCAGGTTCTGTTATATTCACTAAGACTGTCCAGTTGCTATTGCTTGCAATAAAGGATTCGGCTTGTGAGAGGAATGTCAGGTTGGATTATGTACCATCAAGCAACATGGCTCATCAAAGACTGCGACCGTCTGTTCTACTTCCAATATGGAAGGATTCTGCTCCAGCGTTTGATCCCCTGCCAGAAGAACATATATCATACCCATTGTGGATACAATGTAGAGTACATTACTGGATACAATGTTGCTATATATAGAATCCATAGTGAATTCTGTTAATTTTCATTTTCTAGTTCCATTTATTAGGAAGTGTTTGAGGCGCCATTATTAATTAACATTAAAGACTCTGAAGGACTCTTGTCCTTGCTCAGGCGAGCCGGGTTATTTACTATGTGTGAAGCAGGCTATCAATAGAAGATAGTTGTTTAACCACAGTTGCTCTACAGAATGGTAATGATTTCTGCAAGAAAGACTCAGTCAATAGGTTGTTGTTGTTTTGAATTGGGTTTCTGATTGTAGAAGATCATTAATGTGCTGTTTTTTGGCTTTTTTTCTCAACAGTAATTTTTATTTATGTGTAATTGAAATGCAACCCGAGAAACAGTAGCACAGTGTGAATGAAGCAAAAAAATGATGTGCCAGCATCTTAAGACTCCAGTCCCGAGTCAAAGCCTATAATGCATGAAATTCACATAACTCCCAAGATGATTAGGTAGAGTGATTTTTATTCACCCAATGTAATGTTTCAGCCTACTTGCTGGGACTTTTCTCAAGCTTGAGGAGTGTTGTGAATATTATAGATAGATGACTGACAGACAGACTTTCCAATTTATTAGAAACCCAGATCCCTTCTACAATTAAAAGGAAACTATCACCGTAACACCAGACGGCAGCAAAAAATCAAGTGCCAAGTTGTCTTTGGACCAGTTTCAGTGTGATTCTACATTAGATAGGGAAATGCAGCAATCTGAGGGACTTCCAACAAGATCTGGTCATCGATGGTAGACTAGCTGGGGCCAAGGTGTCACTGCCAATCTTGTGAGATTTTCTTGTGCAGCTATTTGTAGGATATATTGAAAATGGGGTGATCGAGGAAAAAGATCCAACAAAAGGGGATCATATGGGCGTAAAGAGCTCATTGACAAAAGGGGTCAAAAGAGAGGATGTCAAAAGTCATCCGTGTGAACAGGCAGTGCAGTCCCAAGCACATTGCAGCCAAATACAATGCTGGTGCTCCAACTAATGTGTCCAAACAGACAGAACTTGCCATTGCTTAGCACAGATGGGCTATAACAGCAGATGACCAGTTCCAAGCAATTGCTGTCTAAGGCTTTATTCACATGTTTTAAATCAGCTGGCTGGAAAAGATAGCGCACACGGTGTGCATCCCGGCCGGCCACCTTTGTGCCGCCTGGAAAAGGTCTGGACCGATCTTTTGTTGGAATACGCCGGCCGGTCCTATAGACTCCTATGGGAGGCTATGACAGCTGCCAGAAAAGGGAGGTGAGAGGGTGTTTAGCAGCTGCTCTGCTAAACTCCCTTCCCTTTCCCTCCTCCTCTCCGCCCCTTGCCGGCTGCCGGCAAAGGGAGGGAGTGGGACGGGGTGGGAGATTAGCACACTAGCTCCACCAAGCTCCTGCCCCCTCCCCTTGCCAGCAAGGGGCAAGAGTTTAACAAACTAGCTCCCATCCCGCACCCTCCCTTTGCAGGCCGTCGGCAAGTGGCGGAGAGGGGGAGGGAGTTTTGCTGAGCTAAACTCCTTCCCTTGCTGGATGGTATTCCAGCCTGCAGTGTATATACACTGCAGCCCGGCCGTCTGAATGGGCATGAAAATAGGAGAACATATCAGTATCTACATCTAAATGGCAATAGAAGCTTCTTCTCCAGATGGCCAGTATTTCTGCAGAACGATTCCAAAAACTGGTGGAATCTACTGTAGGCCATGATGAACCGCTGCAGGTCTGAAGGCCAAAAGGACGTTCAACGCGCTACTAGATGAGCGAATGAAATAAAGTGGCCATTCATTGTAGATACATTTTGTAGATATACAGATAGATAAAATATAATACTAACATAGGCATTAGCTTGTTAATTACAGACCACTGCCGTACACTGATTGTTTACACTCCAGTAACCACGGAGACAATGAGGGTAAATTACTTAAATTGATGAACTTACATCTTTTCTCCAGATAATGACACTATTATTTTGTCCTATTTTCTCCCAAGTGTTCTCGTTCGTGTCATCTCACACAGACAAGTTCTTGTGACACTAATAAAATTAGCTGCTTTGCTTTGTTGTGATCCTCTGGGCATATATCGTAATACATAATATAACAGGGGAGGAGAGGAGAGCTCTGTCAGACACATACATTACAATAGAATTAATTATGTTATCCCACCGAATACAATTTTCTGTCCTTGTAAAGAGTCTCAATATGAGACGAAATCTAAATGCCTCATTGTCAAGCTGAATAAAATGCAAATGTTCTTTGGAACAGAAGTAGTGATCTTATAAAACAACAACAATAGCATATTTGTTTTACATTGGTCACTAAATCATACAAAACAGGCTGCCATTCCTGGTTTTGTGCAAATTTTTGTTCAATGTTTCTGTGTAGACTGGGACAGAGTGAGCAGAGTCATCTCATCATCATTACTGGGTGGAGTCAAGAGAGTTCTCTCATTATCACTAGAGGGTGATGGCAGCAGAGTGGTATCATGGTAATTCGAGGACAGGACTATGATTCCCAACTATGATTTGCCTGCTCAAGCGCGAATGAGCTAGGGAGGATGTCACCAACTTGCTTGTTCGGGCAAAAGAGAATCACAATGTTCTCATGTGGTGTAAAAGGAGCATAAGAAGGCAAACAGAGTTCAGTAACTTTCAAATAATTGGACCTGTATAGTCCAGGTGAGACCAATTAACCGTTTCCTGGAAAAATACCCCCCCCCCACCTCCCATGAATGGATTTGAACACATCTAATAACTCCATCTCCCATTGGTATGTAAATATGTAGAAGACCCAATCTTTTTCTCTACCAACCCGTTCATGGAACAGCCTCTCGAATATGGGACCGCTGGTAAGTATAAATCATAATTAAAAAGGAGGAAAAAATATGAAAATGTTCCTTGGTTATAGAGCCATCAGCACACGCTTTCAGTCATTGTAAGTCGCTAATCAGAATGTTCCACTTTTTAAATAAAGGATCCTAATTATAACATTTTATTAAAAAAGTCAACAAAAGAAATACAATCTGGAATTGCCAATTACAGTCACAGCCAAAAACAAATTGAAAGTTGAGCTTGAAATAATTAGGAAGGTGAAGTTTATTACCAAGGCCGAGTAGATGACAAAAATCTATTTTCTTTTATTCAATTTCCATTAGGTAAAATAAAAAATTACAAGAAATCTAAAATAACGCGATATAACATAGGCAGCTATTTTGGAGACAGAAGATTAGTTTTTCGATATACTGTAACCTATCACTTTACTGGGGAACAGTATTCTATGTTAACCCTTTCCAATCTAATTTTGGATTCAGGGTTTCCTAAACGGCTTTCTCTTTTTGCTTAAGCCAGTGTGTGTGTGCCAGAGAGGATTCAACAGTGGAGTGGCTGGCAATGAACGGTAAGAATACCCTGTCGACGTCTTATGACATTGGAACTGTACAAGCTTCAATCAGAATGTAGGAAGAAGTCAGACAGTGGATTGGAAAGGGTTAATGTTAGTATTACATATTAAATGTGCTGCTTCATTAATAGCCTCTGGATCCAGGTTCCAGAATCCCAGGCAATCTGATGTCATCACCAGGGGAAGCTGCAACCAACCGTGTAGTATTATGAACTGGACATTCAAATGAATGGCCAACCCTATAATATATGGATGTGCCAGGTCCACTAGAGCTAGAGTCTCTCCACTCAGCCTCATAAAGTTGCCCTAAGCAGGGGACCCCCATGCCATCCATATTCTCTTATACAGATTAAAAATAAAGAAACAACCCATTATATTCAGTGCTTTGCTTCATTATATGGACTCACTAGTTGCTTCCCATAAAGAGAACATTGATTGTTAGGGGTCCTATTGTCACAGCTTGTTGACGAATGCTCTCTGTCATTCTGGTGGTAGGTACCAACAGGATCACTACACTACTGGTGTTTTGGAGAGCCTCGTGTGGTGCTGAGTGTTAAGGAAGCAGAAATGCAGTCCTAAGCTCTCGTTCATGACCTGAAGGTTGCGAGTTCAATCCCTGAATGCTTCAGGTAGGCAGCTCAAGGTTGACTCATCCTTCCATCCTTCCAAGGTCGGTAAACCTAAGTTCTCGTTCACGACCTGAAGGTTGCGAGTTCAAACCCTGAATGCTTCAGGTAGGCGGCTCAAGGTTGACTCAGCCTTCCATTCTTCCATGGTCGGTAAACCTAAGTTCTTGTTCATGACCTGGAGGTTGCAAGGTCAAACCCTGAATGCTTCATGTAGGCGGCTCAAGGTTGACTCAGCCTTCCATCCTTCCAAAGTCGGTAAAATGAGTACCCAACTTGGTAGGGGGTAATAAATAAATTACCTGAAAGCACTGCAGAATAAGTTGGCGCTATACAAATAATAAGATGTATTTATTTGGTTTGCTGAAGGTGAATCAGCCAAGTCAGCCAGTCATCGTTTGTCTGTGAACTTTTATTCCGGTTCCTCCTATCAGAGGGCACCGGTAATTCTTCAGCCTGCTCCGAGTTTGCATGTTAGTCAGATTTTTGTCTCACAATCTGACTCCTGGACAGAAAAAGAAATCAGAAATTTCAACCAGAAGAGCCGTTGTATATCTTCACCAGTAGGCTCTTTGCAAAATGACCCAAACAACCCAATGAAGGGCTATAAAATCATCAATGAGTCTTACTGAATTATTCACTCAGAATTTTCATGGCATACCAGTTAAAACCTCTCTTTCACAGCGATTCCCTGTATACAAACTGCAATGAACCCCGTCCTGTCCGCCTTCCGCACTGTCCTTCCAGAGATTGGGAAGACTGTAAATCCTTAAGTTCACAGAGCACTTAGACTTGTCAGCTGAACACAGAGCGCTCTATCAGGGCACTGAATGAATGAAGCGCTTCCACCAGTATTGCAAGCCGTAAATTATTTCTAACTGTAAAGAATGATTCCATTCATCCAGTAACTTTGCCCATCAGCAGCAACTGTAAATGACCCCCTTTTTTTACCCCCTTTGTAGAGATGCATCGACCAGACAAGCAATAGGTCTATCTTTCTGTAGAAAACAAAGAGTTTCTTGCTTGTGTAAACTCTAGGGTTGTGATACAAGTCTTTTAATGACTGCTTTGCTCTAGGTGTGCCCAGAGATGCCATCCATATGGAAATCCCACTTAAGTAGCCAGCAGCATTACACTGTTCCCTCAATAAATTATGCCAGAAGACTGCTTTAACCCTTTGTAATCCAATTTTGGATTCAGGGTTTCCTAGGGGGTTCTCCCTTTCTGCCATTATACAACGGCACCATCTGCTGGCTAGAGCCAGTACTGTGGTATGTGACATGCTAGAGAGGCCCCCCGACAACAGAGCGGCCAGTAATCTACAGTAAGAATACCCTGCCAGACGTCTTCCGATATCGGAGCTGTACAGCCTTCAATCAGAATGTCTTTAGACGTCAGACAGTGGATTGGAAAGGGTTAAACAATATTGCCAGAAGAGTGACCTCAAGAAAGTAACTCCTCCATAGCAATGCCAACAGACCCCCACCATATACAATACTTTCAGCAGTGCACCCAACAAACAATACTACCCCCTCAAAAACCGTCCTTACAGGCTGCCTTCTCATATATATTTGAATGAAGATGTGTGACCAGTTGAGTAAATACGGAGATCCATAACCTCTAAAATAGTTGACTATGATTGTGACTTCTTAAAATCTTCTAACCATAGGAAGAGCAGCTCAGGAGCACAAACGGCTACCCTTACAAGTGGAAAAAAAGTTGAGAAAAGAATGTTTAGGAATTCAAAATGGCCGCCACCCATGCAGCCAGTGAGAAATCAGTCCCGTAACAGATGATTGCATCTCTAGACTAGAAGGAAAAGGGAGCAGAGCCTGAGATCGGGCAATGGGTTGGGGCAGAGCCTAATGCCACACTTTGTTCCTATCAGACATATCATTCAGCCTAACAGGAACAACTAGGGTGGCTTTAGGCTCTGCCCTTTTCTCCTCCGTTCTAAAGAAGCATTCACCTATCCTAGAATAGGTTTCTCAAAGGCTTCATGGATGGTGACCATTTTGTTGAATTCATGCACAACCACTTTAACCTACATGCTACGTAAGCGAATGAGCGCATCCCATGAGTAATCTAAACCTGCAGACATTTATTACTCCAATTGCACCTTCTTGACAAACTACTGGTAGTGGAAGAGACAGATCAGATGGGGTAATGGTCCTTTTACATGAGCCAATTATTGCTGGGTAAAGGGACCAACAGTCAGCCAACAAAAGAGCAAATTGCCCATTTGTTGGCTGATCAGCTGACTTCTTCAAGCATAAGAATATGAGTGGGTTGGCGATATATCCTCCTGTATACCCAAAGTGGTCGTTTTTTGTTTTTTTTTAAAATTAGGACTATATGCAAAAGTAGTGTCATACATTATTCCACGTACATTAGACCAATGGTTGCAAAAGTCTCCCTACCCTCTGGGAACCTTAACTGTGGACTAACTATTTAGATATAATACTAAAAAATGTATATTGGAGGAAGCAAAAAAAAACATTAAAAAAAAAACATTTTGCAAGAAGTCCAAAAGCAACTATTGCAGTAAGGGAATAATTCCACTGCATTAGATGTAATTCTTTGTTATTTTCACTACAGTGAGATGGAATCTCTGATAATATCATGAATCACTGGAGCAGAAATTTGTAGAGTTCTTTATGGGACCGGGGAAGCCGGAGTTCTATCTGGCGGTGGACGCAGAATGAAGGCTTTTCTTTTCCCTTTAATAAGATTATATTCGTCCTCAGCAACATGAAGGTACGTTCCTCACCCGGAGGATGGGGGGGGGGGGGGGGGGAGCTGATATTATCACGGAGGAAAAAAGTAAAAATAAAGTTTAGGGCTCCTTTAGACAGAAGTATGTACAACTGTGCACGCCTGGGCGCAGCGTATTCGCGCTATAAATGAGCTACACTTGCGTGCATATTGGTGTGTTTTACTGTACTTTGTACACGTGCAGAGCCTGTTCACCCCCACCGCGATTTAAAGGGCTGTTTAGCCTAATTCTGTCCAGAGGTTTTCTTTCGCAGAATTGCACAGCGTTATGTGCGCCAAACTTGGCTGAGGCTTCTATGGGGACCCTTGGAGCGGAAATGTGCACAAAATAGATCATTCTGCGTGTCTCCCGCCCCCCACAGGCAGGTAATGCGCATGCAAAAAGGGAAAATAAATTCTATTCTCTGCACACAAATACATCCATCTAAAGGAGCTCTTAAAGGGGTGGTACCAGAATCGCAAGGAACACAAGTGCAATACACATCAGACAGCACAAGAACACCCATCCCTGTGCCATCTGATTGGCACAGACCATGCACATTGCACGTCTTATTGTCCTTCGTGAAAATAGGCATGTGAATAACCTCTTTGGCTATTATGGGATATATATATATATATATATATATATATATATATATATATATATATATATATATATACACAGTATATATATATATATTTTTTTAAAGGGGGTTTTCATTGCACAAAAGTAGTAAAAAATACCAATTTATGTAATTTTTAACGAATGATGAACGCTGTAAGATCAAAACTTGGAAACGATGGAGGGATTTGAAGGGTTTTTCAATCTCCTAAAAAATAAAAATTTCATTAAAAAAACGTATACAGCACATTTTATGTCCCCCAGGGTGGTGCCATTATAAAATACAACTTTTTCTAAAAATACAAGCCATGGCTCATACGGCCATGCCCACAGGTTATGGCGACGATGCCAATCCTTAAGGCAAAAAAATAGGCTTGTCAATAAGGGGTTAAAGGGAATGTTCCCAATGAATGAGCCATATATATTGAGTCATAGTCCCCACATCTCATACATTAATTAAGAGGCACATATGTTTCAGACCCACTGGACCCCCATTACATACAGCCATAGAAAAAGCACAGCTATCGACCAAAGACTCCTTGTAAGAAGGGCCGGCCTAATAGTCACAACAATCACTACAAGATATTTGTGTGCGTCTCGGTGACATGAACATGACACATGGTTGCAATGCAAGAAAATCTGCTGTCATGGTGTTTCATTTTGCCATGTAGAGACTGAGTACCCGGCGTGCCTGCCAGATCTCCACACACCGCTGAATCTCTTGTGCTGTAGTCTGACAGCCAGAGGTCCGGGTCACATCTGCATTGACAATGTCGTGGCTCGTTGGCTCAGCTCATCTGCCTGTTGTAGTGCAATTAATGGCATCTTTTTACGTATTTGTCTTTGCAATTTTTTGAGCGCAGGATTTGACACCGTTGAACGAAATTGCCATTTATTTAGGTTAAGTAATATCACTCACAGTTCGTGCTAAGCAGCCATGCCCACAGCATTGTCACTTGCACAGGCCTCATATAGTCATTCCTAGAGACCCTACAGAAGCTTAGAAGGGACCCTTAGACGTTCTATTTCTAAGGACAGGTTACCCGTCAACCCCATATGAAAGATTATGGTTGTTAGATAATGTCTTTGTAGCAAATGACTGAAGTCTTTGGACATTTGCCAAAGTTGCAAAGTATCTGTGCTAGAGATGAGCGAACATACTCTGCCGAGCTTGATGCTCGTTCGAGTATTAGCGTACTCGATGGTGCTCGTTACTCGAACGAGCATCACGCCGTGTTCTACCCTGACCAAGTTTTTGGCTCCTCCCTACTGTGGCGCGCCTGCTTTGGCCCCTCCCCAACACAGCGCACGTCATTGGCAAATTTTTGGGCTGGCAGGCAGGGGGGGAGAGAGAGAGAGAAAGAGAAAACACATGAACCAAGAAAAAAAAAGCTCGGGACCCAGCGTCCCACATACAAAAATGCTCGAGTCTCCCATTGCAGTCAATGGGGTTCGTTACTCAGGTAGAGCTCTCGATTTTTCCGAAAAGCTTGACTCGAATAACGTGGACCCGAGCATTTGGGTGCTCGCTCATCTCTAATCTGTGCTGATTACTTTGAATGGAGTAAGGGCGCATGTACTATGGAAGTTGCCCACACAACTACTATGGGGCCTCGGGAGGGAGGAAGCCCTTTCCAGGTTGGTTTTGCTCCCATGTTAGAAATAAATGACTCGTAAAAATGGAGTGCGGACAACAAGACATACTGTCGCTAGTAATGAGCAAACCTTTGAAAAGTTCGGTTCAGTCAAAAAGTTTGCCGAACTTTTGCAAAAAGTTCAATTTGGTCCGACTTAGTTTAAACTAAATTGGTAGTACACCAAAACCATTAATACTGGTGCATAAAATTGTGTAAGAGCCATAAAAGCCATGTAGAATAGTCTGATAGTGTTATACTGGGTTTTTATGGCTCTTAGTGTTAGGTTGTGTTCCCATGTAACAAGAACTGCTTGTGGCTGGGATTCTGACCAGCCACAATTGTGTTCCCATTAGCTGCCACAGCTGAGCAGAGTCTTAGAAACAAGTGTTTTTTTGTTACATGGGAACGCACCCTTATACTTCAGGGTTCAGGATTAGCGTTGAATGAATCAAACCAGTAGAACCCAGGTTTGGGTAGAACTTTGCTAAAATCTCGGTTTGGGTTCATGGCAAACTGAACGTTTAGCAAAGTCTGACCTGAAACAGTGTTCTACTGGTTCGGTTTGCTCAACACTAGCTGTGGCAGATGGTCAACAGTATGGAGTTGCCATAAAGCACAGGAAGGTGACCCAATTTTTATCATTGCTATGTCCACCACTTGTATGTGCACAAGCAACATGGAGAGCAGTCACACCATCGCATTTCCCATCTCAGCCAGCGCTATATTCAGAATTTCCAAAAAAATTTGTTTTAGATGGAGAACCTTTCTAACCTCTTCACTTGTGAACCATTTTTTAATTTTCCGTCATTTTTTGTCACCGTTTTCCAACAGTTATTTCATTTTTCCACGTAGCTGATTGAGAGCTTCTTATTTCAAATTTGACTACTTTTTCAGTCATCTTATTTTGAGCCCCGTAACTTTTCTTCTTCTGTTAATGCAACTATGTGAGGGCTTGTTTTTTTTTTAGGTTAACTGAAGTTTTTATTGCTAACATTTTGGGGTACAGAATGACCATTTGATCATTTTTTATTTCATTTTGCTTTGTGAGACAAGGTGACCAAATTCTGACAGTGTTAACTTTTTTATGGCGTTTACTGTCTAGGATTAATAATGTTCTAGATGGGGTGATCTCATTAGGCTAAATTTTAAAAAATTGTTTAAAAAAGAGGAAAGGGTGTTTTTTTTTTTTTTACTTTTAATATTTTGTGTTTTTTGAAATATTTAAAAATGTTTAGAATACTTAATTTTTTTGCCACTAGGAGACTGAAGCTTGTGTTCATTTGATTGCTTGTAGAATAAACTGCAATACTTCTATATCGCAGTGCATTGTATTTTTTTTATGTTAGCCCTGCCACAGACAGGGTGTAATAGGCATAAAAGTTATGGCTTCCTTGGAGGCCTTCGGTAGGCTATGGGCTGCAATGTCATACCACTGACACCCTACAAAGAAGCAGTGGGGTGATGGAGACCTCCCTCTGTTTAAAAATGGTTGTACTGCAATTACAACCCTTCCCCTATCCACAGGGCAGGGGAGAACTTGCTGATCAGTGAAGTCTTGGCTCATGTCTTCCATGCTACTCACTGCAGAGTTACGCTGCACCCCTGCAGTGAGTCCAGCAAACGCAGTAGTGCTTCATTAAATTTTAATATGAAGATACCCGAGCGGCATCCAATCAGGCATTTGTCAGCCCCATTAAAATGAATGGAGCATTGACGCATATGCTTGGCCAGCACCCTATTCACAGTGATGTAACTGTGGGAGTAGAAGCGACCACTGCAGTGACAGGCAAAACAGGACACAGGAGTCCCATTCAGTGGGTGTCTCAGCAGTGAAACCCCCACCGATGCTAATTATGGTATAACCTCCTTTAACAGCTTAGATGCCATGATCCACATTAACCGCAGCATATAACTTGTTGAATGACTGATATTAAAGCTACAGTAACTACAACTCAGCTACAGTAACCATACTTGCAAATGGTGGGTGGAGCTCAGGTATGGAGCTCCATACACCTCCCCTGGGAACTGAGAAGGTACACATAAAGGTGCGTTTAGACAGACAGATGATCACTCAAAAGATGGCTTTTGAGAAATCATTGTGCATAATCTACTAATTGGTACTAATGCCTATTAGTACCAATTAGTAGCGTGTGAGCCGCCATGAGCTGAATTTATTCAGAGGACCGCCCCCTGTTCTCTGAATAAATTCCTTTTGTTCTGCCAGCGAGTCTGCCAGCTGAGAACAGCTGAGACAATGCAATCAGCTGTTGTCAGCGGTTCCCCGACAGAACACAGCGTGCGGTCCGTCTTATCAGCTATTCTGCTGAACAACGGATTTCAAGCCGAACTGAGCACCATTGTTCGGCAGAAAACTGAAAGATGGGCACATTTAGACACAACGATTATTGTTCAAAAGATGGCTTTTGAGTGATAATTGTTGAGTCTATATGGGCCTTAAGCTCTGAGGTGTAAAATGGGTTAAGATTGAATCTTTAGGTTTGAATTCAATTTAAGCTTGAATTTCCTCAACATCACGATTGCAGAAAATCCAGCCAGACTGGATGTTTTGGGACTTTGACATTGTGATAGTGGTGACTTTTGACAACCTGTGATTTGCACTACGACTCAGAGTTCAATGGCCATGTAATGTTGCAGTGCTACCCAGCAAACTTTGATCATGTGACTCCTTACGGCCAAATTCGCCATGTAGTCTTAGCCCAACTCCTCGAAATATCTTCCTGCTGTTTGAAAATAAATGTCCTCACTGTAGATGGTGTAATCTCCGATGCATGGAGCGACACCATTGCTTTGACAGCCGGGTATCAGAGTGACTGAGGAAAGTGTTACTCTTCTCCTCATAGACAATGGGCCAACTTGACATTAATTTCCTATCATTGTGTACTGGTTAATCAGAGCTATTGTTTCTGCAGAAGGGGATGGATGTCGGCTGCAGAATATGTCATTGTGGCGTCTGACTCGTTTCCGCCATCCATTATCTGCTCTATTTTGTTATTAGTTGGGGAATAAATAACATGACAATTTTTTCAATTAAAGCGGTTCTCTGCTTACACAACCCCTTTTCATACGCTCTGTTAATTTGGGGAACGTCACATTAACTAGAACCAAGAGTCACATCAATCATTGATCTCTTTCTTACTCAAGTAATCAAAGAAGAGAAGACACTCTTATAAACTTTAATTCTATTGATAGGACCCTTTTACACAGGGCGACTGTAGGAAGCAGAAGTGTGGCAGTAGTCCCAGCGATGATAGTTCTTGCGTCTTTACACAGAAGGGATCATTGCTGAGTGAATGGAGGCAGAGCAGTCTGGGGATTGGTGTGACTGGCCGCTTCCATTCAAAGATGAAAAGATGGCATATTTTCACGGGCCCAAGGGCCACAATATAGAGCAGTGCAGTCCTGATGGCGCCCGCCCCGATCCTTGGCCTCCCAGATGGTTCAATATGCTAAGATTGCCTCCTTCTGTAATTATAATAGTGCCCCTCAGTGCCTCTTTTATAATAGTGCCCCCTTCTATAATAGTATCCCTCTGTGCCCCTTCTATAATTGTGCCCCTCTGTGCCCCCTTCTATAATAGTGCCCCTCTGTGCCCCCTTCTATAATAGTGCCCCTCTGTGCCCCCTTCTATAATAGTGCCCCTCTGTGCCCCCTTCTTTAATAGTACCCCTCTGTGCCCTTCTTTAATAGTGCCCCTCTGTGCCCCTTCTATAATAGTGCCCCTCTCTGCCCCCTTCTTTAATAGTGCTCCTCTGTGCTCCTTCTATAATAGTGCCCCTCCATGCCCCCTTCTTTAATAGTGCCCCTCTGTGCCCCTTCCATAATAGTGCCCCTCCGTGCCCCCTTCTATAATAGAGCCCCTCTGTGCTCACTTCTATAATATGAGTTTATGCACACATAAAAACTGAATGGGTATCGTTTGACGTGCTTTCAGTGTAAGTATGGGCTGTGACTGATCACTGTTCTGATTCCCATGATCAAGCGGGAATCTAAACAATGATCAGGCTGTGTAAGCGGGCCTTTACAGTCTTGTGAGTGCAGACAGCAGTATAAATCATGGAGGTTTTCATTATGGACATTTAAAAGTATATACAGTTCAGTGTATAAGAGTAATTATAAATGCAATTTTATGCCCCTGCCCATAAGTATCTTTAAGGAGTATACCCACCAGCATTACCAGGTCACCTCTACACTGTAGTCTTCCTAAATGCCACCAGCTATACGCAACCCCTACTGAAGACCCAGCGAATAAAGATGTATTTCAAATTCCCATATGACTTATAGACCTCACCAAAAATAATAAGGATCAAGAAAAATTATGACAAAAGACTAGAAATGATATAGATCCTATCATGTCATTCTGTGAACCAGCGGCTAAGAGGGGACCAGTGAATAAAATAGGACAGGTGACACTTTCTCCCACTTTGGCATCATAGCATAGATGATTGACACTACTCTGCTGATCTGACAGCGCCCCTGGTGGTCAGATAATAAAAATACATCTTCTGTGATGTGCCTGGGACTTTGGCTTTCTAGGCTGCACATTTTCAGTCGGGAACCATTAATATCTCCTTAGTACGCAATGTCATTTTTCTATGTCAAGTTGTTAAGCAAACACTTTGACCCCGTGATTCAGAACACAGCATGCACGTGTCTCCAATGTAACACAGCGCTAGTTTACAAGCTCCACAATGCATTCCAATCACTGGGGATCTTAGTCAGCAGAAGAAAATACATTTCTTTATAACCAGAGGATTGTCCTGCCAAGCGTCTCTCTCTGCAGCGTTCAGGTTAAGAGGACTTCCAAGCCTTGTCCTTGAGAAAGACGAGATCAGATGAACAACTCGTTCAAGGCTCCTTCATCAGTTTATAAGACGCAGATAGAGAGAACGCATCACCGATGTGATTTAGTCATAATACCCAGAATGCTATTATTAATGCACATCACTTGATTGGTATCCATGATGATTACACACATAGTCTCCATTACTTAGAGAGTTTTACCAACAGAGGTAGAAAAATAGTGAGGGGACCCAAAAAGAAAGACCGGACACCTCTGCTGGTCATTGTCACGTTGAAGAGGCGATACGTCCAGCATTAGATATGTCATGATATTATAAGCATGTTAGTATTGATGCAATGTCGCCACCAAGTGTTTGTGTTGCTGGCCAGAAAGTGGTGACTTACCTAGAAGAAGAGAAAACAAGACTACCAGAAGGAAGGCAGTCTCCGTTCCTCCAGTAAACCCTGGAGACTTCAGCTTGCTCCAGTGTGGAGTCAGCCTCTATCTGAACTCTTGGCTTATGGCCTAGTGATTATATTGGGCCCGGATTCGGGCATCCTGAGGTCTAGGGGACCGCCATCATGACCCCCATCCTGGGAGCAGCAACTACACCATCTGGTGGAGGGAGTAGCCGTACCTTAAGTGCCGCGCTAGTGACTATTATCCTAGTCAAAGCTCTGATCTATGGAAAGGACTGTGTGTAGTTTTGGCAATGTTACTTGTTCAAGAACTTTACCCCTGACTAGTGGACGATATTGGGAAATTACTCCTGACGTATTTTGGATCCGTTGCATGGGCAATAAAAATCCCACTATAAGTTGGCTGTTACAGTTAATAAAAGCCAAGTAGAAACATTCTCACAGCTATCGCCTATGTTTATCGCCCATTTGGCCAAAAACCCATAGCCTCACTTTTAAAGGCCTCACCAATATGCAAGGACCTATAGGTGTGGAGTCGGCCTCAGGCAGGAAGCCTCCCCTACTGGGGAGCAAGCAAATGAGACATAACAGCTGTTAGTGGACCAAGGTAAGACCCCCATCTTCTGCAGGGATGGAACCACCGCTCTCTCACCAGGGGACCCCACCCCCCTTACAAGAATGGCATAGTCAGCAGGATGGAAGCCCCTCCCGAGGCTGCCCAAGGAGGAGAATGCACAAGTATGCTTGTCACTCCTCCAGACAAGGACGCTCGTCAAGTTTCTCCTATGCTGATGGTCAAACTGAGCACAAAGAACCCCCAAGAATGGTGATTTATAGCCCCTGAGTTACTCAGTTAATAAAAGTCAAGTTGGAACATCCTCACAGTTATGGTCTATGTTTCTCATCCATTCAGCCAAAAGCCCATGGCAACATGACCCCCCCCCCACCCCCCCATACAACTGCACTCCGGCTGCTACTCAGGAACGGGACCAGGATGACATCACAATGTTATCAACGATCCACGTGTCCTGCTCATGTATATGAGTAAACTGGTTGGCGGGTGGGTAGGTGGGGGGGGGGAACAGACCAGCCAGCCAATCACCATTATTCTGTGTACATTTATTCTGGCTCCTCCTCTCAGAGAGTGCAGGTTATTCATTCAGTCTGATCTGCTCACACTGTTTGAAGACTCTTGTCTGAAGGAGTTTCTGGTCTCGTTAGCAACTCCTGGTCCAGCCCTGCAGTTCAGTAAAGATAAGTCTGTCTGGTGATTTTCTTATATGCTGGAGGTAAAGTCAGGGTCGCCTTCATCAGGGATATCATTCAGCTTACAGGTAGGGTTTTCCATATCTGAGAGGTTAGGGTCAGTTCCCCTTTTATTTCCTTATCACCAAGTAGTGTATCTGATTTTGTTCGCATTTAATTAAATGCATACAGCTTGTCTGCGTTTGTTGCATTTCCCAGTTTGAAGAGGAATGTATACTTTCATCCATATAAGAACCTATCAACAGGTCATTCTCATAACAGCACAATCTGGTGTTTGTGGATCCATTTCTCCCATCGCTTGCAGGGGAACAAAAAGGACTGGTGGCCCTCAGGCTGGTACCATTTTCACTTATATGTAGAAGTGTAAGTCTCTGCGAAGAGGAAGCTTTGTGTAGAACCACACTATCCATGCAGAAGGATAGGACAAATTATTCTGACCATCGCCTTATGCATGAGTCCATTTTTGACTACATGGCTCTCTATGATGTCTACCAAAACAAACTCAAAAATCAGCATGGTCAAAGACATGGAAGGAGTGTTCTGATCTTGGCCAACCATGGGAACACCACCAGGTGGCTGAGTGGTTGGGATTATGGAAACAGTCAAGCGTAGTTGGGCTACACTGTTTCTGTAACCTTCCTAGAAGTCAATGGGAGTTACACAAATAGCGTAGCACAGTAAGCTATGCAATTTTTTTAATTTGGAAGTCATGGAAATAGCGTTGTGAAGCCAGCTCAACTGTTTCCATAATTCCAAACAGGGTCTTTGGCCAAGGCTCTTAGGGATGTTGTCTACTGTCTAGATTCTTAACCTATGGCACATCTACTCCAGGAGATGCATGTCATGCCTCTAGAGTGGACTTGCACTGTGATCATCTAGGGGGTAGTTACATAATGCTCACAGTGTATAATTGTAACCTTGGAGATACTTTGAGATAATTTGATGGAGTAGGCAGTATTTGCCTTAAGGACATTGAAGAGCACAACCCATAGTAATCAGTTGGTTTGCTCTTGTACTATTCGATAAAATTACATAATGACTCACTTCTAAAAAAAAACTATATACGGTATACAAAAAATATCATCAATAGAAAAAAAAAACTAAAAAATTAGACTCCAATAGCCAATATTATTTCAACATATAGGCTGCATGACCCATGTGATTTCCATATCCATGAGTTACTTACCAGAGCCTACACAGGGTCTGAGGTAGAACTCATGACAATCCCTTCTATCATTGTATAATACTGGTAATTTCTAGTCACAAAGGCAAGAGTGACCTTACCTACTCTTTCTAAATTGATAGATTGCATTCATAGAGGGGACACAGTGCACAACTTGGACAATATGATAATGATTCAACAGATCCAAGTAGAGTGTCAAAGGTCATAATTGACATCCAAGCTGCCCATATGTTTTTGAGAGTGATTGGCCGAGTGTGCTTGTATTTTCAATGGGGAGAGGGGAAAAAACTGCTGCCAGACTACTCTAGTAGTAAACCATTTGCTGTGGCTGCAAAGGATTCAGCATGTTGTAATGAAACATGCCTCACTCTTCTTTCCCCTGATATCTGCCATTGGGGTAGTGTTAGGATACCGAACACATTAGATCCAACCCATCCTCATCTAATCTGTATTAAGACCAACCATGAGTAAAGTTATGAATGGTTGTACCATCTGTAGGAAAGAAGTCAACTTCAAGAAAGTGATTGAGTGTGATCAAATGAAGACTCCTAATGGAGTGTAACCATCTCTAAGAGTTCCCAAACATATTAGATAGTTGACTAATCTGGCTAGAAATTGGAAATTTTTAGGCAACGTACAGTTAATGTGCATGGGCATCTTTGGAGATGGTTACAGAACTAATAAGAGTCTTCAGGTGAATGCACTCAATCCCTTACTTGATTCTCTGAGGTTGACTTTCCTACAGATTGTGCAACCCTTCCTGTCTTTACTTTCTTGGTTGGTTTTAATAGAGAATAGATGACAAATGGTTTGGATTGATTCATACTGCTTCAGATTGATGTTCCTTCATATGTCATGTATAGACATGTCCATATTAAAGGTCTAGAAAGTTGAATATTATCACCAGACATGATGGTGGGCAAGAAGATCTGACCAGCCAAACCATGGTGGGTCTTTCATTGACATATTGTCACTCTTGATAGCACAAATATATATATATATATATATATATATATATATATATATATATATATATATATATATTCCTATACTCTATAATAAAGTGATAGATATAGAGAGAATAACCTTGCACATCTCTAGGTATACTGCGAACCAGGCTACAGTCATCTGTATCTACAACATACTGTATCTCAGCCAGTACTGTGGTCCCAACCTGAACGAATCCGATGGCTTAGAGTAATACCAACTTGTCGTAGGTCTGCCTTTAACCTCACAGCCATGTGACATCTGAGCAGAATTTATGGAGAAGTTCTGAGCTAAGGTGGCAGGAGGGAACGATTGATTTAGAATCACCCCCTGCTCTACAATCCAAAGAACATACAAGGCAAAGTGTTTGATTGACATCTATGGGAGGCTCTTATGTATCAACTTAAACCCATATTGGTTTTCTTTCTCCCACTACTCCTTGTGCCTGCTTAAGATGCAGCGGAGACACGAGCATCGTCTTAAGCTCAAAGCTGGCTAAAAACAACAGCAGCGGTGTAGGAAACGATAGAAAAACAACAGCAACCAGGCTTTTATTTCTAACAGAACACAGTGACACCCCAAGTGCAGCAAGAGAACAGCCAAAAGTCTCATCTGTGCAAGCTACATGGAGATACATTGTCAACTGCTCTCTGCAGAGAAGAACATTGGACACCTAGCTCTAATTCTGGATGCAGAATTCCTCGAGCATCTCTCACAGCTGGAGCGGACCTTGGTGCACATCTTAGCTTGCATTTTATAAATACTGACAATGAATGAAGAGACAATGAACCAAGATAACTAATGAAGTGGAACAACCCATGCAACAAAGTCCACCCCATCTGCAGTCCAATGTGGATGATCTAAAATTATAACATCACTGATGTGAAAACTGAGGTCAACGAAACCAAAAAGGTCACTCTGTCTCTGGGCATCACCTGTCAATTCATTAAGTGGCATGTGTATTAGTTACACCAGTGTGCACCGATGAGTTGCTTGAAGTAAAATGTTGTAGTAAGGAACACTCCATCTGCAGGGAGAATATGTTTGATGCATCCAGTTACCCAATGAAACAAAGATAAGTGATTCGCCTGAGTTATAAGATGCAATAAAACGCGCTTCAACTGTAGGCTTAAATACTGTAAATCAACCGCATTCATATAATACATGGCAGATATTGACATATTGATATAGGGTTGGGTTTGATTTAGTTAAAGGTTGCCAAAAAGGCCGCTCCATCTGTAGACATTACCCATTGGATCAATCATTACTGCCTTTAGCAACAAACTAAAATCACCCATGAGTGGTCTGTGATTAATGCTTCAACAAATGTTGCTCCACCTGTAGACATTACTTATCGGATCAGGGTTAAAAACATGTACGGCACTTAACTACTGTAAACGCGGAAACGCATTTTATTGTTGCAATCAGGTGCACTCCATCTATTGGGATGAGGTGCAAATTAATTACCAACCGTACCTATTCTATACTTCGTTACACAATGAAATGCCTGTAAGTTGAATTAGTGAAATGTTGCCACAAAGGGCACTCCATCTGTAGGCATTAAGTCCGCTCAATCAGTCTAATACAACTTTGCTTAGAAGTGTGTTGCAATAAATTGCGCTCCATCAGTAGACAGTGTAGATGAATATGCCCTATTACATTTGCTACTGAGTCGACTGTTTACTGTTGGGGTCTACTTTGTTGCAATGTTTATAACTCAGCGTTGTTTAGAATATCATGTTGCTACCAAATGTGAAGCTCACTGCGTAACAATGTTGCAATAAAGGGAACTTCATCTGCAGAGATAAGTAAATGATTTGCTTTCAGTGCAACGTAACTTTTTTGTATTTATTTACAGCGTTCGCACATTATACGGTAGAGCGAGACGTTATGCAGCCTTGGAGGATGAGGGTGATATTGTGAGGTCAGACATAATGTATCAACCCCCTGAAATGTGTCTAGAGAAAAAAAAAATCGTATCTGTTCCTACTGCAGACTTCACCAGCTCTGGCCCTCAATGAGCAATCCCTCCTCTATGAATAATGAGATGCAAGTACAACATCTCTACTCCACCTGCACATCCGCCGGTGGGTGATGTAGTGTTAGATGACAGCCCTCATCTCCTGATCAATAGTCTAGGTGATGCAGATCTTCTTTGACAGATGCAAGAAAACCGACCGACTATTGATCGATAAATCCTGTAGTCGTCTAATCAATAAGTGACGGCGGTAAAAAAAAAAAAAAAAAATCAGATTTGATAATAACCCGGGTCTTGAGAAGATCTCTCCAAGAACTAGCCCAAGGCATGAAGAACTGCTAGACCAAGACTCTACAGCTCCACGTGACCTATGCTCCTGGGCACATCAATATTTGACTTATGCCCTGCTAAGTGTACAATCCTTGATACAGATCTACCCACTAAGATTAATGCACATCGGCTGGCATGGGGGGTACCTACCACACTGCACCTCATCTATGTCATAGTGTTCAATCACAAGCATCTGTCAGCTGGATGTCCTGGCCACCACCACTTTAGTAATACAACCAGTAGACTGGCATTGCCTCAGGGTGCCCTTGCCTGCCCCCTTGCCATAACACTGAACCTAATGCATTAAAGAGATGGTATATCAAAGCCAAAATCATATGATCATCTCCAACACTGGTCATCATTATCATGATAGCAACCAACTGGTAGAAGCAGTGATAATACCCTGTTGCCCCTCTCATGTCATCTTAGCCCCTATCCAGAGCAAAACTGCAAAAAACCCATCAAACTCAATTTTTGCAGGGCACCCAGGAATCCTATAGGATATAGGTGCCATGGGAGGCTTTGCCAGGGACTACATAGGGATCCTATAGGATATAGGTGCCATGGGTGCCTGGATGGAGCTTGCAGGATACAACTAGCAGCATTGGGGGGGATCAAAGAGTGAACAGTACCTTGTAAGGAGAGCAGGCAGAGAAAAAATCCCAGCATCCAGATACTGTGTACCAGGAAGGTCTTCATGATTCCTGCTTGCAATTCCTCTTCTGTCAGCTGCTTGATCAGGGGGTTTAATGTTTCCTCTTCTTTCCTTTAATGTCAATAGCAATGTGTGATTAGCAATAATGTCTTCTGCTTGTCACAAGAGCTTGCACAATCCTCCAAGTCTTGATGATGATGATGATGGTGGTGAGGGGGGGTGAGGGGGTCAGCTGTCACCCCCAAGTTAATACTGCTGTAGTGTGTCCTGACTCAGTACTGGTTTGAGAGTAGCAGGAAGGATGCTCTGAGGTACAGCAGGCTGAGTAAGGCATGCACACACACTCTCTGCAGCTCCAGCTGAATGTGAAGCCAGTCACAGCATCCAAAGCTTTTACAATGAGTGCTGCTGCTACTGCTGATACTGCTGCTGTTGCTGGAGGCTCCAGGCTTCAAAATGGTCCTGATGCTGCCACCTGGTGGCTGAAGCTAGATCCTCAGCTGCAACAAGCATCAGACATCAGTCATCTGCCTGGATGGATCGCAGGACACAATGCGGCTGCCTGCAGAAGTGCAACAAGTAGAGGAAAGGGCTGCAGCTCTAAGGAAAAGGAGGGAAGGGGGTGGCTTAAAAAGTTCTGTTATGGTCTGCAACTTTCTTATATACTTTATGCTTCAACTGATTTTTTTTTTGTTTTCAAGATAGCTGCTTGCTGTCAATGAATAGGAGCATTGTTGTTTACTTGCAAAATGACTCATTTACATTTGTTTATAAAGAGGACAGGAATTTTCAATAAAAATAAGGCAATTGCCAACTCCTTTAAATAGTTCTATTCATGGTTCCAATTTTTTTCATGCACTTTTTAATACACTTGATTTTTTTCAATGTGTGGAAAGTTACAACACATCGGTATGGGAAACGTTTCTAGGTAATTAATTCAATCAGCTGAAATTTAAGATGGCGTGTTCTGCGTTTGCATGCTTCACATCCGCCTATGTGTTCCGTTTTATTGATCTTGCATATTTCCGCAGCATCAAAAAAAAGAGTAAATGATGCAAACTGAACAACTCAGAACACAATATTGAAGGGATGAAGCCTGTTGTATATCGGCGTCAAAATGTGCGCCCAATTACCTGGATTTTGATGCCTATTTTTTCTGCTGTGGCAAATCCACACTTAATCGACCTCGCGTGAACATCCCCTGAGACCGGCTGCATGTGGGCGCATGCGCAAAACTATCTTGTGCAATAGGTAGAAAATAGAACCCATTGACGTCAATGGGTTTGTTCACGTTTCCGTTTTTTTTTTTGCACATGCATTTCGAGGGCACAACAAATAAAGCATGGTCCAATCTTCTGTGTATTTGCACACCAAAGGCTTCCTAAGTCAATAGTGGGGTGTATGCAAATGCACGCGCAATATGCAAGGAGATGCGCAATATGCTGCATAATTCCACTGGAAAAAGAACACATCTGGAACTCAGACTAATCCGCCATTTAACTTGGTGCGTCTTTATTTGGCGCACGCAAATGAACATGCCTTCTGGGTGCAAAAAGTGCAGTAAATTACGTGATGCGTGCGCAAAAATGAGGGGGTGAATTTGGCACCAAAATCAACATTAAACCAAATGGTGTCGATTTGAAGTATATTTTGTACTGTGATCTGCTGTAGGAGGTCTGATGCAGAAACAGTGCAGCAAATTCTGCCCCTTGTGGGCACAGCCTAAGGCGGCTTCACTTTAAGGCTGGGTTCACACGGGGCGGATTTGCCGCGGAAATTCCGTGCGGAATTTCGCCACGGCAAATCCGCATGCGGCCGCTAATCCCGGAATTAGCCAGCCATGTGGACGAGATTTCTCAGAAATCTTGTCCACACGGGACGGCAAATCCGCTGCTGCTAAGCCGGCAGAAGCCGCCACTGTGGCGCAGATTTGCCGACCGCAGCATGTTCATGTTTTTTTTCTGCTGCGGCCGTGCTCTTCTCTATGGGAGAGCTGGCCGCAGCGGAAGAGCGAGCGACCGGGCCACTTCAAAACCGCCGCGGGTTTTGAAGCAGCGGTTCTCCCGGAGGAAATCTCGCGGTTTTTCACTGCGGCCAAACCGCGAGATTTTCATCGGGAATCTGCCCCATGTGGACCCAGGCTAACCGTACTTGCGCGCGTTATATGCAGAGAATAGAACACATTAATTTCAATGGATTAATTCTTACCACTTTTTTTTGCGTACACATTTTAGCACGTTGAAAATAAATACATGTCCCATTTTTTTGCGCATTTGCGCACCACAAGTCCCCATAGAAGTCTATGGAAGGTAGACTATTCACACGGATAATCTGCAGCATTTATAGTAGCAGCAAAACAGGGCTTTAATAGATGGGCGCGATTTTGTCCCGTCATGCGGCCGTGATGATCATGGCCACCTAATGGGACAATACAGCGCCATTGATTTTAGTGGTTTCGTTTCCACTAGCGAGAAAGATGGGGCAGGAGATATCTTCCCATTTTTTTTTTTACTTGTGGGAATAGCACAGAGTTTGAAAGGTACAAAACAACACTAAAAAATGTTATCCCATTCATGCGCAAATGCACTCCGCAGCAGCGAGCATAGTCGTGCATGCACCTGTGGATAGGATGCTAGAAATCCCTACCGCTTGGACAAAATCCTCAGCATAGATGGAGCTGTGCTGCAGATTTTAGGTCCTCAGCATGTCGGCGCACGCTGCGTATT
The DNA here is from genome assembly GCF_035609145.1 of Eleutherodactylus coqui. Lineage (NCBI taxonomy): Eukaryota > Metazoa > Chordata > Amphibia > Anura > Eleutherodactylidae > Eleutherodactylus > Eleutherodactylus coqui. The sequence continues at coordinate 44,578,826 of NC_089840.1, forward strand.
CTCAGTGCAGATTCTATCTCTTCGATTTAGGGGGTGAAATCCGGACCAAAATCCACAGCAATACATCAATACGGTGCAGAGTTTTTGCTGTGGAAACCCTGCAGCATTCCCAACCCGTGGGAACATTAACAAACCTTCAGCTGAGAAGTCAATCGAGGTCGTCCAACCCCCGGCCGTTCCAGAATCTTCATTGCAGAAAGCTCGCAGTATCCACGTTATCGCCTAGCAACGGCACGGCATAATGTGTACTGCGCATGTGCGCCTGCCAGCACATCCGCAGTACAGAGTAACATGAATCCGGATAAGTACGCAGGGTCATTTGTTGCAGGAAGTAGACAGCTCCATACATTGCATAGTGGTCCGGGTTAGTACTGCAGGCTGAGTTCTATTGAAGTGAATGGGCCTGCAGTACCAACCTGGACCACTGTGCAATGTACAGAGCCGTCCACTTCCTGCAGCAAAATCTGCACCTAAATTGTGTGGGTTTGGCCATGGTTTTGTGAGATTTAACCCTTTCATTTTTGAAGCTGTAAGGGTTTGTTGAAGCTTCACTTACTTACATTGTACGGCAGAAGTTTGTCTCGCATTCCGCAGATGAAATTCTGTAGCAGTTCCGCTGTGTGTGAACGGACACTTAGAGGCACTTATGATGTGTGACTTTTTAAAAAGATGCGAAGTTTGTCGCAAACTCACTAAAAAAGTGACCCCGCACCTCCAGGCGTATACGGCAAATCCTTCCCAAAGCCTTTTACTGTATTAAGTCGCAGAACTTTTCATTGCACAAAGATTACGCTTTTTTACAAGCGCTTTAAGAGTCAGCTTTGCCAGAAGCATACGGCAGTAAATACCAGCGACAGTAATTCCTTCACATGGTCCGAATCTCTTCCTTTTGCAGTTGGGGCGCTCTGCTGTTAATAGCTACTGGCGCTTCATGCAGTGGTCTACATATAAGATAGGGGGTCCTATGGCAAAGAATAAACTAGACGCCCCATTATGGCTTTGCCACCAATGCCTTCCATGTATAAGGGCTGACCAGGTTGGTCCTCACTACATTCATTTTATTTTTTGTTTCCTCCAATGTCTAAAATATTTGTATGAACCCCCAGGAGGGGGACATGGATGGGAGAGAAGGTGCCGAGCGCAGGAAGGCGGTCCCAGATGTTGCCAGGAAATGCCTTTGGTGATACAGAAGAGGTTGTTAAGTTTATTGTTAGCAGGTTCTGCACACTGAGCGAGCTCGGGAAACAGGCTACATCCGTTAACAGGCCAGGTTGGCAATGGAAGCTTTTCTTTCTACTCCTCCAGAGTGATTGAACGGACGCCAGAATTGTTGCAGGACCTTATTCCATTCCAATTCTTGTGTCTAGGACAAAGAAACCTGCCAAGGGAAAAATGGTGTGGTTTATCACAATGTAGGTTTTGAACATCCCTAACTAGTCATTGTGTCCATTTAGTGTCCCCAATAGTAGGTGCCCCACTTAATGCAGTCAGTAGCAATAGTGACCCCCTTAATGGCCCCAGTGGTAATAGTGACCCCCCTTAGTAGCCCCAGTAGTAATAGTAACCCCCTTAGTGGCCTCAGTAGTAATAGTGACAGCAGTAGTACAAGTGAACCTCCCAGTGGCCCCAATAGTAATTAATAGTCACCTCCTTAGTGGCCCCAGTACTAACAGTGCCCTTGTTATCATCGTCAGTAATAGCGGCCCCCGCTAGTGTCCTCAGTAGTAACTGCAACAAGTAGAAGTTGGCGGGAGTAGCCCGAGTGGGTACGCTAACCCTGACCTTGTCATGGTGGTTGCTACCCAGCCTAAAATTGTGCCTTGGCAACAGGTGAATGGCAGCAAGGTTCTTGGAAATACCTATTAGCAATTGGTCTAATGTCCGATGTGACGCCAGTGCCTTTGAATAGAGATGTCGTTGTAAAGACGAAATAAAAAGACAAGTCCTATGAGCTTTAGTACAATCAAAGTCACACAGTTTACTTGCTCTTGTGGACTAAATACAACTTTCACACTTGGCAGGTTAGCAGGCAATAGAACTCCATTAACTCATCTTGCATATAACAAAAAAAATACAGTGTTTCCTCAAATCACTCCTGAAGGATGAGGCGGCACAACTAAGTTAGGTGCTTGTGATGCTAGGAGGTTATTTGCAGAGGAATGGAGGGAATAGTGCAGGCTTTCTTGTGGATACACTGGCTCCTAACTGTGCAGGGACAATTTTCACTCATAATTGTGCTGCCCAATTCCATTCCAGCCTATGCAGGGTCTGCCCTGGCTCAGGTTTCTACTGGCAGGGTTGAAGAAGACTCCCCTTTTGGCTTCCAGCTCTTCCCTCAAGCTGAGCTCCAGGGCTAGACTTGCTCAGACTCTGACTCCTGACTCCCTCTGGGGCTGGGCTCCCGGACTATCCTTGCCTAGACTAGCCTTGACTAGGCTCACCTACATCCTCTTCTTCTCCTTCTCCTCACTTCCTCTCAGACTCTCATGGACTGCATAAGACTTGACTCACCTCTTCACTCTCTCAGACTTGACTCCCTAGCCCCACCCACACTCTATCTTTTATATCCTTCTACCCAATCCCAGTCCTAGCTATGGGTGATTGACAAGTAACAGAGTGGGTTAGGGTGCATTTTGCATAGTCATGCAGAGTTAGTTAGTAAAGACACCATATATTAACTACTTCATGACCGTTTAGGACCAATACACATAACTAAATGTTAGTACACATACACATGACACACGAGGTAGCTATAGCAGTGCTGCGGGACCCCAACTCTGGGGTACTACATAATAGTGACCCCACAGTGGCTCTTAAATCTCCAGGAGTTACACAGTCAGACACAACAAAACGGTCTCATCACCCCGTCTCTGCCCACTCTGTTCTGTGGGGGGACATGAGCCTCTCTGTAGTGAAGAGCAGAGCAATATTTTCGGCTGCAGAAAGTTGTGTCTGTCTGTGAGTCTTCCTGCTGCCGAGGTATACAAGTCGGGCCGTGCATGTCAAAGAGTAGGTTACAGCCCGGCTCGTGAGGGTGACCTGTATTATTTCTTACCAGCCATTAACATTTAAAGTAAAGTATAAATACCGGCACCGACCTTGGGAGCTAATTACCAACTGGGCTGGTGAATTACTGACTGGGTGGCAACCATTAGTGGGCTCCTCTTCTTAATACAAAACAGTAGTGCTGAGGCCTCGGAAAACCCTGTGATTGTCTCTATACCTAGAAATTTCCAGTGGTTATGAACGCTATGCCGGCTACATCTATCTTGGCTTTAGAACCGTTGAGTGCTTTGATTTCACTGGAAAACCCCCTGGACCTAGAATCCAAAGATCTGGCCCTGCGCCAACCACCCGTCAGCTGGTGCCTCTCTTACACATGGACCAATGCTTACCCCTTTTTCGCTATCAAAGCTCTTCTTCTGTAGGTAGACCTGTAAAGGTAGTTCCACCCAATAGCAAAGTGGATGGATCAATCAGGGCTCAGCCTTTGCTCTCCAAGAGCCACATGGCAACCACATGGCTTGCTTCTATCATAAGCACCGGACTGCAGGTTGTTCCAAGAATCTAGTGACTGCCCTACAGAATAGATACATGCAGCTATAAGCTCCCCAACAAAGGGGTACTGCACCTCATTTATCAAACAGGTCTAATATGAAGACTGTATTTACTGTCCAAGGCAACTCAGCCTTCATATTTTAGGCCATGCTTGCTTAAGAATCCATCATTTTCTATCCATTTTTTGTATTATATTAATTGGGCTCCTTCTATTATTTTTGACGCGCATGAAAAATAAATTACACTCGGATGTTAATGCAACAAAACCTGATTTAAAATGCGAGCACAGCAATGAAGTTGGTCAGATTTTTACTAATCGAAGTTTCACTTGTGCGTAGGAATAAGGCCTGAATTGGGAGGGCGCCATATATCGATGACTACCCACTAGCGTTTGCGAATTTGCTACATTTTTTTTCCAGGTGTCTATGGGGCTTTCTAATGTTAAAAACGCATTGTGGCAAAATTGCAAATTACCGTGAAATCGCGATTTTGCGCGATGCGATTTTAACATTAAAAAGTCTCACAGACCCCTGGAGAAAAAAAACACTACTGTAGTGGGTAGTCACCCTATTGCAATGCCCTAAAAGCCAGCAATCATTTAATGACTTCTGGTAGCTGCTACAGAGGGAGCAGGGCTGATTCTGGGACAGTTTATAATCACGCACTAAGGTTACATTCACATGGGCGTGACTCTCACACGCGTTTTGTGCGCTGCGAGAAACGTGAACACGAACTCCATTTTTGTGAATGGAATCATACACATGAGGGATGTTTTCCCTCACACCGATACTGTGAGGAGAAGAAAAACAAAATTTGCTACATGTCCTATTTTTTTCCGTCTCTCGGAACGCATCGCCCATGGATTTTAATGGGACATTAAAGACCTCACAAAGCTCTCACATGTCTTTCTGGGTGGTTTGACAGATTCCATCTGTACTTCGCTACTGTCTTGTATTGGGTTGGGATCTGAGTCCGGAGCATTAGGACACCCTTGTGTTATTTGTTGTTTGTCTAGTGATCACAATGTCCCCAATGATGATTTTGCTGGTATCGTATTTCTAAAATTGAGGACTTATGCTGTATAGGTCAGTCCAGGCCTGAGTTTTTAATCATCCTAATAAAATGTTGCCTACACTGTGAAGGGCACGCAGCAAGAACACCCATCTGAGAGAGGCCATACAGCAGGAGAACTCCAGAGCACGGGCAGCGCAAGGAGCGAATTCCATGGTGAGAATTTACACCATGTGGATTTTGGCGCTGATTTACTCTGTGACATCCTAAATTCTGGCCTACCGGCAAGCCATGCCCGCGTTTAGGGCTTAAACACACGAACATGTTTTTCTCCCCTTTTGAGGCATTACAGGACAAAACGAAACCACTGATTTCATTTTCACTAATAGTACGGCTGAGAAAACATAGGACTTGCCCTATGTCCCCCGCACGCAGTGAATACATCATGAGGGGAAGATCTGGCAGCATCTGTCTTCCCGCAATTTTTTTCAAACCCCTGCACTCTGTCACGACGTTTGAGCGTCCGACAAAAGGGAAAAAAATTTCCCTCATCCAGGTGCAACTACTCTCCATGCCGGTGAGCGAAGTTGCACCTACGGCCGTCTGAAACCACCCTTAGGCTACCTTTACGCATAAGGCCTGATATGCTGTGAAACTGCGGTGGAAATTCTAATCGTTTACAGTATAAGGCCGACTTCACACGGGCGTAAACGTTCTTATGCGTACATTTACGAAATGGGATTTGCGTTTTTGCATGTGTCTGTGCTTATTTGAGGGCAGGTTCACACAGGCGTATGCGCAATTGCGTATGCCTCAGCTCAATGTCTTTGTGCCGTAAATTACTTTTTGAGCTCGGACATGGTTGCTTGCGCAGAGGACACAAAGATGCCACAATTTAACTGGCTATTTAGCCTAAAGAGTTCTTTTTCCCACAGAATTGCGCATCTTCTTGCCTAAGGCCGGTTTCACATGAGCGACAAAATTGTGCAATTTTCTCGCAATGTGACAGTGCTACATATCGCATGTATGTGAAGCCCATGCTTTCCACATTAGCGATGTTTGTAGGCTGCTACCTTTCGGAGTTTGACACGGGTTTGAAGTGGCTTTTCCGCCTCTATTCTGCTGCAGAAATCTCTCCCCATGGAGAAAAGAGAACTGTGGAAATGGCGATACAATTGACATGCCGCAGATTTGAGTTTCACGCCATATTTAAATTTCCGCTCAGGTTGTCCGCAGCGGACTGCCAGCAGTGTGTAAACGAGATTTTTGCAAATCTCCTCCACTTTGCTGCTTAGTTTCAGGTTTAAAAAAGCCTGCGGAATTTCCATGCGGAAAGTCCGCACGAGAATTCCGCAGCAATTCCACCCCGTGCGAACCCAGCCATAGAGGGGGGGGGGGGGGGGGGGGGAGTTTGTTTAAGTTTAAAAACTGTTTTCCTATCTGTTTCAAAAAAAAAAGCAGCACACCACTAAATCAGTTGAAATGATAATCAAAACCCACATTTGAGTGAGTCTGCTGCGCCATTTGTTCCAAGATTTCCAAGTCTCAAATTTCTGTGTGTGAACATTTATTTAGATCAAGAGGAGTGCCCCCCTCCCCTCTGCATCTGTATGTTATAATTATGTGCCATCCAAACTAGTTTCATTCATTAGCCTAACTAAGGGGGTTAGATTTTCCCGAAAGCTCACATTAACATCATGTATTTTTGTCAGCCATTAAAAGGTATCATATCTACAAGATCACTTGGTTTCTCTCACTGAGAACAATCACCCAAGAAAAAAAAAAACTCACTGAAACCGAAGAAAGATACTAAAAGCTTTCCAGTTGCCTTTTTTTTTTAAACCCTATTTGAATCAATTGGGAAGGGGGGGGGGGGTGAAATAGGAGCTTTTTAATTCAGTTTTATTTCCCCTGTAAGGGGCTCAGAGGATGTTTCCCTTGAATGATAGAAGGGCGACCCCTCCTGCTATCATACATCACTGCATTTTGTATATTTCACTATAAAGTATTGTGTATTACTTCTGATTGGCTGCAGAGATCAGGTGGGATGTCTGGAAGGCTAGCGAGGACAGAGAAGTGCATATAGGCAGGAATTGTAGGACCAGGTGATCTGGTGAGAGAACGTCGAGCTAGAGAGTGATCCGAGTGGTGCTCAGCTTTAAGAAACTGCATTTTAGGGAGAGAGAGATACCAAAAGGAGTCGGCTGAAGGAGCCGTGCAAGATATATCCTGGAGAATTTGTGCCTGCTAGAGAGGGCCAGTGGCACAAGAAAGGGGGGAGCCTGTAAATGAGAAGTGCAACCTGATAACGCATCAGAAACTACATCGCTGAAAGAACAAAGTTACAGAGACTACAGCCAGAGAGACTGCTACATGGAGTCCACATTGTCTTGCAGCGCTGTGCATTGTTCTACCCACAACCGATGTCTAAACATCCTTCTCCAACGTTACAGTACCAAATATGTAGGAGATACGTAAGTGAGGTATGCCCTCAGAAAAAAAGCTTGTTGTAATATTCTGCACACAATAGAGTTGCGCACATCCTTGGTTCAAGTTATTTGTTAACCCTTTCCAATCCACTGTCTGACGTCTAAAGACATTCTGATTGACGGCTGTACAGCTCCGATGTCAGAAGACGTCCGGCAGGGTATTCTTACTGTAGATTACTGGCCGCTCTGTTGTCAGGGGCCTCTCCAGCATGTCACACACCGCAGTACTGGCTCTAGCCAGCAGATGGCGCCATTGTATAATGGCAGAAAGAGAAAAACCCCTAGGAAACCCTGAATCCAAAATTGGATTGCAAAGGGTTAAAAGACAATATATTAAATATACATATATCTTTGTAAGCCCGTGGCCGCATCGTACATTGGTTCTTATATCACCTGCCTCTAACTGCGACACCATCTGTGCTCCAAAAACAAGACAGCGAAATGGAAAGCCTGAACGCCAGTGTGAACGAGCCTTATATGTAAAGGTTTTATTACATTTGTGATAGTTCTGTTGTCATAATGAGTCTTGCAGGTAATTACACCCTGGATAGATATATAGCAGAATGCCGACTTTCATTACAGATTGTTTGAAATGAATGAGGTAAGCAAATATGAAAGATCGGAGTTGAGGTTTGAACAAAACGGAGAAGTAAAGTGTTTGCAGATAAGAGCCAGGACAATAACTTGGGCTTTTCTACTTATTGAAGCAGGAAATTATGTTAGAACAGGGAGCGATAACAACTCCAAGACTAATATTCTATGGAATGCCCCTTCCTTACACTATCAGTACGCTTCATTAGTTTACACAGATAAAACCTGCCTCCAACAGTTTAATGGTTTATTACTGTCATTGCATAAGGGTTACTTAACACATCACTTAAAGGAGAACTCCACCCCAAATTGGGAAGAGATCCCATGTTAATACCAACGAGTTGGAAATATTGTAGCAGACTCTGTTATCCCTGGCGGGGAAGCTGTGTATGAATACATATTTCTCATACAGTGGCCACTACTGGGGAAGTAGGGTATTACATGTCTGCTATTCAAATAGCTGGGTGACCATACCTTAGAGTCCTCCAATCCTACTCTTTACAGACTCTCTCTGCTCTGACTAAGTTAGTGTTTCACACAGCCGCAAATGCGTCCACTTCAGTGCAACGTTTTTCTGTAGGTATGGCACATTTTACTGTGGTTTTTGCACACGGCAGAAGAAACTCCCCCATTAAATGTCCATTCAGCCTAATGAGTTCCAGAGGCGTTTTTTTCACGGCATTGCACATCGCATTTGAGTACCTTGCATAGACTTCTATGCGGACCCTTGATACGCAATTACGCACAAACATAGAGCGGATTCTATTTTTTTGCATATGAGAACAATGTGTGCACAAAAATGAAAAATTTGTAAGAGTTCATTGATATCAATGGGTTCTAGTTTCTGCGTACTGCATGCAGAAATTTTGCGCACGCAAATACGTCTGTGTGAAACCGCCCTTATAAAGATGGGTCTATGTAAGGGATCTGCCTATATGACATTCTTATATGTTGTTTAGGGCATATGGACATGGGATTGTCCTAATGGGACATCCTATTTAATATTGTCTTAAGGGATTTTGCAAGCCATTTATATTGATGACCTATCCTCATGATGGGTCACCAACAGTTGATCGGCTTGGCTCCACCACTGGGGACCCCAGCTTATTAGTAGTTTGGACATCTGCTGTCAAACCCAAAACATAGGATATGGAGTGGAAGCAGATAGCTCAGACCCCTGTGCAGGGTCTGTATTGTAATTGCAAGCACAGCTCTCAATGATTTAAACCTGTAATTGCAATTGCCGGTCACTAGACAGGAGTCTGAGCTATCTGTTTCGGCTTCCTACCCTGTGTTTTAGCATGGACAGTGGTCACCTGAGTGGTGATTCACAGGTGATCAACCATTGTTGACCCATCCTGAGAATGTCATCAACAGAAATAGTCTGGAAAACACTTTTTAAGGTTCTTTTACACAGCCCAATGATTAGATAAGAAGGTTTGTAAGGATATTTGTTTTTTCGATCACCAAGCTGTGTGAAGGCGCCAATGATCACCCAATGAATGAGCAAACGTCTAGTTGTTGGGCGATCACATAGTTTATGCTGCCCCCCAAAAATATATATCACTGTTGTCGGTGGCGCATCTTCCTGTGTGAAAATGGGATGTGCTGCTGAAAGCAATGAAACAGTATGGGGAGTTAAATGATTGGCCATGTCATATACTGTCTCAAGTGGCTTGTGTGGAGGCCAGGTCAATGAGTGCCAATCTTGAATAAATTTATCTGAAATCACAAAATCCCTTTAGTTACTTTTCTACTAAAGCTGTTGTCCCATCTGGAATCCTTGGTGATCGGTTCCTATCATTGGGGTTAGCTGTTGATCCATGCCTGTTTCCCCTGCAGTGGCCACTACTGGAGAAATGTAGTACTACTTGTCTTCTATTCAAATGGTTGGGTCATTGTGCAAGAGTCCTCCAGATCTACCGTTTATAGCATCTATCCACTCTGGTTAATAGAAAGGGGTTCAGACAATATAATGTTCAAACGAGCCAACAGGATATATGGTCAGGGGTTGCCCAAGTGGGACAACCAATTTAATGTTACCTTACTGTATGCAATAAGATAAGAAAATTGCACTGATATCTCGGGGGGCGAGGGTCGATACACAGAATATGAGCAGATCTATGCAGATTGCTTATATGCTGCATCACATTGCAAATTAATTGGGGTTTATGTGAAGATATTGATCTCCGTTGTTAATAATATCAAGTTTTATAAATGCAATTTCAAATAAAATAAATAAAATAGCCCTAAAATTAATCTCAGTACAAACAGAATCATTCAGAGTTGTCCATTCATCAATATTAGTTAAATGGACGCTGAAAAATTCATGTACTTTGTAGTTTCTTCATATAGTATATAGAAAATCAATCAAACACAGTAATATCTACAATACAATTGACTACATAAATATGATAACAGCAGCATCGGGCCAAAAGCAAATAAATTTTCTGAGTCTTGTCAGGTTAAGAAGTAACGTCAAGCAAATCAATGCACTAACAGTGGGAGATGGAACTGCGGGTGGAATAATGCTTTATATACATTTTGAAGGAAAAACAGCAACAGCAAAACAAGCAAAAATTTGTGAAAATGTTTTTGTTTTTTTAAATCTTTGTTTATATTGATTTTTTTAATACTTTTTTAGGTTTTTGGTCAAGCAATTTTATATTTATACAGTATAAGTAACTATGGCCGGCTGCACAGGACCGGATTTGCATTGTGGAATTCAGAGCAGGCGTCCGCAGCAAATACCTTCCATAGCATGCTATGGAAAAGCCCTTTTTCTTGCACAAGCTCATGGAGAAAAAAAAAATAAAAAAAATCGCACCATTTTGAAATCGCTCTATTTTTGAGCCGATTCCGTGCGGGTGGCTTCCATTGAAGTCGATAGAAGCCGTCCGACCCGCGGCCCTTCCGCAATTGACATTGTGGAAAGGACATGGATTCCGTGTCATTGCTAGGCGATGATGCAGGAAAAGCAGAGGTTTAAAAAACAATCTGCACTGTGCATGTCTGACAGCGAGCCGGCCGGACCAACCACGGTACAGTTGGTTGGCACACCGTCTCAGAGGAGTACCGCAGACATTCCCCTAGAATAGAAGCCAGTACTAGTAGCACCCGCCACCAGAAGAAGATTGCTGTTTCTTTTGGGAACCCCCTCATATACCATTATAGGGGACACAAGGAAGGAGTCCAGGACTCCACATGTGATGCCATCTTGCACCCCCTTTTTATGTCAGATTCTCACTGGTACTTAAATCGGCCAATCTATATGCCAGACTGTGGAATCTAAACCAGATAGCAGTTGCCATAGATGTCCTCTATACTTTACTCCAGTTTATGGTGCGCATTATGATAAATCTGATGGGCCACATTCATTTTTACTAATGTCAGGAAGGGTATGGCTTCTCCTTGCGAGACACGTGAGACATTTTTTTTTCTCGCAGCATGTTCTATCTTTTGGCGGTCCCTCGGAACGCCTCGCCCATTGTTTCCAAAGGGACCTTGAAAGACATTGCATGGCATTCATAGGCCGTACAATGTGCATGCAAGTGCGATGTGATGTCTTCCATTGCTTTCAATGGGAAACGCTTGCAATCTGCAGATGCTTGTAAAACACACACCTGAGGATCACAATTTCACTGAAGCTATGTGAGACATTTTTTAATCGAAACGCCTCGTATTGGCGAGAAAAAACGCATGTTGGCAAGTGTGAGGACAGGAATCCCATGTCCCACTCTCGTGTCACTGCTTCTGCCCCACTATGACATGACTCTGAATGGAGCATTGGCCAAGTATACGCGGTCAGCGCTCCATTCATTTCAATGGAAGTGATGGAAATACCAGCGCTGCATTCAATTGTCTCCTCACTGCAGGGGATGCAGTAACCCCACAGTGAGAAGGACGGGTGACACGGAGACCCTGCACTTGAGATTGGCAGAGGTCTCAAGGGTGAGACCGCCACCGACCAGCAAGTTATCCCCTATCCTGTGGAGAGCAGATAACTTGCTATTCTGGAACAACCCCTTTAAGGTCCTCAGTCACATCTCCTCTCCTGCTAAACTATACTCCTTTTATCCTAAGCCCCACCCTCTTGTCACGCAAGGACTTATTCTTTTTGGTGCATTTGCTTCAGTAACAAGTTTAAAACTTGATGGAATAATATGCTCCAGCAATGTGCCAGATGTTGCAAATGACGGCAAAGTCTAGGCACAATCACACTTGTAAATCTGCCTCAACCTTCTTAACTTTCAAAAGCTAAAAGTTGACTGGACTCAGTCCTGTCCTTATAGCTGATCTGAATAGTGGATACAGTTTGTGACTATCGAAGGGGTATTCCCATCTGGGATGCTTATGGCGTATCCAAAGGTAGGACCCATGCCTATCTTAAGTTCTGCTCCCCAGCCTGGCCATATGCAATGGTTGGGGTTGGCCTGGAGGACAGAAACAGCTGAGTTGGCTTCACCATGCTGTTTCCGTAAATCCTATGAGAGTCAATGGGAGTTATGCAAACCACGCCGGGGGTTATGGAAATGGCATAGCTTGTTGTGCTACGCTGTTTGCATAACTCCCTTTGACTTCTATGGCAGTTACAAAGTTGTCCAACTCATTTGTTTCCAGCCTCCTGGCTACCTTGTTTCTAGTGGTGTTCCCATGTTTGGCCCAGATAGGAACACCCCTTTCATCAAATTGTAGCAGCAACAAGTTACACAATGATAGACTGAAGTCAGAGAATGGAGATTCTGAGCACAGACGTGTCTGGTATTATCTGTACACCTATTGCTGTTGGCATAGAGTTGGGCACCTGTGAGTACTGGCCCCCAGCCCCATCCCTGTCTGCTCTTCTATCGTTCAGTATAAAGTAACAATCTGGTTCCTAAAGTAAGAAACTGCAGTTTTCCATCATGGTCCATTTCACTCAGCTCATGAATCTTTGTCTGCAGATAAAGTCATAGTGGCAGTAAATCTTCCCTTAAAACTTGCCGAGCCGCAGTCCAAGAAGGATGAAGTCTGCAATTTATTGTGTATTTGTATTGGTTATGATAGGTGTGAGTTTATTGGTGCTCAGGAGCAACTTTGATTGTGATATATCAAGGCAAAGGATAAATATGTATGATGGCTCCCCCAACAAATTACTTTGATTAAAGACCAATTATACATGTTGGGTTTCTTTTGCAGTTAGTATAAGGAAGAGTCCAAAAATGAAAAATTGTAATGAAAAAAAAAGAACAAAAATTGGCCACAAGTGTTTTTCTTTCAAGCATACCTAACATTCTGATGACTTTTCAGGGCTGCTGTGTGTGTAGATACCCTGTTTCCCTGAAAATAAGACATACCCTAAAAATAAGACATAGCAGGATTTTTCTGTATTTTGGTAGAAATAATGCTATGCCTGATCATTATATGATTTGTATCTTAAATGTATCTCAAGTTTCCCATCTGCTGGCTGTATCCCTAATTTTCAGTTCTCTGTAAGGGGGTGGGGGGTTCTCAGTGCATTGTACGCCTAGTCAGTTGGATATTGAAAAAAGTTCAACATCCAGACATAGGACTTCTAGAAATGGCAAGTTGAGAAGATAATGCTGGGTATAGGTATGGTATTAGGGGGTATCTCACAGGAGCAAAACAATGAGGCATCTGTGACAACTTGTCTTGTAGACCCAAAGCAGAGAGAGAACAAAAACATCTCAAATGCAGCTATTTAATTCTAGGTAACCAGGACCTAGTGCAAGTACTCACTTACTGTTTCTGGTGACTCTGCACCCCGTTCTCACCAACCTTCCTTGGAACAGGGCTAAGGTGAATTGATGATACTGGCCATTTAAACTGTTAATAAAATGATCCCAGCAGGAGTTTCAGCCTCTGTATAAATCATTTAATTGCACAGCCTGATGCAGTCCCTGTGACAGAGCCATCTTCTTGACCCAGCCTTCCTCAGATCCAATCTGGAGCATGACCTGTACAACATTCAGGCGGTGGCAAGAGGGGAAGTAACAGCTTGGCCCTCGCAGTCCATCAAACCAGAGGAAGCTGGACCTTTCACTCCTGGCCCCTCTTCATCTCTCTCAGCTGGTGGAGCCTGTTGTATACACTGCACATGGAAGAAACAATAAATTCTGCTTTATAGCTTTCTTTAGCGTACACACACAGAGACAAATGCAGGACAGTATACAGCAGTACTGAGCAGTGCAGATGTAATTGAGTAAATACTTACTTAAAGCCACAGCCACATCTGTTTAAGGCCCTTTTACATGCAACGATTATCATTAAAAATTCATCCAAATGGCCAAATGTGAGCAATAACCATGTAAACGGGGAGGTTGTGCACTTTTCGTTTGAATGTAGGATTACAGCCTGCATAAAATCCATCGTTCAGACACTGAGAGACAGAACAAATTTGTTCCACTTGAATGAATTTCGCTCATCTCTCAAAAGACTGCATGATAACAGTGTACTGATTGTGTTTGCTTTGCATACATAACAAGTACACTGTGTGTTCTGCCGCGAGGAGAACAATCTACGTGGAGATGTTTGCTCAACTGGGCATATATTTAACACATGCCCAGCTGAACAAACAACTGGTGGAGGAAAATGAAGATGATTAAAGGTCCTTTTACACGCAAATGAAAATAATTAAAGCCATTAACACTTTATGCAAATACATCGCTAAATCTTTCAATCTTCCGGCTGTTTGAAAGATTATCTTAGCGTGTAAAAGGACCTTAAGTCTTCCTGCCTCTGTTTCCATCTGTGGTGCTCTCCACAAGGAAAAACATTCCTCTCCTGATTCACATCGATGGCCTCTCACCTAGCCAAACCAGAACCCTACTGTATACTGATGAGATGCAATAACCCCCAAATAGGTGTATATACATAGATATGCTGGTTCACATCACCAGTCATATTTCAAGGCTTAGTAAAAGATTGGATGTTGATTCATAAGGTAACTACCTTCCAATAGGTGGCACTGTGAAGGATTATCCAATCACTCATTTGCAAAACAATTTTAGGCAATTTATTAGTTTGCAAAGTCCCATACTAGACCACATGATCCCAGATCTGGCCAGACACTTGATGTGAATCTTGTAAGTTTTGCATGATTCAAGTCATAAAACTTTTACCCCCAGGCCACACTCCAACAGACATTTACCATTCACTTCTATTGAGGTAGAACTGTACAGTTTTGTATAACCTGACATGACTAGGGTATTGTAGATAAGCTTTCTTTCCCACCATTGTAACTAACCCATCCCTTCATCTTAAATAAAGATTAGAGATGAGTGAGCATACTCGTCCGAGCTTGATACTCGTTCGAGTATTAGGGTGTTCGAGATGCTCGTTACTCGTGACGAGTACCACGCGATGTTCGGGTTACTTTCATTTTCTTCCCTGAGAAATTTGCACGCTTTTCTGGCCAATAGAAAGACAGGGAAGGCATTCTGACATAGAGGGAAAGTGGTGTTGATGCCGGAGCTGCTATGAATTGTCGAGAAAGGGCTTAAATATATAAGCCCTTCCCTGCAATTCATCCAGAAAAGTGTTAAAATAAAATATATATATATGCTCACCTGCTCCTGGCAGCCGGAGTTCCGCGCAGCCGGCCTGCAGTGGGTGTGAAGGGGGTGTGAGTCAGACCTGCCCCCTGATTGGCTCAGCGCTGAGCCAATCAGGGGGCAGGTCTGACTCACACCCCCTTCACACCCACTGCAGGCCGGCTGCCGGGAGCAGGTGAGTATGTATATATATTTTATTTTAACACTTTTCTGGATGAATTGCAGGGAAGGGCTTATATATTTAAGCCCTTCCCGACAATTCATCCCACACTCGCCCGCAGCGCATTGCTTTCGGACAGCTCCAGCCCATTTCTAATGAAACACGGCTAGGAGCAGATTTTCGGGCGATTTTCGGGCAATTTTCGGGCACCGGTCACGCGATTTGCGGATGCGCATCCGTCATGCGATCCGCAAATCGCGCGAAAAAACGCCCGTCTGACTAAGGGCGCCCACCCACTGGCGATTTTTTTTCCTTTGCGTTTTTTCTCAAGAGCAATTAGTTTTGAATGTGCTCCTGTCCACTGGCGTTTTTTTTTTTCGGTCCGTTGCAATTTTTAACATAGGAACTGTCAGTTGCATATGTGTCCTTATTTTTCTCTTAATGCACCCATGAATGTCAATGGAAATTAATGGAAAAGGCGCGAAAAAGCCGCGAAAAAGCCGCAAAAAACGCCGCGAAAAACGCCGGAAAACGCTGCGTTTTTCACGCACGAAAATCGCAAACGCCAGTGGGTGGGCGCCCTAAGGGTGCCTACCCACTAGCGTTTTTTTCCCTGCGAAATTCGCAGCATTTTTTTCTCTGCAGTGGTCTATGGGACTTGTAATGTTAAAATCGCGATCGCGCAAAATCGCAATTTACCGCGAAATCGCGATTTTGCGCGATTGCGATTTTAACATTACAAGTCCCATAGACCCCTGTAGAGAAAAAAATGCTGCGAATTTCGCAGGGAAAAAAATGCTAGTGGGTAGGCACCCTAAGGCCTTAGGCCATAGAGATCGCAGATTGCACCTATGTGCGATCTGCGATTCCTGTTCTCTTCTCTATATGCGCTCAATGGGGCCGGCGGCAGCAGCGCCGACCCCATTGAAAACATATAGAAGACAAATCATTCTTCTCTGCCACAGCTGTAACAGCTGTGGCAGAGAAGAACGATGTTTGCCCATTGAATTCAATGGAGCCAGCAATACAGCCGCCTCCATTGAAAGCAATGGGCTGCCGGCGATCGCAGGATGAATTGTCGGGAAGGGCTTAAATATATAAGCCCTTCCCTGCAATTCATCCAGAAATGTGTTACAATAAAAATATATACCGGCGTATAAGGCGACGGGGCGTATAAGACGACCCCCCAACTGTCACCTTATACGCCGGCAATACAGTGGAGCAAAGAATAAAAATCATTACTCACTTCTTCTGGTGTTCTGCGCCGCTGCTGCAGGCTGTCGCTCCCTCCTGGTTCCCGGCAGATCATTGCTTTCTCTACGAAGGGCTTTAAATCCCCGCCTCCAGAAACACACGTGCCTTCAGCCAATCACAGCCAATGACATTGATGTCATTGAATGGCTGTGATTGGCTGTGTTTCTGGAGGCGGGGATTTCAAGCCCTGCGTCCAGAAAGCAATGCTCTGCCGGGGACCAGGAGGGAGCGACAGCCTGCAGGAGCACCGCAGAACGTCAGAAGAAGTGAGTAATGATTTTTATTCTTTGCTCCGCTGTATTCCCGGCATATAAGGTGACAGTTGGGGGGTAGTCTTATACGCCCCGTCGCCTTATACGCCGGTATATATTTTTATTGTAACACATTTCTGGATGAATTGCAGGGAAGGGCTTATATATTTAAGCCCTTCCCGACAATTAACCCCGCGCACGCCGGCAGCCCATTGCTTTCAATGGAGGCGGCTGTATTGCTGGCTCCATTGAATTCAATGGGCAAACATTGTTCTTCTCTGCCACAGCTGTTACAGCTATGGCAGAGGAGAACGATCTTTATGCTGACAGTGTGGGGGGGGGGGCACTCTTGCCGCTATTGTGGCTTAATAGTGGGACCTGTGAACTTGAGATGCAGCCCAACATGTAGCCCCTCGCCTGCCCTATCCGTTGCTGTGTCGTTCCCATCACTTTCTTGAATTGCCCAGATTTTCACAAACGAAAACCTTAGCGAGCATCGGCAATATACAAAAATGCTCGGGTCGCCCATTGACTTCAATGGGGTCCGTTACTCGAAACGAACCCTCGAGCATTGCGAAAAGTTCGTCCCGAGTAACGAGCACCCGAGCATTTTGGTGCTCGCTCATCTCTAATAAAGATACAATATGCTTAGTGATGATGGAAAATAGTGGCCACAGCAGCCTTTTTATTAAATAATTATAAAAAGCTTTTAATCAAACATTTGAATCAAATATCGTCCATATGAAATAACCATAGCACAGTATGACATAACAAATAATCAGTTGGTCGAGAAGAACTGCCTAGACAGAGGAGGTCAAGGATGGCCATCTAAAAGTAGTACCATAAATGAGCCACTCCAGTTGCACCATGCAAACTCGGGGGGATGATAAAGATGCCTAAGGTACCGCATGGCTTATAAAGAGCCAATTCCCTGGGACCACTGCATCGGAATCAACACCCAACCACCTTGTTGATTACTTAATCAAAGGAGGCCACCCCCCTGCCACTATGAGTGGGAATGATCCCTTGTGCCTGCAAAACCAAGACAGCTTTCTCAACCCCCTTCCCTGGTTTTATTTGTAGGCTTAGGCATAAAAGAGATGTTTGCTAAAAACATAGGAGACCCATCTTTCCCAAGTTTCTATAATTAACCCCTTAGTGACGGAGCTTTTTTGCTTTTTTCAATTTTTTTTTTCTTCCTACTCCCTTTTAAAAAATCGTAGCTTCTTTATTTATCCATTGACGTCGCTGTATGAGGGCTTGTTTTTTGTGGGACGAGTTGTATTTTTCAATGGAACTATTTATTGTACCCTATAATTTACTGAAAAACTTTTTAAAAATTCTAAGCGGAGAGAAATGGAAAAAAACCGACATTCCACCATCGTTCGGTGCGTCCTGTTTCAAACTGCAACAAAAACGACCTTATATTTTTATTCTATGGGTCAGTATGATTACTACGATACCAAACTTATATAGTATTGTTTTTGCTGTAGTACTTGTATTTTTTTTTGTAAGATATTAAATTTTTTTCAATTATTTTCTGCGGTCATTTTGTGCGCGCGATAACTTCTTTATTTTTTCGTCGACGTAGTTGAGCAAGGGCTCATTTTTTGCGGGATGTCCTGTAGTTTCCGATAGTATCAATTTGGAATACATACAACTTTGTGATCGCTTTTAATTGCGTTTTTTCTGGGAGACAGGGTAACTAAAAAAGTGTATTTCTGGGGTTCTTTATTTTTTTTTTGGACGACGTTCACCGTGCAGAAAAAATAATGTGCTACTTTGATAGATCAGACTTTTACGGACGCGGCGATACCAAATACATATTTTTATTTTATGATTTAGATTTTTTAATAATAGATATGGCAAAAGGGGGGTGATTTAAACTTTTATAACCTTTTTTTTTTTTAACAATTAAAAAAACTTTATTGATATTTTTTCTTACTTTACTTTGAAGTCCCCCTGGGGGTCTTTAACATGCGATGCTTTGATCGCTCCTGCAGTATGACGTAATCTATAGCATTACGTCATACTGCTTTTTTACAGGCAGTCTTTCAAGCCACCCTGTGTGGATGGCTTCATAGGCAGTCTGCTAAGGCAGCCCTGGGGCCATTCATTAGGTCTCCGGCTGTCATGACACCTGCACGGCTCCCCCAATCTCACCGCGGGGGGGCCGTGCGGGACCCCCGAACAGCGTTCGGGGCATTTAAAGGGTTAATAGCCGCGATCGGCCGAACGGCCAAGTGCGGCTATTGCCCGCGGGTGTCAGCTGTAATAAACAGCTGATGCCCGCACTGTATGGAGGGAGATAGCGCCGCTACCTCCCTCCATACACGTCCTGCAACAGCAGGACGTAGTTTTACGATAGCGCCGTCACTAAGAGGTTAAACCATATGCCTGTTTTTAGTGTTAGGACCCATCTGAAAGCATGGTCATCAGAATGTTGGTGGGTGGGCCAATATACTTTGATCAAACTATATACTAAGAACCTTGCATTTTTTAATGTGGTTAGTATATATATATTGGAATGTTGTATTTTTCTGTATGAGTGCCGTTGCCATGTGTTTTCTGTTTGTATTGTTTAGTCACGGCCGTTTAACGTGCACCTATATAGTTATACTTGGAAAGTGCTGGCTTTGTTTTTTTTTTTTCAACTCCATTCTGCAGCCTAGGGCACCAAATATCCATCTCATTGTTGAGATGAGCCTCATCATTCCACTTTAAAGCCCAATCAGGGTCCATGACACACTACAATTCTACCATTGCGGGCCACAAATCTGGAGACTTTTTTTTATTAATGCTCCACATGCCTTATTTAGCCTATTAATGGACCAGTTCTGCCACCATGTAAGGTCAGCTGCAATCTCTGGCCACACTAGGAGCAGTCCCAGAAATGACCATAGGCAGAGCGTGTCAAACTTGATGCCCCCGATCAAGCTCCTTGAGGATCGCACGCCAAGATCGTTGCCCCTAACATACACCTCCTGTACATCTGAAGTCTGATGCAATCTGAAATAAAAGTGCAATCCGTTACCACCCCCTGCCCATAACAACCCCCACACCCCTCAATCCAGCAAGTACTCACCTGAGTCCTGGTGAAACCAAGCTGCCTGCTGTTGGGCCTAACAGCAAAAGGCACCCCAATACACATACGAGTGCCCAATTATCTGCGTAAAAACAAAAAATCACATCAGCCACCAACTGCACACAAACAAACAACATCTAACAGAGAGGAAAAAAACAGCAACACTCACAACTTGTTCAAACGCACATACGAATGAAAGTGCCAAGACCCCCATCATTCAATTCTCTTCACCACAATCTCAGACAGAGCCAACCTGGCCGCTTCCATCACCCCCCCAATCCTGAAAGAATGATGTATAATCTGATGCATATAAACCCCGCTTCACCAAGACCCTCCGAAAAACTGCAACAAACTGAAAATGAGACATGCACTCCCATTCTCGTGAAAAAAAAACTACCGTACTACCACCTCCAGCTGAAGTGCTTAAAACGCCCACACATATTTTACTGGACACTCTGGGAACCCCACAAACCTAAACAAAACAACTTGCCTACCAGAACCCAATTGATCCACCTTCGATCGCTGTATGACACACACCACCCTGTTGTCCCGGTAGACCACATCAGTAACTCCCAATCCATCATGCAACATCCCTGCTTTTCTATCAAATTCACTGATGCGAAAGGCACCAAAAAACACTTGAAAATAAGCTGCCTGAAACAAAACACTCTCCATAAATCTCGCAATATGTCTTGCGGCAAGCAGCTTTCCATAGTGACCAAATTCAATTCAATCCCTAGGAAGCGCATAGTAGAGGCTGGGCCCTCAATCTTCTCTGGTGCCAAGGAGATATCAAAACTTTGGTCACTTGCTCAACTGTATGCAAAAGAAGAGCAAAAGCCAGCCTGTCCAGCTAATGCAAGACTCCCGCCAGCCCACACAACCAAAAAGGTGCTGAATGCCTCAAATAGGCACATTAGATAGAGCACCCCATGGGAAGGTTCATATAAAATTGACTCTTGTACATACAACCCAGAAGGTGAAAACTACGAGGGTTAACTGGCAAGAGACAGAAGGTGGCTTTAATCTCTGTCTTGGCCATGAAGATCCCATGTCTGCACAACATCACCCAGTCAACAGCCTGATCAAAGAACACATAGGTAGCCAAACTCATATCCTCCATAATTCCATCATTCACCAACTGTGTAGATGCATAGGATAGATGATAAATTATTGTCAACAGAATTAGGCTCCTTCCTGGGAACCACCCGCAGAGGAGAGACCCGCATCTGAGTCCACAAAGGGACCCGCCATGCGCCCACAAAGGGACCCGCCATGCGCCCAAGTCCACTTGTCGGGCAAAAAACTGGAGCATCACGAAAAAAAGGAATTTTAAACCCAATCTGAAAACTTTTCTCAAGCAACTGCTCCTCCCATCTATTAGGATATTCCTTCAGAAATGGCAGCATTGCCTCAACTGTCACCGGTGTTGTTCCCCTTTTTGTGAGTCTTGTCGGATCGCCCTTTGGATCGCGCACTTGTCCTTGGTGTGCAACCCCCCCACAGTTGGAAAACTCATGCGTAAAACGGCATGAAGATCCAAACCAGCACTGGTCCTCATTATATTGCCAGCAGCAACCGGGTCTCAAAGGGACTGAGGATTCAGACTTCGAGGCTAAACCGCTGGTAGTCCCATGAAGAGCTGCTGCCTCATGGAAGGAGGCTGGGAAAGTAGCCGGGTAAGTCATGCCAGGACTGCAGATAGAAGAAGGTGCTGTTCTGTTTTCTGATTCCCAGGCCCGGATGAAATGCCAGAACTCCTCCCAGGTTCCGAAAGGAAAGTGAACTTGTCTCCTGTGAGATGTGATTGACAGAGTCATGTCCTATTGCAGTCAGCCAAGTTTGGTTGCATGTGCTATCCAATTATTCAAATGGGCACAACTTTCTTGCAAATACAGCAGCCCAGTTATTATACTAGTAAGGACTCTTTTTGGAAGCCAACTTGACAGAAGATAATACCTCATTTCATGTCCACTTGTGACTTTTGATTTTTTAGGCTAATCTCCCCTATATACCATGTGATTGTGATATTTTTGGATAATGCTGTCCTTTATTTAGTCAGTCCTTCTTCACCTTACAATTGGAGTCAGGGGCATAGCTATAGGAGGTACAGGTGTAATCTTTAGACTCGGGTCCTGCTTGAGGGGCAGCTTTCTTTTGGTTCAGCAGTTACAGGTTTCACTTCCAGCACCTTTTACACATACATTGAGGTCTATCTATACATAGAGTAACGCTAAGCAATAAACATGAATACTCCAAGTTTAATGAGCTGAATCTATTTGATTGATGCCTTTGTAGAAAGTCAGACAGGCGGAACCAATTTTAACAAATTCTTGAATATTCTCTTTGACAAATATATGCTGTGATTATAAATTGTGGCTGCTGGTCGCATTATCATATTATCTTTCTTAAATGACTTCTAAAAATAAAGTTTAATTTGCCTGATATAAATGAGCTGTTTGTAAAAATTTACATGGAGATATTAAAAGTTTGCAAAGTTTACAAAAGCTGCGATCATCCCATTTATATGACCTTTGAAATTGCATGTATCCTGTCTTTTTCTTTGCAAGGGGTGGGAGGAACAGCTTAGACAAATCAAACTCATAATAGTGCCAGAACTAAAAAATTTCAACATAATAGTAACATAAAACCACGATGCTTAAAAATGCCACATGCAATGCCCAAATAGCAAGTGAATTGTTTAAATAATAGTGTTATAGTGCGCCAAATAACATATGCAGAGTCCATAAATAATACCACTATTGTATGCCTGTCTAACATACTCATAAATAGTACCACCACAGTGCACTACTGGCAGGGCTAGTGCCAAAGATATCAGGTGGCTGGTACAGGCCAGGGAAGGTGGGCACACTGTGTTTTCATTGTATCCGCACTGAACCATGTGCTGTGCCTGTCGGCACATGTGCGGTGTGATTTGGAACAACATCTCCTTTTGGGTCTAGCACTGATAAGCTGGTTGGGCTGACATTCAGCCTCTCAGTCTTTCCATTAAGGTATGTCAGCCAGCCCCTTTTTGCCAAGAATGTCAGTTATACAATTGTGTTCCTTTGTATATCAGGTCTGTGTAGTAGTAGAGTGGAGTGCTTACTATTTTGTGAGTCTACCGTTTTGTCTCTAGCTCTGCATCCATTTTACCCTTATGTCCTTGTGCAGTTGAGTTCCTAGTTGTGCGTTTTGCCAGGTGTTCCTAGTTATGCTTTCTGGGTCTATGCCATCTGGTCCGACCTGGGTGCTTTCCTCTCTCCCTTATTACATCTAGGGTCATTCAAGGAAACCTCAGGTTCCTCTTGCAGAGTCACCCTTGTCAGGGCAGGTACTCCACTTGACATAGGCAGATTCAGACATTTTTAGATCAGAAATAGGCCCCGCTGCCCTTCACCGTCCTTTGAATGTGTATCTTGCTCAGTGAATGGAGATGGAATGGGACGGGGATTGTTCCGGGCTACCTTAATTCACAATAGATAGTCGTTCATAGCTGCCTATTTACACGTACAGATCATTTGATTTTTTTTTTTTTGTGCCTGCATGATGTGAATGAATTATCATTCAGATTGTGTAGGCATTTACACTGAACAATTATTGGTCAGATTCTTGCTGGGAAGTTGCATTACATAGAGATGCACTTACTTTTGTAATTAGCATTGAAAAATCGAGTTGTGACCCTGTTACTTTTCCTATTTAGGACCTTACTTTTTCAATTTAGGACCAAAAGAATGCACGTGCCTAATTCCATGTTTGTACAATACCAGGAAGTTACATTACATAAGGGTGCACTTACTTTTGCATTTAGCATTGAATAATCATGTTGTGACCCCTTTACTTTTCATATTTAGGGCCTAAAGAATGCTCTTGCCAAATGTCATGTTTGTACGACACCCGGAAGTTACATTACATAGGGGTGTCAATTCTTTTGCACTTAGCATTGAATAATCAACTTGTGACCCCTTTACTTTTCCTATTTAGGACCTAAAGAATGTTCGTGCCAAATTTCACACTTGTACAACACCGGGAAGTTAGAGAATTAGTGGCGAGTCAGCCAGTGAATCAGTGAGGGCTTTCACCTTTATTTATATATATAATATATATATATATATACATACAGTGGATATAAAAAGTCTTCACATTCCTGTTAAAATGCCAGGGTTTTGTCATGTTAAAAAATTCGGCAAAGATGAATCATTTCAAATTTATTTCGACCTTCAATAAGTTCTGTTCAATTCCATTGAAAAACAAGCTGAAATCTTTTAGGGTGGAAAAGTAAAAATAATGTGGTTGCTTAAATATGCACACCCTAGAAATAATACTTTGTCGATATACTCTTTGACTTATGACAGCATTCAGAATTTTGGGGTAGCTGTATATCAGCGGGGCACATCTTGACTTGGGAATCTTTGCCCACTCTTCCTTACAAACATGCTTTAAATCTGTCAGATTGCGAGGGCATTTCTTGTGTAGCGCCCTCTTTAGGTCAACCCTCTGATTGTCAATGGGATTCAGGTCTGGGCGCTCGCTGGGCCATTCCAAAACTTCAATCTTCTTCTTGTGAAGCCATTCTTTTGTTGATTTGGAGGTTTCCTTTGGGTCGTCATGCTGAAAGGTGAAATTCCTCTTCATTTTCAGCTGTTTAGCAGAGGTCTGAAGGTTTTTTGCCAAAATGGACTGATATTTAGAACGGTTCATAATTCCCTCCACCTTGACTAAAGCCCCAGTTCCAGCTGCAGAAAAACAGCCCAAAGCATAATGCTGCCCCCACCATCTTTACTGCGGGTCTGGTGATCTTCTGGAGATGCGCAGTGTTGGCTTTGCACCAAACATAACTTTGGGAATTATGGCCAAAAAGTCCAACCTGACACGTTCTCCCACAGACTTCTGGCAGACTTGATGTAGGTTTTGGGAAAACATAGCCATGCTTGGATGTTTTTCTTTGTTAGAAAAGTCTTCCGCTTGCCCCCTTCCCCCACAGCCCAGATATATGAAGAATACAGGAGATGGTTGTCACATGACTACACAACCAGTACTTGTCAGAAACTCCTGCAGCTCCTTTACTGTTGCTGTCGGCCTCTTTTCAGCCTCCCGGAACAATTTTTCTCTGGTCTTTTCATCAATATTTGAGGGAGTCCAGTTCTTGGTAATGCCAGTGTTTGCCAATTTTAATCCACTTCTTGCTAACATCTTCACTGTGTTCCCTTGTACATGTAATGCCTTGGGAATGTTTTGGTCCCCTTCTTTTGACAGATAACTTCTAACAATAAGATCCCTTTGATGTGCTGTAAGATCTTTACGGACCAACTACGAAGATGTCAGAAAAATCCTCCTGGAAGAGCTGAACTTTATATGGGGGAGATCAGAATCCCTGTAAATAATGGCAGCAGAGTGCTGACCACTATCTAACATGAGCTTAAATGTGATTGGCTAATTCTGAACACAACCACACCCCTTTATATAAAAGGCTGTTCACACTTAAGTAACCACATTATTTTAGTTTTTTGGGTTTTTTCCATCCTAAAAGATTTCAGTTTGTTTTTTAAAGGAATACCGCAGATTACGGGTCACACTGGAGGTGGAAATAAACCTGAAATGATGTATTTTTGTCAGATTTTTTAACATGACACAAACCTGGCCTTTTAAAAGAGGTCTGTAGACTTTTTATATCTACTGCCTGTGTGTAAATATATATTTTGGAACATATTTTCTAAACCTAAAATTTAGTCTAGATTTGCACCATGTTTTCTAACTTGTCCAGGTGTATTACAAAAGGGGATGAAACTGCATGGCAGCTATATGCTTTTTCTGATGGATCTGTGTTTCTCCCTATGTACAGTACTGCTATATTTTATTCTAACACAGACAAACAAATATATATATATATATATATATATATATATATATATATATATATATATATATATATATATATATGACTATGTCGTAAGCTCAGCTCTACTAGCATATTTATGCAACAAGGTTCAGTTCTGTACTATATTTATGTAGTAAACTTGATTCTATTACCATATCCGTGTAGTAAACTTGGTTTTGTTATGGTTTCTATGTAGTAAGCTTGGCTCTGGTACCATATCTATAAAGTAACCTTGGTTCTGTTCTTGTATCTATGCAGTAAGTTCGCTTCTGATACCGTATCTACATAGTAAACTTGGCTCTGGTATGTAGTTATTATCATATCGATGTAACAAGCCGTGTTCTGCTACCGTATCTGCGTATATACATTTTGCCTGCCACAGTCTGTTCTGCTTTAGCTTTCCTGTGGAATACATTTATTCATTAAATATCAGAACAACGTAGAAGAAAAGCCGTGCTGCGGGATATTGTGAATGGCTCTTTTTAATTCAAAGATAATTCAACAATAAGACTGAACATCCATTATTCTCGTGTAGATGGAAGGTGGAGCTTCAGAATCAATTAAACTGGTGGACTGTTTGTAAACAGTGGAGGTAATTAATTAGGAAAAATAGTAGTGCAAATCTAGGCAAAAAAATGTGTTTCTTATTTGTGGGAGCAGAATATGTAATTTAATGCACTTAACATTCCTACCACAAGGTGGAGCTTTAAATAATTGAAGTACCTCCCCCAGGATCAAAGAGCTTTATGATCTGCGCGGTTAATGGCACACTATATGTTCAGGCATGATACTGCAAGTAAAACGGATCAACAGCTTTAGCGTGACTTATCAGCATTTTTCCACAGTCTATCATAATACATAAATTCAAGATAGTGAATGATAAGAATTCGGGAAGTCAGTATCTATGTTTAGATCCATCTTATGATTGCAGAACTGCGTGACAAAATACTGTACTTAAAATAATGGTATCGAGTAAGCTGGAAGCTATTTTAAGGCATTGTGTTAAAAAATAGTTTCTCATGCCTATAGCTCAGCAATGACATTACATACAATGTACAGTGTATAGAGAGATTTAAAAGAAAGGGCAATGATATGAGTCAAGTTTCAGAAGTTAATTTTATTTTATTGACCCACTAACCAATGCTTGACTCACTACAAGAATCATCAATTGCCTAGCAGTAGTGCATCTCATTGCAGCAAAGGCTAAGGTACGGACACGGTGGATAGAGCAATGGTCATGATCATCAGAACCTTTCCTTTTACTGAACATACTGGCTGCTGATAGTGGTGGTTTCTGACTAAAGCCCATTTCAGGATTTGCTATAGGGCTAATATCTTTTGTTTCTTTGCAAGAGGTCTCTAAAAAGTTAATACTGAATATTGCTGTTGGAATGTAGATTGCATGTATGGATTAATACTATTATCCCTAGTAGTCTAGGAAGCCTAAGAGATTAATACATTTTATTCTAGGTGGTCTATATGGATGAAGGATTGAGTAATGGTCATAAGTGTGTTGGTTTAGGCTAGTGTAGGGCATAGGGCTGGAGTGCTTAGAGTTCCAAAGTAGTCAAAATCCCTAATGGCCTATAGGTCCTTTTTCATGCCCTGATTATGGGGTTCAAACGTTTGTTCACCTGACAATCAGGCATGCAAAAATAGAACCAATGCTGAGCTAATCAGTGAGCAAATGTGTAGCGGCCCAAAATGCATATATCTGGCCCCTCCATAAATGTCTCACATATCATGTTTTTAATGTGGATGCTCTGTGCAAATTGTCTTGTCTTTAGTCATGTGTATTGCAGAGCTGCAGCAAGGAAGAGGTTAATGTCTGTGAATGTCTGGAAAATGTAACAAGTTATGTTGTCATGTGAGTAGGCAAGGTATATATGTGAGTGCAAGAGAAGGAAAGAGGAGATTGCATTGCTTCAACGGTTCCGTGTGGAGAGAGAGTGCCAGCCAGCCTCATGTGGTGAAGAATGGAAGAGGAGGAGAGGTACCCTGATGACCTAATTCCAGGACCTCAATCCTAGGAGAGAGAGAGAAAGAGTCTGCAATGAAGCGTTCAGAAAACCGTCTACAAGTGTGTGTCAGTGGAGTATCTTGTCCTCCTCCAGTGTGTGTCCAGAAGCGGAGTTATACAGATAACGCACCAATCCAGTGTTAGCAGCAGTTTATAGACCATATTTGAATGGCACATTTCCTTTAAGGCTGCATCCCTGGTGGTCTAGAGTAGTGAATGGGTTCCTGGCTGGTTTTAGCAGATAGAAAACTAGGCAATTTCTCAGTGGTCCTGCAGGAAGTTAGGCTTTGCCAAGAGCTGTAATTTTGCAACAGCCGGAGAGCCAGGGGTTAGAGATACTGTGCTAGGGTATTACTTATGTAAACTTTGGAATATATTATCATTTCCATGCACGTTCTCTATTAGTTGTGACTTTTATTGCAGTACTCTGACATTGACTATATTCTCAGATTTGAACATACTGATGTCGTATTTTTTCCTTTGTGACAAAATATAATACAAGCAATGAATCAGAAATACAGGATCCGGAAGACAAGATAAATAAATAATACGACAGAGACGTGGAGGGACCGGGAGGGGAGGTTTCCAGGGGTCAAGTGCAGTCTTCATTATACTCTTTGTGATGTGACAATGGTGATAGTACAGAGGGATGTCGGCCTTCTTCGGTTGGGAGTGAAGGGTAGATAACCTCCATGGTCATGATATGAAATCTTGACTTGCTGTCGGAGCTGCTTTGATTTGTAGAGGGCACGGCTCTGTACTGCCTTCCCTGTGTTGATATTACATTCCAGATGAGGAGATTTTGCTGTCACACGTCCTGTATGATAAGAGATAGTGTAAGGGCAGTCGACGTGTGAAAAAAATGTCCTCTGTGTAATAATTGTAATAATACAAGTCTGGAAAGCGACTCTAGCCAAACGCACGAGGAAAGGTGTATTGCCATTATAGAATTTCAATAACACCAAAAGTATTTTTTTTTGGGGGGGGGGGGGGGGGCAGTGGGTTAACAGGTAGGAACACAGAGAATGGAATTGCTGTTGGATGACAGTCATTCAATCTTGCCATAAAGGACTCCCTTTGCTGTTTGGCACCAGGGAATTGACCATAAACTTCTGGAAAGTTGGAATGTGATCACTATAAGTTAGACTGCAGGGACTTAGGCATCAACCCATTGAAGACTGGTAATGGGGCCTTACAACAGTGTACACTGGGAATGGGTCAACAAATCACTGAACACCAGGTATATTGGATTTTGGTGCTAGATGTTGAGGAAGTGGAGCTGGGGTGATGTAATGACATCCAACCTGGTCTATGTGACTATGCCTTCAGTGCACAAGCCATGTCATTTGGCGCTAGGTGCCAATGAGTGCATTCGCTCCAGACACATTGTAGATTTTTTGTCCTCTTTTACAACTTATGTTTCTGAGTGAATCTAATAAACAATGGCAAACAAGCTGTCTTCTTCCTGTCAATACATAGGGCTCCTGAGGTGTCCTCTAACAGAAATCCCTCGGTGGGCTCACTATACATTGTGCCTTTCTTCAGAACCCTACTACAACATCTTCTGGGGTGTTTAGACTGATTGGCCAACAGGGAGGTGTCTCCCCTAGCCAACCAATCAACAATATTGGAAGTGCATTTATTCAAGGCCCGCCTCTACATGGGCGCCAGTTATTTTCCTGCAGGTGGCAGCGGATTTTGTGAGGCAGCGGATTCCTGTCAGCTAAGTACCTGTGGCTATTTGTTCTGTGTAGGGGTTCTTCACTTCTACCTTATACTGTGTTGTAAATATTGCTCTTTCCATATGCATTAAGCATCTTCAATATTCTCCATCTAGGGACAGACTAGGCCGCCAGGTTTCTGATGTGGGGCCACCATGAAAGAGATAGTGTTCCTATCCCATATTTCTCTTACTATTATTTGCCCTTTATTGTGTTTTCTCCGTGAGGGGCACTGTACTTGCGTCTTGCACAAAGGGAAAACTAGGACAAAGAGGCACCAAGAATCAAAGGGGTTATCAGGAATTAAACTATTGATTCTCCTTAGAATAAACCAAAAAAATATATCAATTGGCGCTGGCTCATCTTCTAAAGATACGGTAGTACATCAAAAGTTTAGTCCCAGAAAACCTCATTAAATCTGTAGATACCAGGAATTTAGCACTAAATCAAAAGTTACTATGGAATAGAGGCCTATAAGGACTAGAGTATAAAAGTATTTGACACAGGGAATACGGCACCAACTCACTGGAAATCAGGGACTGAGGCAATTAAACTACAGTACACGACAACAGGGACACAGGAGTAAGTACAGTATGAGTGCCAGAGTTCTAGAATCTAGGATTATCTCAATACAGTAATGTGCTTCCAGGATTTGACCACCAAATCACTCAACCAAAGAGTGGGCCACCAAACCACTGGAGAGCAGGGCCTAGAACACTAAATCATTGGGCACAAAGGACTGGAGAGATAGTAGGTTAAATCAGGAAAAGTAGATAACTAGAGGACAGGTTGTGCTTCTCCATTGTGACTGACAGGTTAGATGTGTTCAGGAAGCTCAGTATAAGCAGAGGAGTTCACAATAATTGACTCATTATATTTCTATTAAAACTTGTAACTAGTAAAGAGAAAACTTTTGAAAATTTTGTATTGGCTGGCTCGCCGAACTTCCACAAAAAGTTTGATTTGGTCTGAATTAGCTTGAACTGAACTGTAAGTTTGCCAAAACCCCTTAAACTGATGTATAACACTGCCTAAGATCCATAAAAGCTCTGTATAATACTAAAAGTAAACAGGGCTTTTATGGCTTCTAGATAGCTTTATACATCATTGTTTAGGGTGAAACTGAACAAGTAGAACCTTGTTTCAGGTAGAACTTTGTTAAAAGCTTAGTTTGGGTTTATATCAAACTGGACTTCTAGCAAACTTTGAACTGAAACAGAGTTCTACTGGTTCAGTTTACTCAACACTACTTGTAGCACAACACTAAGGGACCTTCCACATGGGCAGAATTGTTCTGCAGGACCTAACGGAATATCCCATCCTCTAAAAATTTCTGCACCAAAATCCATATGTCTACCATGCGGATTGTTCTGTGTGAAAACTCACACAGGTTTAAAGCCTCATAGGCTATAATGGATCAGAGTGCTGTCTATGATATACACTTGTAATTATTAGGAAATTATATATTACTAGTGTTTCTGGTGGTTCAATGCGCCACACAGCTCTGCTGCATGCATGTCACACATACACAGTTCTGCTACATGCACATCACACACACAGCTCTGCTACATGCACGTCACACACACACAGCTCTGCTACATATACATGACATACAGCTCTGCTACATACACTTTTTATACAATAGGAATGAAAAGCAGCACAGCAGAGTCCTGTACACACTGATCACCCCCTGGTCATGTGACCACGGACTCCTCCCACACAGGTGACTGATCACTTGACGGTGACATCATGACAGGTCCTGTAAGCACACGGCTGTTCTAGGTGTTCGTTAGTACTCCAACCCCTACAACCCCCTGCAGCCTCCGTTGCTATGGAATACTAAGAACACCCAGCTGATCAGCAGCCGTGTGCTTAGAGGACCTTTGATGGCGTCACTGTCATGTGATCAGGGGAGCATGTAACTCACTTTTGCTCCACCCCTGATCATCCGGAGTGAGTCACTTGCTCCAACCCTAATCACATGACAGTGATGTCTTCACAGATCCTTCATCAGGATGTCATCCCGAGTGAGTGAGTTATGCATCACCTACAAACCCCTGCGGCCTCAGTTGCTATGGAATAGAACCTGTGATTACATGCCTGTCATGTGATCAGGGGCGGAGCATGTAACTCACTCAGTCACTCACGGACAAGTGATCGTTAGTACTTTGAAAGACAGCACACAAACAGGATATATGCCCTTGTGAATGGGTCTGAAGGATGAATTCACACATTGCAGAATTCCTGTTCGTTTTCAGTCTAGCTTTGCAGGTGGAAAATCCACAGCAGAACCCCATCCACACACTGTGGAAAATATCTGCGTGCGTGGAAATTGACTTGAGGTGCACATATTAAAATCCTCAGTATTTTTGTCACAGTTTGGTCGCACATTTGTTGCAGACTTTCTCAATGAAGTTCAATGGGGAAGTCAACATCCACAACAAGACCTAATTGTTACAGATTGTGCTGCAAATTACCTCTAGCAAAATACACCAAATCATTTTTCTATTCCTTTTCTGGATAACCTGCAGGAAAATGTGCAGCGGCAAATCTGTAGCAAAATCCTCCCAATTTGGTGCCGGTTTGCAGCTGCAGGTTTCTCTACATGTAGACGTAGCCTAAGAATTACAAGCTCAATGCAGTTTATAATACAGGCAACTCCGGCTCTGATAGACGCATTTTTTGAGTGATTTCTGAGTCTTACAGACTTGGGTGAAAACTTCTTCATAAATATCTGGTATCTGCTCAGCAATATGACAGCTGTCACCATTAAATCCTGCAGGAAGGAAGTTTAATCATGACACTTGAAAATCACATTTGGTATTTTTTTTCCACCCTTTAAAGCTTCAGTGTTGTATATTGGAGCTGTATACAATATACCTCGCATTTATCAGAGAACATCAGCCCTCGAGTCTAATGAATGTCACTTTAGAATGACATCATTAAACCCAGTACTATTACTGCTGTATTGATACACAATGTGTTAGGCATGGGTTAATGTAGTGAGCAAAAAAATGTGTTATTCAGGAAAAGGGGCATAGCTCTAGAAGGTGCAGAGGTAGCATTCGCATTTGTGCCCCGATGCATCTGAAGGTACAAAAAGACCCCTCTGCCACATCAGTCTACACCAGCAACATAAATGGTATATAATAGGTGGGTCCCTATTATAGACTTTACATTAGGACCCAGAAGCTTAAAGTTATGTCTCTGTTCAGAGTTCTAGATAGAAGAGAAGGACTCTATGTGAAAGGATGAAAATAGTCCCCACCTCTGCTCATTCTAGATCATTCCAACATCCCACCCCCTAGGATCCTGGTGCTTGATCAACAATCTTCATCTCTCCATCCCTCAGAGGTAAGGCTGTTGTTCCCCTCGGATTTGTTCTCCCATCCCTTATACATAGCTAAAGTCTCTTTAAACATGTCTCCCCCACAGTATATACTGTGTATCGAGCTGGCTTGGGAGGCGAGACTGCTCAATACACAGCCAGTAGCTGTCATTTTTGACAGCCAACAATAACCTGCAACCGCTGCAATCCAAGAGAACACTGATGGGGTGTGGGGGAGTGTTAATGTAGTGGGCCGAAATCTATATTTCTGGTCCGTCCATAAATGTCATACATGTCATGTCTCCCTGGAGAGGTGAATGGTGAAGGGAAGCATTCCATGAGTTTCAAGAAGTTCAAGTGATACGAATATGTCTGGTGGTAATTGTGTATGTGCTGTGGTGGCGGTGGGTGGGTCCTTGGAGCTGGGTTTTTATATAGGGTGGAAGGAGTTTGGTGAGTACAGCCTCACCTTTAAGACTCCCCCACCCCCTGTTTGTTCATTATGGTTGGATCTGGAGCATTGGGTAAGGCCAGGCAAGGGATCCCGGGTGGCCTAAATCATTTTTTGATATTCTAGCCGCCCATTGGGGGGGGGGGGGGGAGTGGGTTAGTGGTCACTCCTAGGACCTCCTCTCCGTATGCTAAGAGGAGTTAATATGTATTGTTATTTTGTTAAATAAAATGGCTGCTGTGGCCAAAGTATCCAACAAATATACTATGGTCTCAGTGTATCATTGGGGGGGGGGGGGGGGTAAAGTAGCAATGGGGTCAGGTCACAGTGGACGTGACTCTAGCATACCCGGGTCATGAAAAAGCTAGGACTCAAGTGCAAACTATAGGCAATTTAGTCTTATAGAACCAACGGTTTTATAGAATTGAGCCAATAGTATAGAATCAAAATAACTTTTTATGTTGTAAAATCAAACCAGCAAGTAGTCGCACTTGTACGGGGAAGGAGCCCACTCTTGGCTCAACGGCCCACTGGAGGATTCCCCAGCTCCCTGGTGGTCCATTCCAAGCCTGATTTTTATGGTACTTTAAATGGTACCATTGAAAAATACACCTTGTACTGCAAAAGACAAGCCCTGATATAGATGTGCTACTGGAAAAATAAAAAAAAGTTATGGTTTGAACGTGGGAATACTGGAACTGGAGAATGTGACCTGAACACTGGAGCATCAATAACCTTTAGTCATAAAAGAGTTAAGCATCTATTGCTCTATCCCTAGTCTGCACACTATGTGACATGCTATAGAACAGATGTGAGTACACCTATCTGAAGCCCCAAGAGGTTTAGCGATTAATTTCAATCCCTACCTACCACCAAGTTGTGGAGGCTGCTCTATCCAGACCTACAAACATAAAAAGATGCATCCATTACAGCAAACGTAACGTTACCCTATAGATCCAATCTACCTAAAGCATTTAGTAACTGCATTAGTAATTAGTAATTCCATTCCCAGCATCTACTGATTATTCAGAGAGCTTGTTCTGGTGATTTGCGTTGTAGGAAGGGATATTGTTATATTAGGCACTGTGGAAAAATGTATTGACCCCTTTATAATAGAATCTCATCAGGCCATGTATTGTTTCAGGACTGTTTCATAGTGAGGGTGTAGACACATATGTTGCAATGTTTAAAGTTGAAGTGTCCTCCTATGGAGAGATGCAAATATCATATATACAGTAAACACAGGTGTAGCAATAGGGGTTGCTAGGTTCACAATTGCACCATGGCCCATAAATTAGGGGTCTCAATGGCCCTCCTCACCACTACCTTCACTCCAGCTGTATTACAGGCTTTTTATCCTCTTTTACAGTTTATGACTTCGAATGAATGCAATGAACAATGACATATAAGCTTTCCATAGACTGTGCTTCCCTGTAGGGAAGACTCACATAAACTTACAAATGTCAGACAACATGCTGCCTTCTTCTTGTCACTGCAGAAGGTCCCTGAGGTGTTGTGTATCGGAAATCCCTCAGTGTGTAATGTGCCACCCACTCTCACAATAGCACTAAGTGTACTATACCTGCTACAGAAATCCATGGACAATGAACGTTTACATTGAATAATCCTTAAGCTGGGTTCCCACAGAACGGATATCTCGCAGAATGTCCGCAGTGGGACAGCACGGAAATTCTGCAAGATTTCCACAGCGGAAAGGTTGCTTCAAAACCCACGCTATTTCACATGGTTTGAAGTGGCTTTTCAGCCTGTATTCCACTGTGGAAATCTCCCCATATAGAGAGGAGAGTCTGCAGCAGAAACTACGCCAAAATTGTCGCATGTCAGTTTCCGCATGGCATTCCCGCACCAGACTGTCGACAGCATGTAAATGAGATTTTTGCAAATCTTGTCCACTTTGCCTTTAGTCTCAGGTTCAAAAATGCATGCAGAATTTCCATGCAGAAAGTCTGCACGGAAATTCTGTGGCAATTCCGTCACCTATATGAAAGAGCCATTCTAGCTGCTCTACGATAGACCACATACTGCCGCCATATTGCGCCTCATGTAGCATTATAGCCAAAGTGCTTTGGAGAAATCAAAGGAAAATGCAAAAATAAAAATCATTCTCTTACCTCTAGTTCTTAGCAAAAAGTACACCCTGTTTCAGAAAAGGAACACGCAATTTTTGTTCCTCTACTCTGAATAATCTCTGTTGACTGGAAACGCTACGTTGTGACAGCTGCAGAACACACAGGTCCCCAATCACACAAGAGACCTGCCATCCGCAGAATGAGGGAAGTAAGGCTTAGAAAGGAACGGCTGCAAACAAAGCACAAACTGAGAGCGTAATATTCATAATACATCTACCCGGAACATCTTCTAATGATGCAGATACTTTGGTTTGGCTTTCCTAAACTATATTAGACTCTAGTTTCATCCAAAGCTGCATACAGAATTCCACTGCCCATGTGCTACATGACATTGACCAGGACATTCATAACAGATCAGCTGAGCCTACACAGTACTGAAGACTCTTAGGGTATATTCACGCAGCAGATTTTGCCTTGAATTTTATTTGTAATCCACATGGATTCCGCATGAAGTCTACAACAAATCCACACCTTATACAGGGGTCCGGAAAGTCTTCAGATCAGGGGAGTAACTATAGAGGGTGAAGGGGATGCGGTTGCACCCGGGCCCAGGAGCCTTAGGGGGC
The DNA here is from genome assembly GCF_035609145.1 of Eleutherodactylus coqui. Taxonomy (NCBI): domain Eukaryota; kingdom Metazoa; phylum Chordata; class Amphibia; order Anura; family Eleutherodactylidae; genus Eleutherodactylus; species Eleutherodactylus coqui. Next base: position 44,614,892 of record NC_089840.1, read on the forward strand.
CGATAAGACCTCTCTTCGCTATATAGGGAGCCCAGTACTATGAATAAAGCATTATAGTTGGGGGCCCGGTTACAGGTTTTGCATTGGGGCCCAGAAGCTTCAAGTTATGTCTCTGTGCAGCATGGTTTAGGTATGGGTACAGGTACAGATACAGATAGAGGGGGGCCCCAGCTCACGTTTTGCATCAGGGCCCCTGAGCCTTTAGTTACGCCCCTGCTTCAGATCCTTTCACATTTTTTACCTTTGGTTAAGTTGTGATCTTGTGCAAATGAAAAAAAACAACAAGTTTTCTACCTTTGTTCTGCACTCAGTACCCCGTAATGGCAAAGAAATAACAGAATGTTAGAAATTCTTGTATCAAAATACTAAGGACCGCTTATCTGTGAGGGATGAGTGACTGCGTTAGTTACATGTGATGATGTCACCATCATGTGATCAGTCATCAGGGCTCTGAGCTTCGCCCCTGATCACATGCCAGTGATGCCATCACAGGTCCTTCATTTCTGTGCACTGAATGAGGGATTACAGGTGGACTACATTCCCCCTAAACCACTGCAACCTCAATTGCTATGGATACAGCAATACTCAGTCTGTCAGTTTGTAGCTGGTTGTGAGACAGCTGCACACCTGTGTGGAGACTCCAATAAATGAGACCTCGCAAAGCAGTGCATATTGGCCAACAACATTGAAGCATAGTCCTTTACCGCTATCTTCACAGTCTTCTGAAGATGATATCATGTCATCTCAAGTGTTAATGCCCCAACACCAGTCCAACCTTTATCTAATCGTCAACCTTTGTCCAGTGTTTAAACAAGCCGTCGCTGTTGTGCAAACATGTCACCACAAATGGGTTCAATGTCACCGTGAAGCTAATGCAGCTTATGTGATACAGCGAAAAGCCACGATTTCATCTCAGCGAGCAGCTGAAGTTGGTAAATCATGTGCAGCTGATATACGAAAGCTACGAGCCAACATGTCTCCTCAGCGAGCAGTTAAAGTTTGTAAATCTCATGCAGCTGATGTGCAAAAGCAATGAGCCAACATATCTCCTCAGCGAGCTGCTAAAGCTCGTAAATCACATGCAACGCACGAAAAATATTTTTACCAACTCCAATCCCTTTCAGTATAATATATTATTAAGCGGTGCATAGTGCCACCAGAAACACTGATACTATATATAAGATGATATTATTTCAAAGTGCTCACTTCATCATTCAGCAGCTTTGGAAATTCATTTCTACGATTATTTAAAAGCTATATCTAGCACCTATTACACCAAAACACATAAGCAATAATACAAAAACATCTAGTATTAAAAAAATATATAAAAGCTAACATTTTGCAATGGCATAAGTATTCACACCCTGTACTAAGTTGAAGCACCTTTGGCAGTGATTCCAGCCTCCAGTCTTCTTGGGTATGATACCACAAAGATTTTTTAACATTTTGTTTTCACTTTGCCATTATGGGTATTGAGTGCAGAATGAAGGGGAAAAACTTGATTTTTGTTTTATTTTTAATTTGCACAAGGCTACAATGTAACAAAATGTAAAAAAAAACCTGAATGGGTCTGAAAACTTTCCGGACCCTCTGTAAATGTCCCTTTTAATGGGAATTTGTGTTGAAGTCTATACACAATACATTTTTCTGCAAACGGATTTGAAATCCCCATGTGGAGAAACAAAGCCAATTGTAGTGGAAAATTTTTTTCAACATGGATCTGACAAGAGATGAGCGAGAGTACTCGTTTAGAGCGATCTCGCACTCGAGCACCGCTTTTTTCGAGTAACTGACTACTCGGGCGAAAAGATTCGGGGGGCGCCGGGGGTGAGCAGGAGGTTGCAGAGGGGAGTGGGGGGGGGAGAGACAGGGAGCTGCCCCCTGTTCCCCACTGCTACCCCCTGCTCCACCATGCCACCCCCGCCCCCCGGCGCCCCCCGAATCTTTTCGCTCGAGTGGGAAATCGTCCTAAACGAGTACGTTCGCTCATCTCTAGATCTGACACTTTAAACTGTGACAAAACTCCAAGACTCATTCACAGAGATCTGCCTCGAATTTTCATGCCGATTGAGCTCTAGTCAATGAGGCAAATCCACATTTGTGTGGAAACCTTGTCAACAATTGACAGGGGAACTATGGCTTGTATTTCCATGGCAACAATAGAATGCTAAAATGGCATAGATTTCACCATTAATTTGGGCAAAGAATCCATGCCCAAATCTGTGACCAAATTATGCCTCGTGAACGGGACCTTATAGGATCATGGGGCCTGAGACATTCATGCTGAGATCAAATTAAGATTCTTTCTATCACCACTAGGGGGGCTTTACTATCGTTTTAGCATTGAGTTCAATGAAAACTATATAATGAACCAATATTACAGCAATAATGATATATAATGGCGTGGACCAACAAGAAGGCACTTATTACTGCAAAAGGATACCACTTTAACCCCTTCCCGCTCCAGGGCGTAAGCTTACGTCCTGGCAGCGGGGTACTGGCAGTAGCCCTGCCATGCCTTATCACAGCGATCATCAGCGCAGTGTTGTAAGTCCCCCAGGGGGACACAAATTGTGATAAAAAAAGATTGAAAAAATGAATTTAAAAAAAATGTAAAAAAAAAAGTTAAAAAACCCTTTTTTTATGCTTTTTCTCATATTAGCATAAAAAAAGGTTAAAAAACCCCACTAAAACCCCACATATTTGGTATTGTCGCATCCATAACGACGCGTACAATAAGCTGCACATGCTTTTGACTGTGCATGGAAAAAAGCGTTAAAAAAATGCTAAAAAACTGAGGCAAAATGCAAATTTTTAGCATTTTGCCTCCCTAAAAATGCAATAAAAGTGATCAAAAAAGCCGTATGCACCTCAAAATGGTACCAATAAAAACTAAAGCTCGTCTTGCAAAAAATAAGCCCTCATAGAGCTCCATACATTAAAAAATTAAAAAGTTACAGGACTTTGAATGCAGCGATTTAGAAAAAAAAAGATTTCCAAAAAAAGGGTTTTTATTTCAGAAAAGTGGAAAAACCTTAAAAAAATGTAAGAATTTTGCTATCATTGTAACCGTACCGACCAGCAGAAAAAATGGATTGTGTCATTTATGCTGCATGATTAACGTTGTAAAAAAAAAAAATCTATGGCAGAATCAATGCGTTTTCTCTCCCTGCTATCATAAAAAAAAATAACAGTTTTACAATATAGTCAATGTACCCAAAAGTGGCACTGATAAAAACTACAGCTCGCCACGCAAAAAACAAGCCCTTATAAGGCCGTGTCGAAGGAAAAATAAAAAAGTTATGACTTTTTGATAAATGGAGAAGAAAATCCGGCAAAAATTGTTGCGTCCTTAAGCCCAAAATAGGCCTTGTCATTAAGGGGTTAATAATTTATTCTCCAGCATTAGAAATATTTAAAATCATTGTTAACCCCAATGTACACAGACAAATTAATAATGAACAAAAAATATGCGTATCGTCTTAGGGTCGAGGGTTGTACAACAGGTATTAGGCCAGGCTCACATGAGCGGGTTGGATTCCACATGTGGGAGGCCTGCAGCGGATTCCGGCTGTGAGCCAAGTAGGTGACTCTGTGTACAGCACTTATCTGTATTGCGTATGACCATGGAGGCTCGCAGGTGGTCATGCGCGGTACAGTTTGATTTTGTACGTATTTCCCGCAACGTTACTTAGCAATGACACAGATACAGGCAGCCCATACACAATGCAAGTGGGCTGCGGGTCGAAAGCCTACATTGACATTAATGGAGGCCATTCACGCGGAATCCATGGTAAAATAGAGCATGCTGCAATTGTTCTTCTGCTCAAGGAACACACAATCCGAATCCGCGAGTGTGAAGGAAAATTTGAAAATGCATGTCATTCAATGCCGCCGTTTTATCGCAAATTGTCCACGGAATCCACTATTCAAATCCGGTCATGTGAGACCTAACTGCAGTACTCAGACTTTGTTGATTCAAACTCCGATGTTCGTGATACCGCATAAATAGATGATTTTCTAGGGACAACCAGCCTGGACTGGAGGGGATGCTCTGATAGCACACTTTCCCTATAAAAGGCTCGGACAACACCCTTCCTATCTGTGGAGAAATCACCATGACAAGAGCGCCCCCACTCAATGAAGGTGAACCCTATAAAATCCTAATACCAACACCGAACCAAACCCAACATGTTTCTCCCATCTGGATAGTTGATGGGGTCATCAGGGAATATTTATAGTAGGGAGAGAAATGAAGAACAGACATAACCGCTATCCCCCACTGATGTGGACATCATGATGATGGATGTGGTGCTTGTCTTAGGGATTTTGCAAGGTTACGGCAATGTTAACCCTTTCCAATCCAATTTGTATCCTGGTTTTCCTAGGGGCTTACTCTTTTTCTGCCGTTATACAATGGCGCTATCTGCTGGCTAAAGCTAGTACTGCATGAGGTGACACGTTGGACAGGCTCCGACAGCAGAGAGGCTGGCAGTATACAGTAAGAGACCCCCGACGGATGTCTTCCAACATTGGAGCTGTATAGCCTTAAATCATAATGTCTTCAGAGGTCAGACAGTGGATTGGAAAGGGTTAACCTTTGTTGATTTTAAAGGGCCTTAGAGGGAGACCTATTACTTGGGGAAATATTACTAATTTGGCCAAAAAGTGTTCGCTGATACTGACTGGGGCGACAGCAGGGCACTATTATTTATTGGGGCCACAACGGCGGTCCTATTACTAATTGGAGCCCCAGATAGTCGCTATTCTTAATTATGATCAGGGTGATCGCTCCACAGATAGGAAAGGTGATGGCCTTTTATGATCTGTGCTATCAGAACATCACCTCCAATTCAGGCTAATTATCTCAGAATATCGTCTATTTATGAGGTACCACGAACATCAGAGTTTGAATCAACAAGCCGTGAGTGCTTCAGTAAAACTGTTGTATAACCCTTGACTCTAAGACGACATGTATGTTTTTTTGTTATTATTTTGTGAGTATATATTGGGGTTTATAGTGCTTTTTCATATTCCTAATAAAGGAGTATATTTTTGAATGGGTATGTTTTTGCATTGATAAGAGAGCTATAGGATGCCCTATGTAGTAAGCTCTCCCTATAGCGGCTGAAGGCAGACAAAATTGGCCGTGACTTTTAAACCTATTTAACCCTTTTCAATATTGTCTGACATCTTTCTACATTCTGATTAAAGCTTGTACAGCTCCAATGTCAAAAGACGTCCGACGGGGTATTCTTATCGTCTATTGCCAGCCACTCCGCTGTCAGAGCCTCTTTGGCGCACACACACTGGCTTTAGCCAGCAGATGGCACCGTTGTATAACAGCAAAAAGAGAAAGCCTTGTAGGAAACCCTGAATCCAAAATTGGATTGGAAAGGGTTAATATTAGAGATGAGCGAGTATACTCGCTATGGCACATTACTCGAGCGAGTAGTGCCTTAACCGAGTATTTCCCCGCTCGTCTCTAAAGATTCGGGAGCCGGCGCCGGTGACAGGTGAGTTGCGGCGGGGAGCGCGGGGGAGAGAGAGATCCCCCCTCCGTTCCTCCCCGCTCTCCCCCGCCGCTCCTGAATCTTTAGAGACGAGCAGGGAGATACTCGGCTAAGGCACTACTTGCTCGAGTAATGTGCCTTAGCGAGTATACTCGCTCATCTCTAGTTAATATACTTATCTGCTTTAAATCACCTCCATTATTCCGTACACCACCAGAAATATTAAGACAGTAGTCAATAGTCCATAACATTGCGCCATCTCCACCCTGGACACCAATGCTCCTGGACCCCATTAAAGAAAAATAAAATGTACCCCTGCTGCAGCCAGCAAAAATCTTAAGACATACGGTAGGCTCTGGGCTCTGATTCCTTTATAACATCTGAAGATATAAAAGTATTTTACTAAATTACAGCATCTGGCATCTATAAGACACGACGAGTGCAGCCAATTACGCATCACATGAGTTCCTGACTTTCTGAGTCAAGATTACGATGGTCGTACAGGAAGCTGATGATGAACCAGTGTAAATTAGTTGTGGCATCTATGATCTGGTGCCAGGGGATGTAAATGTTATTAGCAGATCATTGAAGAGTAGTTTTGCTGGAGATTTCCTCCTTGAGATATCAATCAACATACATTATGCTATCAAAAGTAATTGGACACCTGAGCAATAATCAAAAGTAGTACTTATTTCCATATGTTAATGCTTAGTTGGCAGAGACAGGCTGGGGGTGGTGGGTGGAGGGGGGGGGGGGCAGATTGGTATGAGACCCTACGGGCTGGTCCCCCACATCATCTTTAGGACCATCCAGCTCCTTCTTCTAAAACTGCAGTCACTAGTAGAGTGCACAAGCTCTTCTTTACACCCACACTTGCAGAACCTGACGTCCGACGCTGTGTGCTGTTCTGCCATAAGCCCACTCCTCCCCATCGGGTCCAACACTCACTGTACTTTGGTTGAGGAAGCTGGGTAGTGAAGGGAGGGAGGGAGGGCTAAGCTTATGCGAAAACAGTGTGCAGCATCAGACATCAGATCAGGTTCTGTGTATGTGTATATAAAGATAATCCTTTGCCCTCTACCAGTGGATAGAGTTTTGGGGTCACAGAAAGGGGTCCTATTGCAAGGGGCTCATTGACGAGGACCAATATTCATTCAGAGGGGGTCCTTTGGTAATTGCAAGGGGCCTCGGAGGGGAGACCTATTACTAATTGAGGCCACAGAAAGGGAAATATTACTAATGTGGCCACAAAGGGTTCACTGTTACTGACTAGGGGCCACAGCGGGGCACTAGTATTGATTGGGGCCATAAAGCGGTACTGTTATGGGGGCCACAACGGAGGTCCTATTACTAATTGGAGCCATAGATAGTCGCTAGTCTTAATTGTGGCCAGATAGTGGTAACAGTGACTGACTGGGACCACAGTGGGGCATTCTGGACCCAGAGAGCAGAAAAGCAAATACAGATGACTCTGAGCAGAGAGGACATCGCCTGTGATCACTGGAGGTAACAGCACTGTAATTACTATCACTCTGTAGAGCTGGTATTTGAGTACATTATATGATAACTGTATTATTTTCAGGTCTTCTAGCGCTTGTCTCTGATACTGCATTTATATGTATGACTTTGGTTCTGGTGCTATATTTAAGTGAAAGAAACAAGTTAAGGATGTAAGAACACAATGTAGCTGGCTGCACACGGCCAGACCATTCCCACCTGCAGCAGCCATAGGTTGGCTGGGTGTTTCCACCTTTAGGGCCTTTTCATAAAGGTGTGTACTTTATTTATGTATTTCCCCGACAGCGCACAGACACATTAAAGCCTATGATGCTATTCACACATGTGAGTTTTCACATGGAATGATGGTCCATGTGAAAAAAATTGCAGCATGTCCTCTTCTGGTCCATGTCACGAACACTTTGGACAGCACACAGATGGACAGTTCATGTGTTGTCTGATGTGAATTGCACTCAAGAATCTCTGGCACAACTCACACATAACCATCTGAAAACGCCGTAGACCGCTACTCATGAGCTACTGCTGTGTGCTGGCCCCCCAGGCTAAAATATGCCAAATTAGTGGGGCATCCTTTTGCCTAATATCATTAGATACTCTATGTGGCATTCTTTTTAGTAATGTCTGATACACTTTAGCTGGTATTTCCATCCATTCATCCTGCAAACATCTGTCAAGTTCTCTTCATGTTTCTTGACTTGATATTCCATTGGATCCCAGAGATGTTAAGTAGGGTTCAGGTTGGGACTCTGTACATGCCAGTCCAATCGTGGAACATCTATATCCGCAAACCACCATAAAACCGGGGATGGATGTGTAACAAATCAAGTAGTCTTGTTGGAAGTATTGCTGACCATTCCCACAGTATTGCCAGACAGTAAACAGCACATTATTGTCTAGAATGTCAGGGTACACGTCCGTGTTCATGGTTCTTGCCACTAAAACCAACACACTGAGACCATGCCCAGACCATAACAGAACCTCCGCCGTACTTGACTGTTGGCACTACACACTCAGGTAAAAGGTGTTCCCCAGACATCCTCCACATCCAGGTACAGCCACCTGATCTGAAGAAGAAGTAACATGATTCTTCACTCAGTAGAACGTTCTTCCATTGCTCAACTGTCCTTGCACAATTATAAATGGACTGATGCATTGTGCTGTGTGATAGACGGCTTGTGTGCAACGGAATAACCTGTATATCCAATAGCGTGAAGCTACCATCAAAAACTATGGCCAACACCTACAAGAGTCTGCATCTTATGTAGTATGGTTTAGGACATGTGACATCCTAATAGGACACGATCCATTCTACTGATAAGGGTATCCAAATACTTTTGGTGGGCTAGCATAGATTTCAAAATCTGCAAAGCTGTAGTATTTCAGATGTAAAATGAAGCCTCTGGTTCTTCTTCTTCCCAGAAGCATTTATGACCTTCCACCACCAACCACATGCCAATAAAAGCAAGTTACCTTGGCATCAAATGCTGTTGGCCATGTATCCGTGATGTAAAAAGCACTTTGCAGTAACCAGGTCTACTTAGTTCGCTGACAGGAGACTTTCTATTACCTGGGCCATGATTCTGTACAGTAAGATGTACTGATTGACCCAGGAGACAGAGATTGACTAAGTGTTGAATGGCACAACTGTGACTGGTGCCATGTGGAGTAAGCAGGTGACTGATTGTGATACAGTGCAGGCCATAGGTGGCCTGAAGGGTAGTTTTACGGATGGGAATAGGAGTCTCTCTACAATAAATACTGTCAGAGATCCGAGGAGCTACTATACCACAGAGAGAAGGTCACCAGCCACCTTCCGTGGCCATCGCACTGATGATGGAAGATGTCACAGCCAACCACTGTAAATAGTTGTTTGTAAGAGACTGTAACTAAGAGTTGAACCCCATTGTGGAACCAGCAAGTATACTGTGCCCTTGTGCCTCATCATTACGCTTAGAATGCCCTTTGGAGTTAAGGTGAATTGAGTTGCAAGAACTGTAATGCATTTGTGTTTTATTTCCCCCTTCCTTTGGGTTCATCTCCTCACCTGGCATCACACTTTACATATTCACTACCCTGGTCTTATTTTGTTCCTTCACTACTGTGATCTTCAGCATTCACCACCTACTCTGTTTGGTATCACTAGCCTACTTCTCCATTATCCAGATAGCCAGATCTCACCCCTGAGGTTGCATCATTATAATACAGTCTTGTTCTGTTCCCACCAGGTCTAATTACCCTCTAATTAGGAAGAAAACAGTTAGGGCGCCGCCATCATTCAGAAAAAAAAGTCATACGAGCCGAAGCTGCGCTATTTTATATTTTTAATTTTTTTTTTCTTGAAGTTTGCATTAAAAGCAGTGATATAGTGGAGGCCTACATTAACTCTCCTGTGATTACACTTAGCGTACCATTATCATCACCAAGTAATAGTAGACTACAGGCCGGCGCTGATTCTGTTTTCATCTTAGGTTAACTCAAGCAGCGCTGCTGCACGCCGAGCCTGTTTAATGCAGCTGCCGGAGAATTCGTTTTTCTTGGGTAATAAGATATACAAAGCTTTTAGGGCCTTACATCTCTCTTTGGATTCTACACATCATTTTCTCCTTTTTCTCTGTGGATCTAAAAACGGTCGTGAATTTAGTTTCTAAACCCGGGGAGAACAGTACATCTTTGTCCGGGAAAAGTGACATCCTCAATAAAAGCAGCTCTCGTTATATCCACAGTATATCAATTTAACAACCTTTCAAACTTTCTCTTTTTTCTTCTGTTCTGCTTAGTTTATTTTTATACTTCTCTTAACTAAATTTGCCAACAGTTTCTTAGAATTTCTGTTTTTACTTACTTGACTGCTAAACGGCATTTTTTTTGCGTCCGTTTTTTAAAATCCAGTTTCTACCATTTTTTTTTCTTCTTTGAAATTAATACTAATCACACTGTTTATATATCTTAATAGGGGTCTCTTTCTCAAGGACTATATTCACATGAGTTAAATTATTAATAGGGTTTGTTTTTCTGTGCTTTATCATTAGACTTTTATTTGCCACACTTGTATTGCTTACTTAAAGGGGATGTCTCACCAAGACTACCTCGGTCTACTGCTTGGGACTCCCTTCTACTGGGACCCCGAGAGGTGCCCTGTAAGAACAATTAATACACTTGTAGACTCAATGTATCCTTGCATTGTATGGACAGTAGAGATGAGCGAGCATACTCGTCCGAGCTTGATGCTCGGTCGAGTATTAGGGTGCTCGAGATGCTCGCTACTCGAGACGAGCACTATGCGGTGCTCGTCTCGATTAAACAAGCACTGGCCATTGAATTCAATGGAGCCGGCAATACAGCCGGCTTCATTGAAAGCAATGGGCTGCCAGCTAGCGCGGGATGAATTTTCGGGAAGGGCTTAAAATATAAGCCCTGACCTGAAATTCATCCAGAAATGTGTAAAAAGTAGAAAAAAAAATATACTCACCTTGTCCCGGCAGAACGATGTTAGCCCATTGAATTCAATGGAGCCGGCAATACAGCTGGCTCCATTGAAAACAATGGGCTGCCGGCGATCGCACAATGAATTTTCAGGAAGGGCTTAAATATATAAGCCCTTCCCTGCAATTCATCCAGAAATGTGTAAAAATAAAAAAAATATATATACTCACCTGGTCCCGGCAGAGGGAGTTCAGCCACGGCCAGCTGGCAGTTCTCCTGAACTGCTCTCTATAGTATTCAGCAGCCAGGGATTTAAAATCCCCGCCTGCTGAATGAGCTGCCTCTGATTGGTCACAGCCTGACCAATCAGAGGCAGCTCTCACTCACACCCATTCATGAATTCAGCGCAGCTCTCAGCTGAATGAGCTGATTTTTACACATTTCTGGATGAATTGCAGGGAAGGGCTTATATATTTAATCCCTTTCCGAAAATTCATTGTGCGATCGCAGGCAGCCCATTGCTTTCAATGGAGCCGGCTGTATTGTCGGCTCCATTGAATTCAATGGGCTAACATCGTTCTGCCAGGTCAAGGTGAGTGTATTTTTTTTTTTTTTACTTTTTACACATTTTAGGATGATTTTCAGGTAAGGGCTTATATTTTTAAAGGGGTTGTCCCGAGGCAGCAAGTGGGTCTATACACTTCTGCATGGCCATAATAATGCACTTTGTAATGTACATTGTGCATTAATTATGAGCCATACAGAAGTTATAAAAAGTTTTATACTTACCTGCTCCGTTGCTGGCGTCCTCGTTCCCATGGAGCCGACTAATTTTCGCCCTCCGATGGCCAAATTAGCCGCGCTTGCGCAGTCCGGGTCTTCTCCTCTTCTCTATGGGGCTCCGTGTAGCTCCGTGTAGCTCCGCCCCGTCACGTGCCGATTCCAGCCAATCAGGAGGCTGGAATCGGCAATGGACCGCACAGAAGCCCTGCGGTCCATGAAGACAGAGGATCCCGGCGGCCATCTTCAGCAGGTGAGTATGAAGACGCCGGACCGCCGGGATTCAGGTAAGCGCTGTGCGGGTGGGTTTTTTAACCCCTGCATCGGGGTTGTCTCGCGCCGAACGGGGGGGGGTTTAAAAAAAAAAAAAACCCGTTTCGGCGCGGGACATCTCCTTTAAGCCCTTCCCGAAAATTCATCCCGCGCTCGCCGGCAGCCCATTGCTTTCAATGGAGCCGGCTGTATTGCCGGCTCCATTTAATTCAATGGGCTAACATCGTTCTGCTCTGCCACAGCTGTTACAGCTGTGGCAGAGGAGAACGATCGTTATGCTGACAGTGTGGGGGGGGGGGGGGGGTCTCACTCTTGCCACTATTGTGGCTCAATAGTAAGACCTCGGGGCCCGAAATGCAGCCCTGCATGTTGTTCCTCGCCTGCCCTATCCATTTCTGTGTTTTCTACATGACTTTGGTGATTTGCTAAGATTTTCATAAATGAAAACCTTGGCGGAGCACCAGTCATATACAAAAATGCTCGAGTCGCCCATTGACTTCAATGGGGTTCGTTACTCGAAACGAATTCTCGAGCATCACTGAACGTTCGACTCGAGTAACGAGCACCCGAGCATTTTGGTGCTCGCTCATCTCTAATGGACAGTCATTCATTTGGACCTACAGCATAGCTCCCAACTTTTGAAGAGTGAACAGAATGACAATTATTGCCTCCCACCCTCTTCCTCAGTAATCTATTTTAATGTTTTAGTAGGCCATGGCAGAGATGTCATGACTGCCCCCCTCTGTCCCCAAACTTTTTGGCCTAGAAAAATAACTTATACTCACCTAACCCAGCACAATGACGTTCCTCATGCATCTTCCCCCAATTTTCACTCACTTTTTCGTTGAGTGGTCACGTGCCCCTCTGAGCATGTGACCACTGCTGCCAGCCATTGGCCTCAATGGTTCTGATGCTGGTGATTGGCCAAAGCGGTCATGCATTTAGACTCAGTAACGTAATAACATAGTATTTTAGACTAAAAAAAAACTTGGCTCCATCCAGTTCAACTTACTTTTCCTGCTATGTTGATCCAGAGAAAGGCAAAAAACTCCAATGTGGTAGAAGCCAGTTTTTCACATTTTAGGGGAAAAAAAATTCTTCCCAATTCTAATCTGGCAATCAGAATATTATTACACCCAAGCTATACAGCTATATTCCTTCAGGTCCTCCAGGATGGCATCTCATAGAAACCCTTCAAACATTTTACCCACAACAAAAGTAAGACTTACCAGCCTGTACTTTCTAGGTTTACTTTTCGGACCCTTTTTGAAAATATTGGCACCACATTAGCTATGCGCCAATTCTGTAGAACAGACCACGTCAGTATAGAGTCCTTAAATATAGGAAACAACGGTCTATCACATTACTTAAACCCTTAGTGACCACCCATACCTCTTTTGACAGTGGCCGTTAAGGGGCTTTATTCTGGCATGATTCTCCCTGTGCTTGGCTGACAGATAACAGCATGGCACCTGAACTAACAGCCAGGCCCAAAGAAACCACGTTTCTCGGCTGTTTAACCCTTTACATGCCGCGGTCAGTGTGACTGCGGCATGTAAAATGCTGACAGAAGGAGAGAGCTCCCTCTCTCACCCATTGGACTCCAGCAAGGTTGCTATGGCCTCCGGATCTGCCAGCTATTTGAACATTAAAAATAGTAAAAACATAAAAATGAGAAAATCACAGCAAAATTTGTATCTTTGTTCCTGCGATTTTTTTAGCAATAGTCCTGATTTTTTGTGAGAATAATCTCACATCGAGGCCGCTTGCAATTAAATCACACAATATTTTATCACAAAAGTCAGTAGAAGTTTTTAATGTTAAAATCACATTGCACGAAAATGTCAAGTTCATGTGATGCGATAAACAAAGAGGCTCCATAGATTTCTCTTCTCGCTCTCCTCCACCCCTCTCTATTCACTTAACACAGCAGCCGTTCAGTACTGAATGGCTACTATTTACACTGAACGCTCATCGTTCAGGATTTTATGCTTAAACAATGATCGCTCAGGGTAAACAGCAGCTGCTCAGTACTGAACGGCCGCTGTGTTAAGTGAATGAAGAGGGGCAGGGAGAGCGAGGAGTGAAATCTCCTCTAGCCGTCCTAGAGAACCAGCAATACTCGCTCCTGTGCAACAGCATTGGAGCAAGTACATGCGGGAACGAGTGTCAAGCATCGTTTTCCGATAGTTGTCCCATGTAAATGGGGCTTTAGTATGTCATTTAACCCATACAATGCATGATATGAAAACAAAATATAAAAATAACTAATTTTGTCCATCACACCTTACGAAAAGCGGAATAGTAAATGCTCAAAACGTCACATGGATCAACAAATGGTACTGTGTGACTTTTTTTTTTCGGGATGAGTTGTACTTTTTAATGTTACCATCTGTGAAAAAAGAAAAATATTTGGGGTTTTTGAATGCAGTGATACAAAAAAAAACCTTTTTTCTTTTGAAGCATGAAAAAGTTGCAGGAAAAAAAAACTATATAAGGGCGCCTACCCACTTGCGTTGCCGATTTTCACGCGTGAAAAACGCGGCGTTTTCGCAGCATTTTTTGCGCGTTTTTTGCAGCCCTCCATTGACAATCATTGGTGCATTAAGAGAAAAATAAGGAGACATATGCAACTAACAGTTCCTATGTGAAAAAACCCCACGAAATGGAAAAAAAACCCCAGATGGACAAGAACACATTCTATACTAATTGCTCTTGAGAAAAAACGCAAAACATCACAGGAAAAAAAATCGCAGGTGGGTAGGCACCCTAAAGTTGGTATTGGTGAAATTGTACCGGCCTGCAGTTAGTTTAACATATTATTAAATATTGAACATCGTTAAAAATAAAAATCATTCCAGAATTGCAGATTTTGTTAATTTTGCCTCTGGAAAATATGAAATTTATAAATGTTATATATTCCCAAAAATAAGATTTAAAAATGGCAAAAAAACAAGTTCTTGTGGAGCTCCGTCAATGGAAAAATAAAAATGCTATGGCTCTTGGCGACACAAAAGCAAATCTTTAAAAAAAAGTGTTTTTGTGTACAGTGTCAGTGACCAGTGACTTGTAAAGAGCATGCTTCTTCAGATCTACTCTGTAAACTTGAAGAACAGCCCTGCGTAGGTTTGCTACTCATGAGCTCTCTAAAGGTTCTTAAACACATAGAAAGACAGGCATATTAAAGAGGTTTACCCCCTTATATATTAGCTTATTATTTTTTAACCTCCGCAATACTTTTCAATTGTATCCACAATCTGAGTACATGGATTCAGTTAAATATGGTGTCGCTGCCAGGGAGCCCACTGCAGATATTTGAAAGCAGCCCTGCCCCTCAGTAATAATGCCCCTCTCAATAATGCCCCCATTTATGCATTAAAGCAAAAAAAAGAGCCTATACTCACCTCTTTTGTTTTTCCTGCTGCTCCAAGCCAGGACACTCAGGTTCCCTGCTCACTTTGAGGTAGCAAGGTCAAATCAGATGATTGTTGCGGGCTGTCCTCAGGCTCAGTATTGGTATGTCTAAGGCCAATGATTGGCTGCAGCAATCATGTGCTAGGTAGCACATGATCACACTATGTCTGATCCTATGGGACGTGTCTCCTGCCTCCAAAGATGGTGGGACAGTTGGGAGACATTCTGCAGTGGCCGACCACATTTCTTTTGGCTATAGCAGATGATCATCAAGGGGTACTAAAGTCATGATCACAGCAATCATCAGGCAGACTTCTTGCTAGGAAGTGTATTCTGTTATTCAGGAGTCTGTTTTGTTTATTTCTTCATTTAGTAACCGCTTAACACTAAGGTATGTACACATATATATAGTCTCCGGCAGCCCATTTTATATGGAACTGGCCCAGAAGTCAAACCTGCTCCATATAGTGGTGCGGCATTCAACAGCTGTAATCGGAAATAACTCTGATCGCAGTTGTTAATCATTTTAATGGCCCGACAGAGGGAGCAAGCTGCCTCTGTCTCTAGAACAGTCTCCCTTTCCCCCTTTGGCAATGCGATTGTAGGATGTAGTTCAGCCCTTTGAGTGTCTTGACAGTCAGGGGCCAATGGAAGATCCCTAGGACTGCCATGTGTTTCTACCTATTAACCCTTTCCAATCCACTGTCTGACGTCTTAAGACATTATGATTTAAGGTTGTACAGCTCCGATGTTTGAAGACGTCCGTCGGGGTTCTCTTAGTGTATATTGCCAGCCTCTCTGCAGTCAGAGCCTATTCAACCTGTCACCTCATGCAGTATTAGCTTTAGCCAGCATAAAGCTCTGTTGTATATTGGCAGACAAAGAGTAAGCCACGTAGGAAAACCAGGATATAAATTGGATTGGAAAGGGTTAAGCCTTAATAGAACGCCTGTAGCAATGCAATGTACAGTACTGCAATACTAAAGTATTGCACCATAATGTATAAGTGACCAGATGATCGCCAGTTTGAAAAAAGTGTAAAAATAAGAAATAAGGAAAAAAAAAAAAAAAAAACATGTGGTATCAACGCATCCATAAAAGTCTGATATATTAAAACAATGTATAGTTCATTTAATTATTTAATATATTATTTATATTCAGTTATGGTGTTCAGAAGATGTGAAGAAAAACAGTTTAATTTAAAAAAAAGATTTTTTTTTTTTAAAGTAGTACAACAAAGAAAGGAAGTACATCAATTTGGTATTACTGTAATCATACAGATGTCATTTTTGCAGCATGGTATACACTATGAAACCAAAAACCCACCCCTAACCCCTCATCTCCCATTTTTTTTCTGATTTCATCCACTTAGAAATTGTGTGGTACATCAAACTGTCCCATTGAAAAAGATAACTTAAAAAAACTAGCAAGTTGTGATTTTTTGAAAACGAGAAGGAAAAAACAAAAAAAATAACTGGCCATGTCCTTAAGGGGTTAAGGACATTTTTTTAAGCATCCATTTTGCCAAATCACTATGACAATTGTCCTATTTTTGTATATTTATGTTTCATACTTTTATTACTTACGTACAATAGCATCCACCACTTGAAAGATAAGCGAGTCCTCCACTAGGCCAAAACCGAACACGATCACTTGACCACAGAGGTGGACTGACATGACCTGACTGAAAGCATAGGAAATACTAGTGGTAGTTCTACATCTCATATGCAGCTGCCAGTGATACTTGGTGGTTAATTGGGTTGTCCGCTAATATTCCATATCCCGTGAAAAGGGAATATGCTTATAAGTGTTTGATCGGTGGGGCTCCAATCGCTGGGACCTCCATAAGTAATGAGAATTAGGGTCCAGTGTCCATCTGTATAAAAGAAGCGGCAGTCGAAAAAGACCAAATCTCTAGATTGGTGGGGTTCTCAACAATCAAATACAGGTAGTTGGGGGATCTCTGGAATGGTGGCAAAGTAACAAATTTTTAATATGGCTCTCCATGTCACTGCCGAAAACCTGAATTTTTGCCCTACATTTTACTTTAAAGCAGTACAATTTTGTCATGGGACTTAGGGAACCGATATAATACCCACTGTCGGTCTTCTATGCTGATGAGCCTCTGATCCACCAGTTTCGAGTCCCATTTTCAGCTGTCCAAGATAGCCATGCACTCTTCAGACTACGTACTTCCCACAGTACATTGGTAGAATTAAAACTACCAATGTACTATACATGCTCTTGGTCTGCCAAGCATTGCTCACATGAACAGTGCTGGTGAATCAGCAAGCAGTATGCAATGTTGATTAGGTAGCAAGAAAATTGCAGTGGCCATCTTGGACAAAAGAAAAGAGGAACCCAGACCAGCGAATCAAAGGGACAATGGTAGAGGAGAACAACACTAGGTAATATACTTTGCCCCCTTTGGAACAGGACAAACTTTTGTCCCAAAACAGGAGAGTGGCTTTAAATGATAAAATTCTACGTACTGGGTATCACCACTAGGGGCGACTCAAAGCATTGAACTTTGTACAGTTCCCATTGAACTCAAGATGATTAATCTATGCAGTCCCCCAGATGGAAACCATAGGTGGCCAGTATTTCAACTCTGACTGTGTGAAGAGTCAGGATTGGTGCTCTGCATTAAAAGGTATGGCTATGTCCCTTATTAAGATACTATAAAATTAATATATACATAATTTTATGTCTAAAAAATTAAATGGTTTTCAAAAGTGGAAATTCACTTCAAAATTCTTCACCCTGGCTATGACCAGAAATACTTCTACAATTTCACTCTGTTCTCTTAGGTCTTAAACTTTGTAGAGTTGTACAATCCCCAGAGGTAATTGAAGGTCTCAGCCCCTAAAGCGGACCTTTAAATTGAGATGATATTAAATATAAAATATCTATAACTGGTCACAAATGATGATTAAATAATCAGACGATTAGTAATTCATGAGTCTATATATATGTAAATTATCTACATGGTTACCTTTCTGTAGACCCTAATGTGAAATATTGAATAAAGTCTCATGAAAATTTAACAAAATATAAAATGTGAAATTGGAAGCAAAAATGAGGAGCAAATCTGCTAAATACCAATAGTGCTATGCCTGATCTAGACGTGAGCTGAGCAGAGATGATTTGAACATTAATTCTGTGCACTGTGCTGGTACGTTTACCTGCAGTCCTATGTTAAACCATAAGAATATTACTACTAGAAGACTGCTTCCCGTGTACAAGAATATATCTATTATAATATTGTCCTCTATGTACAGGAATATAACTACTATAATACTGCCCACTATGTACAAGAATATAACTACTATAATACTGCCCCATATGTACAAGAATATAACTACTATAATACTTCCCCCTATGTACAAGAATATAACTACTATAATACTGCTCCCTATGTACAAGAATATAACTACTATAATACAGCCCTCTATGTACAAGAATATAACTACTATAATACTGCTCCCCATGTACAGGAATATAACTACTATAATACTGCCCCCTATGTACAGGAATATAACTACTATAATACTGCCCCCTATGTACAGGAATATAACTACTATAATACTTCCCACTATGTACAAGAATATAACTACTATAATACTTCCCCATATGTACAAGAATATAACTACTATAATACTGCTCCTATGTACAAGAATATAACTACTATAATACTGTCCCCCTATGTACAAGAATATAACTACTATAATACTGCCTCCTATGTACAGGAATATAGCTACTATAATAATGTTCCCTATGTAAAAGAATATAACTACTATAATACTGCTCCTATGTACAAGAATATATATCTACTATAATACTGCCCCCTATGTACAAGAATATAACTACTATAATACTGCCCCATATGTACAAGAACATAACTACTATAATATTGTCCCCTATGTACAAGAATATAACTACTATAATACTGTCACCTATGTACAAGAATATAACTACTATAATACTGCCCCCTATGTACAAGAATATAACTACTATAATACTGCCCCCTATGTACAAGAATATAACTACTATAATACTGCCCTATATGTACAAGAACATAACTACTATAATATTGTCCCCTATGTACAAGAATATAACTACTATAATACTGCCCCCTATGTACAAGAATATAACTACTATAATACTGCCTCCTATGTACAAGAATATAACTACTATAATACTGCCCCTGTGTACAAGAATATAACTACTATAATACTGCTCCTATGTACAAGAATATAACTACTATAATACTGCCTCCTATGTACAAGAATATAACTAGTATAATACTGCCTCCTATATACAAGAATATAACTACTATAATACTGCTTCTATCTAAAAGAATATAACTACTATAATACTGCCCCCTATGTACAAGAATATAACTACTATAATACTGCCTCCTAAATACAAGAATATAACTACTATAATACTGCTCCTGTGTACAAGAATATAACTACTATAATACTGCCCCCTATGTACAAGAATATAACTACTTTAATACTGCTCATATGTACAAGAATATTACTACTATAATACTGCCTCCTATATACAAGAATATAACTACTATAATACTGCTCCCTATGTACAAGAATATAACTACTATAATACTGCCCCTGTGTACAAGAATATAACTACTATAATACTGCCTCCTAAATACAAGAATATAACTACTATAATACTGCCCCTGTGTACAAGAATATAACTACTATAATACTGCCCCCTATGTACAAGAATATAACTACTATAATACTGCCTCCTATGTACAAGAATATAACTACTATAATACTGCTTCTATGTAAAAGAATATAATACTGCCCACTATAGACAGGAATACTGTATTATCTGGGATTTCTAGGATTAGATAAAATTGGCTTTTCTCACTTGTAGGCACTTTTCTTGTTGACAGACTCTTCTTTAGTATCAAAGTGTTTCTAGAACTTATTTCGCTAACAACTCTTTGCTGTTGTCATGGTAAATCTGCATTGTCTTCAGTGTAGTATTTGGCTTAGATGTCCACTTGTCTGCTTCTGGCGATACTACAATTACGATAGATGTATCTAAATAAGTTATTCCAGTTTTTCTCAGTGTTTCTTGAATTTTTTTCTTGGCACAGATTTCTGAGCCTTTAAGACTTTCATGTATGGAGACGCTAAACAGAAGCCGCTCACTGGTCTTCTTATGTATCATTGGGGATTTGCTAATTAATTTCTTTGCTTCATTTCATTTCTTTTCAATGTCAGAATAAGAGGATGATATTCACTGAAATATACATGCCTTCAGCTGGAAGAAAATAGAAATTAAAGCGATTGTGCTGGAAGATACAATGAATGTATGCCGATGTCACAATTACTATTTTAATAATAAAAATACAAGTTTTAGGTGCACTACCATGTCTGACCACAGGGAGTGCTGGTAAGCGTAAATATTTATGAATCGCACAAAGCACAAATCACTTTAATTCAGGCAAAGATTCTTTGCTACGCTACAACATACCATGTAGTGCTAGAAATATTTGCTGCGTTAATTCACATGTTCTTCCATGTAAAATGAAATATTGAGGTATTTTGGTAGTTTTCTATAACATTCCAGCATGCTCAAAGTAAATATTTGGTATGAAATATGGCTTAATGTAAAGCAACATTATACAAAAGGGAATGAGTAATCAGAAGATATATTAATGAGTTGGAAAATCCCATAAAATGGAATTTATTAAACTGAGTATCCATATAGAACTGTGATACATGATAAAATGCTGGCTGCCTAGAGCCACCACTAGGGGGAGCTAACTGCATACTGCCTATACATTAAGCTTAAAGGTGTTGTCTGCACTCTTTTTGACTGAAGACCTATTCTCCAGAAAGGCCATCAATAGTTGATGGATGTGGGTTTGTTGTTTAGGACCTCCGTTCATTAGCTGATCATCCAGCCCGCTGTCCGTGTCATGAGCACAGGAAGTGCGTGCACCACCTTTACTCCCATTGAAATTAATTGCAAAGCTACGTTACTACAGCACTTCCTGCCTCTCTGCTGGTCAGAAGGTCACAAGTACTGTAGCAGTGTGGCTCTCCCATTGCACTTCCTTCCCTATCCACTTATGACAACATCCAGTTCGTTCAGCAAGCCCTTTAACCCCATCAGGATCAGAGTTTTTTTTTTTTATGCCCACTTTCCAAAAGTCATAACTTTTTTATTTTTTAGTCAACAAACACATATGTGGTCTTGTTGCAGGAGTTTTAAAAAATATATTTTAGTAGGACTAATTTAAGTACCATAAAATGTACGGTAAAACTTTAAATAAACTTTTAAGTGGGAAGAAATAAAAATTTTAAAAAATGCCTTTACGCCATGGCAATACGCCTGTGTGATCTGATACATTGGAATCCAATGCACCAGATGGTAGCGTATATTGGTCGCCCGTGAAAACAGCGGCTGATATACGCTTGTGTGAATAAGCCCTAAGGGCTTATTCAGATGACCGTAAATCGGCTGCATTTTCACACTAAGCCGATATACGGTGTCCTTGTCTGCAGGGCGGGGGCGGATGGAAGAGCCAGGAGCAGGAACTGAGCTCCCGCCCCTATTTGCAATGGGAGTGACAGGACAGGGGTGGAGCTAAGTGCCATCCCTTAGCTCCGCCCCGTCCCGCCCCTTATATTGCAAATAATGGCAAAGGGTGAAGACGGAGCCGGAGCTCAGTTCCTGCTCCTGGCTCTTCCATCCTACTTCCCCCCCTGCAGACGAGAACACCGTATATCGGCTCGGCGTGAAAACCCAGCCGATATACGGTCATCTGAATAAGCCCTAAGGCTGAGTGAGGGCTTGTTTCTTTGTGAGGTGAGCATTAGTTTTTATTAATACCATTTTGGGGTACATATATATATATTTTTTTATAACTTTTTATTCTAATTTTTTGGGAGCCGGATAACAAAAAAAAACTTGCGATTTTGACACTCCATACTTTTAATTTTTTTACAGACTTCACCATGCAGGAAAAATATTGAGATATTTTAATAGTTCAGACTTTTGAATATACGGAGATAAATGGGAAAAAGTTTTTTTTTTTCAACTTTTAACATTTTCCATTTTTTCTACTGTTAAAGACTTTATAAATTTTTTTACACATTTATTTAGTCCCCACAGGGGACATGAACCTACAATCATTTAATTGCTTGTACTCTATACTGCAATACTACAGTATTGCAGTATATAATTTTTTTTATTTTATGTTGCCTATGAAGCCCTGCCATGGGCTTGGCTTGATAGGCATTTATGTATGGCAGCCCTGGGAAGCTCTGGACCACCATGCTAACCTTTTGACACATCCCAATCTTGTTGCAGTGGGTGCAAATCAAGCACAGAAAGGGGACCCCGTCCTGCTGACTGATTAGACATGCAGTCAGCTTTGACCATGGCATCTAAAGAGTTAACAGCCACAATCACAGCTAAGGGCTTAGTCACACGGGCGTTTATTGCCGCGATTTGCGCATGCGCATGCGTCCGGCGACTTTTTAAAACCATTGCTTTGCAATGGTATCGGACACATGAGCGCTTTTTATGCGCTCGTCCGATAAATTAGAGAACAGAAATCGCAGATCGCACCTATCTGCGATCTGCGATTCCTGTTCTCTTCTCTATATGCGCTCAACGGGGCCGGCGGCAGCAGCGCCGACCCCATTGAGAACATATAGAAGACAAATCATTCTTCTCTGCCACAGCTGGAACAGCTGTGGCAGAGAAGAACGATGTTTGCCCATTGAATTCAATGGAGCCGGCAATACAGCCGCTCCATTGAAAGCAATGGGCTGCCGGCGTGCGCGGGGTTAATTGTCGGGAAGGGGTTAAATATATAACCCCTTACCTGCAATGCATCCTTAAATGTGAAAAAATAAAAAAAAAGGATGTTCTCACCTGCTCCCGGCAGCTGGAGATCCCGGCGGTCGGCCTGCAGTGGGTGTGAAGGAGGTGTGACTCAGGCTTGCCCCTGATTGGCTCAGCCTGAGCCAATCAGAGGCTGAGCTCAGTCACACCCATTCATGAATTCATGAATGGGTGTGACTGAGACTTGCTTCTGATTGGCTCAGCGCTGAGCCAATCAGGGGCAAGCCTGAGTCACACCTCCTTCACACCCACTGCAGGCCGACCGCCGGGATCTCCAGCTGCCGGGAGCAGGTGAGTACATCCTTTTTTTTTATTTTTTCACATTTAAGGATGCATTGCAGGTAAGGGGTTATATATTTAACCCCTTCCCGACAATTAACCCCGCGCACGCCCGCAGCGCTTGCATTCAATGGAGCCGCTGTATTGCCGGCTCCATTGAATGCAATTCGCTGGACAGCTCCGGCCCGTTTCTAATGAAACGCGGCTAGGAGCAGATTTTCGGGCGATTTTTGGGCCGATTTTTCGGCGCCGGTCACGCGATTTGCGCATGCGCATCCGTCATGCGATGCGCAAATCGCGTGAAAAAACGCCCGTGTGACTAAGGCCTAAGGCCTAACTCTGATTACAGCAGTTACTAGTGGCAGCCAGGTGTCAGAAACAGCTTATAGCCACTGGGTATGGAGCAGACTGCAAAGTTGTAAAGTTGTATCAGTTAACTCTAGATTTGTGCAGGGAATCTGGAACTCTAAAGAAATATTAACCAGTTCCAGACCAGACGATTTTTGGCTGTTAGTGACAAAGAACATTTTGCATTTTTTTTTAGTACATGAGAGGTTGAAATCTTTAGTGATTTTTCATGTTCGGTGTATTTAATAATTTTTACACCTTTTTTTCCCATGGTCCATGGGGTTTTATTTTCATATACACTTTAACCTTTTACGGTGAATAGATATAATAATTGCAGTATTCTCCGCTCAATAGGATGCAATGATCTATCCAATGGATGGAACAGGCACAGTAGCTGCGCCAATGCCATCTACTTTGGGTGCTAGCTGTATATATAGCTGACATCCTGCAGTAATGCCTGGATTTAATTTGACCTCTGACATTCTTATCCATTTGACCCCTTGGTTGCAGCAGACAATAGTGATCAAGGCATCAAAGCTCCCTCTTTCAGTCTATTGCCCTTCCCTTAGGATGAGCTTACAGAGGGAGGCACCTCTCTCGATAAAACCACTTAGGTGAGGAGAGGTTAAAAGGCCTGGATCAGTGTTAACGCCGATTCCGACTATTACAGTAGGGTGCATGTTGCAGCTGATACCACTGTGGATCCCCCTGAGCCTGCACTAGGTCTGTGATGCAAATCTACAGTTCTGTGTGCGGAAGGGTCAAGGGTTAATTGTATTTATTTGCCATTTCCATTTCATTTTACACATTGTGCGTCTCGTTGTGCCCTCGGAGACCTTTGGTTAACATTTTATCACATTTTTACAGCTTTCTGACATATATAGCAGGATGTCCTCAGCTAAGCAGTGATCACGCCATTGTCGGGGTTGGATCAGTAAGTAGCATTGCCGCTTCCTGAAATGTATTTAGTGATCAGGAATGCAGAAATGGTAATAATCTGTCTCTGTCTCCCGTATTCGGAGTTCTGAGGGTCCCTGGGTCCCTTGCAAGCATTGAGGAAACAATGAATTCTATGGTGGATGAGAATATTTTACGGGAGAATGTAAGGGGCGGCCATCCATGACCTCAAGCTGATGAGACGTTGGGTGATGCAATAAGACAATGACCCAAAACACACAAGTAAATCAACTATGGTTAAAAAAAAGATGATTTGTGTTTTAGAATGGCCAAGTTAGAGATCTGACCTGAACCTTATGGAGATGCTGTTGCATGATTTGAAGATTTGGGCTGTGCACGCAAGGCATCCCAGAAATATTGATGAAATAAAACACAGAAATGGTGCCAAAATTCATCTTCTGTGTTTGCGGCTACAGGAAACATTTATTGGAGATGATTACTGCTAAATGAGAATCTATGGGTTGTGAAATTCAAGAGTTCATTTACTTTTTCTCTTGGCACTGGGGATTTGTACTCAATGTAGTCAATAAAAGACACGAACAGTACAAATGTTCGTGTGTTATTAGTTATATTATCTGGCTTTCGTTTTCGACTTGCATAGCAATCAGACCATATTTTATTAGTGATCAATGCAGAAATTCAGAGCATTCCAAAGGGTTCACTTACTTTTTATGGCAGCAATATGGCAGGAGGTATAGCGATCTTCCCCAGCAACAGGTCACTGCCCAGAGCAAGGGAAAGATTACTGGGTCAGAAAATTTAGTGACCATTAAAGGCACAGTCACACATAGCCGCAGAGGAGCCTTTCCCAGTTGCGCACTAGAAGGATGAGTGTTGTTGCTAGGTTGGAAAATCCCATAAAAATAAAAGTCACATGCAACCAAATTAGTAAACAACAGTTATATGTTCTCTCTCTAAAATGCTACACTAATTGGAAGAACAGATTATTCTAGCAATGAATGTGATCTGTTGTCGTGCCGAGTAGACGGGAGATATTAGGAGAATCTGGTTCACATCCAGCAGGTGTCTCATCCAGTGGAGACGGCTTCAATGATGAGCAAACTGAAGTCCCAGTGGGGTAATACAGACATTCGCTCCAAACGCTGTCAGTGATATGAAGCACAATGGAGGCCTTATCAGCAGCCGCCTGGTGCTCCATTGCTTTCAAATTGATTGTTTTAACTTGACGCTCCCACACAATAGAGTTTGGGGTTGGAAACATCTCTCTCAAAAGATTGTGAATACACCTTGTCATCTCAGTACACAATACCCAGGAAATCAATGTGGCTGCCTCCTGGAAATAGAGTTATACCAATCACAAAAGGAAGGCTAAAAGTGACAGCGTCTATATTTCTACTTCTGTGGATGAATCCAGATGGGTGGGAATGAGAAACATAAACAGGGGCTACGTTTGCTTAGAGTGACACTTGGCCGAATCGGTTGGGTGTGGGTCCATCCCTCCAGGTTGTTCTATGGGGCAATGGACAATGAAACCTTTTGCCTGACCCTTAATGGGACATCTCCAGCTACTTCGGTACCTTTGTCATAAAAGGCACTTGGCTTGCGAATATATAGGGGTGAGATAATTACCCATCTTCAGCACAGAAACTTGTCATTGTTCAATGCAAAAATTACAATAATGGCAAATATATAAATATAGAGAGAGAGAGAGAGAGAGAGAGAGAGAGAGAGAGAGAGAGAGAGAGAGAGAGAGAGAGAGAGATATGTTTGAAAATGTGCAAATTTTCTATTATGGAGCTGCATATAAGAATCCGTAGCCTAATATTTTGGGAGCTTCATGTGTTGCAGAGTGTTAAGGCAGCAGAAATGCAGTCCTAAGCTCTTGCTCACAACCTGAAGGTTGCAAGTTCAATCCCCACATGGGTTCAAGTAGCCAGTAGACATGAGCGAGGATACTCACTAAGGACAAATACTCGAGCGAGTATTGTCCTCTTCGAGTACCTGCCTGCTTGTCAGAAAAGATTCAGAGGGGAGATCTCTCTCTCTCTCACTCCCGCAACACACCGCTACCCCCCGCCGGCACCCAAATCTTTTCTCACGAGTGGGCAGGTACTCGAAAAGGACAATACTCGCTTGAGTATTTGTCCTTAGCGAGTATGGTAGCTCACCTCTAGTAGCCAAGGTTGACTCATCCTTCCGAGGTCAGTAAAATGAGTACCCAGCTTGGTGGCCTGAAAGCACTGCAAAATAAGTTGGCACTATACAAAGATTTAAAAAAATATATTTTAGCCTATATTGATTTGTATGCAGCAACTACAGTATAACTCCCTAATAAAGTGTGCCCATCTACAAAACTATTTTCAAAAAGATTTGCACATCGCTAATAATGTTGTATCTAATCATAATGATGCACTTGGCAGGGGCGTAACTATAGAGGATGCAGGGGATGTGGTTGCACCCGAGCCCAGGAGCCTTGGGGGGCCCATAAGGCCTTTATTCTCCATATAGGAAGTCCAGTACTATGAATAAAGCATTATAGTTGGGGGCCCCGTTCCAGGTTTTGCATTGGGGCCCAGGAGCTTCAAGTTACGCCTCTGGCACTTGGTGTTCAGAAGATATTAAATGTCCAGGTGTCTAGGTATATTACTTACCTGCCTGTCTTTGTATTGTAGTGGGGTACAACTGGACTGTACCCTCCGTTTATTGTAAACTAGTTGTAATGTTTAATAAGACGTTTACTGTTGCTTTAAGAGAGGAGTACAAGGCAGAGCTGAGGGCGTCTTCTGATAAGACTGGTAGGAGTAAGTAGATGAAAACGGAAGTAGGCCTATGGCCATGTTATGGTTTGCGAAAAGGAAGGGAGTGGGTAGTGGGCAGATCTTCTGCACTGGTGGCTGTCACTGGTGACCGTGAATGTTGCCTGTTTATTCGGACTTTTATTAAAGTTGATCGAGTAAGCAAGCGGACTTTTACATTATTTTACCCCCCTGTGTGCTGTCCCTCTTACCTGCCCATGAGATAGTCACTAAAGTGTACAGCCGACTGTTGTTTGTGTGTTTTTACACAGAGCTATTGTTGTTCACTTACTGTTCAGTTTTTCGCGATGGCTGAATGAATTGTTGGAGGCATCTACACGGGGCAAAACATCATTCATTGATGAATAGCTAAGCGCTGCCTGTAATTGGCTGAGCATTTAGCCAATCAGCACAGCCCTTTCAGGAGGTGGGGATTTTTAAATCCCTGCCTGCTGAAAGAGCTTGACAGCAGTGCAGGGGAGCCAGCCGGAGGATGCACCTGAGAGGTGAGTATATAATTGTTTTTTTTTTTCACCAGCAAGGGATGATTTTCAGGGAAGGGCTTATATTTCAAGCCCTTCCCCTAAAATAATGCTGTGGGGGTTGCCTACAACTTACTGCTTTCAATGGGGCTGGCAGCAGTAGCGCCGACTCCATTAAAAGCAATGGCATAGCATTCTGGACGTCTGCCACAGCTGTGGCAGAAGTCCGCGATATACTCCCTATGTTTTCAGTGCGGCTAGCGCTGCTGCCGCCGGCCCCATTGAAGACACTGAGCGATGTTGCCAATTTCTTCTCTGCGATGCACAGCTGTACTGAAAAATCGCAAATGAGTATGAAACCATTGAAAATCACTGGTTTCATAATCATCGCTGAGAGAAAAAAATCGCTAGTGGGTGTTCACCCTAAGAGGTAACATGGCGGTAATGATTGGTGCTCGAGTACTACTTCTAGTCCCAGAAAAGGACGTCTACAGCGCAGGCGGCTGAGCTTAAAAGACGGCTCATAAGGTTTCAGAATTTCACATTTGGCTGCAGGAAAGATTTTAATTTTTATCATCCTTCAAATACACTTTCTGTGCAACTGCGCTTATAATCACATCTCCATTACATTAAAAATAATACAGTCATCTAAATACATCAGAGATTTCACCTCCCACATTAAAACTCTATATGACAAGCGATAAAAAGAGCGAAAGGTTTAAATATTTTATACAATAACTTTGTTTACCATTTTAGAACAATATTTCTGATAAACGGCGATGGAAAGGTCTAACATTCACCATATAAATCTGACCGGCGGTGCGCGCCGATACGGAAGGTGGGTATTTAAAACCGCTAGTAAAATCCCTATTGTTTATAGGGTCACGGGTAGGTTGTGACTACAAATGTGCAAACAAATGGTCTAGTAAAATGACATTATTATCATAAATCCGCCGTATTGCCTATGATTGCCGAGCATTGTAATGGCGAATATATGGGAAATGATTCTGTTTACCGCAGAAAGTAGAAACCTGCAGACATCTGATCTCCAATCCAATTCTGTGAGCCAGACAGCGGCTCTTACGATGGGTGGATGAAGACGGTGATGTGTTTCTATGGGATATTGTCAAATACAAATGACCTTTCTGTTACTACTAAATTATACTAATGCTATAAGGCTTCCGAAGGCGAAAATGTGTGTGATGCCTGGCGCTGTTAACCCTACCTGCACCAGAGCCCTTTACTTTACATACTTTATTCTGTATATCATTATGTTTTATTGTTACTTACAGCATTCAGGCAAATTAATGTCCCAATAAACACATAAAATATTAACCCTTTAGTTACCAAACTATTTTTTCGGCATCCTTAAAGGAGATGTCCCGCGCCGAAACGGGTTTTTTTTTTTTTAAACCCCCCCCCCGTTCGGCGCGAGACAACCCCGATGCAGGGGTTAAAAAAACCACCCGCACAGCGCTTACCTGAATCCCGGCGGTCCGGTGACTTCAATACTTACCGCTGAAGATGGCCGCCGGGATCTTCTACCTTCGTGGACCGCAGCTCTTCTGTGCGGTCCACTGCCGATTCCAGCCTCCTGATTGGCTGGAATCGGCACGTGACGGGGCGGAGCTACACGGAGCCGCTCTCTGGCACGAGCGGCTCCATAGAAGAAAGCAGAAGACCCGGACTGCGCAAGCGCGGCTAATTTGGCCATCGGAGGGCGAAAATTAGTCGGCACCATGGAGACGAGGACGCTAGCAACGGAGCAGGTAAGTATAAAACTTTTTATAACTTCTGTATGGCTCATAATTAATGCACAATGTACATTACAAAGTGCATTATTATGGCCATACAGAAGTGTATAGACCCACTTGCTGCCTCGGGACATCTCCTTTAACTTTCAAGAACTCTAACATGTTTTTTTATTTTTCTGTCAACAGCGCCTTATAAAAGGCTTTTTTTTTTTTTTTTACGGGACGAGTTGTATTTTTTTTAATGACAACATTTAATGTTTCAGATAACGTATTGGAAAAGTTGTAAAACTTTTTCAATGGGGTAAAATAATAGGATTCCATCATTGTTCTTTAGGTTTAGTCTTTACAGCTTTCAGTGTTTAAGGGGTCTGTGATTTTTTTTTTAAAGAGTTTCTGCACTGTCACTTTGAAGAGCTCCTACTCCGTCAGCTGTTTTCGGCTCCTTCCGATAGGTAAGACTGTCCCTTATAGGCCTTATATGACGCTATATGGTGGTCATCTTCAGCTGCTAGAAGAAGCTGAAAACAGCTGTCACAGCAGGAGTACACCAGTGTGAAAGTGCAGGGATTCTTTAAACAAGTACCCTACGCCACAAAATATAACAGTCATATACTCACCTCTCCCAGCTCCCTGCATCTCCCATGATACAGTTTGGTCCTTCGTAGCCTATATTTGTTTGCAGGCTGCAGTCAGCCTGTGTATAGGATGCCACAGGCTGTTGCAGCCAATCACAGACCTCAGTGCTCGAGCTCCCGGGCTCTGTCATTACTTGCAACAACCTTTGACATCCCGATCACAGGCTGTTGCAGGTTACAAGCACTAAGTCATAGGGGAGACTGTGAGCTGCTGGTGTGGGAGATGCAGGGAGCCAGGAGAGGTGAGTATATGTTATTTTATGGCCTTGGTAACATATTTTGAAACAAATAAATAAAATATCAGATAACCCCTTTAACGTCATTCCATAGTCAGTACGACAATGGTGATACCCGTCTCTTTCCAATGCTCCCGGTTTTGCAGAATTCAAGTGGGCCACAGGGTTGTTGTCTGTATAGGCCAAGAATTTGGTGGCAGCTAAATAGTCTTTGAACCTTTGAGTGACCGCCCACACGAGTGCAAGAAGTTCCAACTTAAAGGAGCTATAGTTTTGATCATTGCGCTCAGAGCCTTTCAAGGAGCTGCTGGCGTAGGCAATTACTCTTTCTTTCCCTTCTTGTACTTGATTCAGAACTGCACCTTGCCCTTTGAAGCTGGCATCAGTGTAAAGATTTAACGGTAGGTTGTAGTCAGGATATGCTAGAATTGGGGGTGTGATAAATTTCTCTTTCAGGCTTTGGAAGGCATATTGCTGTTCTTCTTCCAAGTTAATGGGGATAGGTTTTTCGATGAGGTTCTTTTGAATGCCCTCTCTATACCTCTTGCAGGGATGCAGCTACACAGGCAAAGTTTGATATAAAGCTCCCGTAATAATCAACAAATCCTAAGAAGCTGCAAACCTCTTTCAAAGTCTTTGGAGTTGGACAGATTTTGACAGTTTCATTTTTTTCAGGGTCTGGACATACACCATCAGCACTCACAATGTCGCCCAGGTATTTGATCTGTGTTTAGAGAAGATGAAATTTTGATGGTTTTATTTTAATGACATGGTCCATGAGAATTTGGAACACTTCACTAAGGGGTTGCAAATTGTCTGTTAGGCAGGTACGGAAATAAGACTGGTAGTCCCTGAAAACCACCCAACACCTCTGACCCTACCTACTTTCCTCGCCCTGGCTAAACCCAGGGGAGCAACTGGGCGACAGTCCCTATACTGTCTAGGGATAGCCTGATATAACGGGGGGGAAATGGAGCACAAAACTAAGGGAGAAACTACCACGGAGATACACAAAAGACTCAATAAAACTACCACAAAGGAAGACAAGGATTGAAGCACAAGGACTGAGAGGACCAGAGAGACCTAGTTAACCTTACCAGAAACAAACAAACACTGGCAATGAAACTTGCCAGCTGCTGCCTCTTTTCCCGAGAACAGAGGTGGAGCCAATGACATGCTGGTGGGTGGAGGAAGAAGACCCGACCACTCACATCAGTAAAGGCTCTCAGAACTGCGCAGCTGCCCTAAGGGGAACGCCGCCGGACCCAGAAGAAAGAACGCCGTGCCTGGACCCCCGCAGCTAGACCGGTGTGCTGCCGAGACCCGACCGCGCTCCTGGTAAGTTTCCTCCTAACATGGTCCTCATAAGTTTTTGAACATACAATGACGTCATCCAAATATAGCAAAACTGTTTTGAAGTTTTTATGACCCAGACACTGTTCCATGAGTCTTTGAAATGTACCTGGGGCATTGCATAGTTCAAAGGGCATACAATTAATCTCAACCAGGCCCATGGGAGTGATAAAGGCCTTTTTTCTCAGTCAAGTTCATACATAGGTACCTACCAATAGCTGCTAGTGAGATTAAGTGTGGAGAAGTAGGCAGCAGATCCTGAAGCCGTTAAAGATTCTTTGATGCAAGGCAGTAGGTAGGCATCTTTGTGAGTGATGGTATTCATCTTGCGATAATCAACACAGAAGCGGATACAGCCATCTTTTTTCTTTTAAACTTGTACAATAAGGGCCGCCAAGGGACTACAGCTTTCCTGGATGATGTTATTGTCCTTCATCTCCTTTATCATAGATTTGACTTGCTGATAAGAGTAAAGCGGTATTGTGCGATAGTGTTCTTTGATTAGAGCATGACTGTCTGTAGGGATGGTATGGGAGATACCTCTAACTCGGACGAAGTCCATAGAATGTTTCCTGAAAGCAGCCTGTTTCTCGAGACCCATATTTCATACTCCTTGAATATGAACCTCGGAAGTTTGTGCATCTCCAGTAAGCAAATTAACCAACCAGGACTCCTGACCTGGAGGAGACAGATTATTCTGCTGGGTACACTGCCGTACCTTGACTTTGTTACAGTCTAGGACATCTTCAGGCTGCAGGAGAGAAACTTGTGCTACTGCTATTTCTTGAGCTGCACAGGAATATTCCCTATGTTAATGAGACAAACCGAAACTCGCCCTGCAGCGACTGTCACAAGGCTTTTTGCAGCCATCAGGAAGGGATGTCCATTTTTAGGAATAGGCTCTACTAGGGCTTTATAGTATTTTCCGTGTAGTCCAGGATGTGTCTGACACCAGAGAGAGAACTTTGATTCCGGGGGAACAATTACTGTGGTCTCACATCCTTGATTTGAGCTCGCCCTACATGTCCCTTCAGGTTGGAGAGCTTCTTCTGTGCGGACAGCACTTTAATTGCCTTTCTCAACGCTACCTGTTGGGTATGAGAAGCTGCTGGAACCAATTGGTGTAGTGCCTCTAACATTTCCTAATAACAGTTGTGAAAGAAATTCATTCCGAAAGTCACAACTCCGGCATTTCTATCGGGGACAATAACTACCGAGATACCCTGTTTCGGCAACTCAGCTCTCCCGGAGAGAACCATAGGTATCCAATACCTGGCTATCGGTACCGGCAGCCTGTTGCTCTCTGTGACATTTATTAACTACTTTGGTGGACAGCTTACCGCATCTACAGTCCAATATTTTTGGAAATCCAGTCTTTTAATGGTGGTCACTTGTGATACAGTATCTAGTAACACTGGCAAGGATATGCCATCCACATAGATCAGGGGTGGGCAATTAATTTTCCCATGGGGCCACATGAGAAATTGGAATGGTTTTAGAGGGCCAGACCAACATACGAAGGCTCCATGCACATTGCCTTAATGGGGCCGTATTCCAGCCGCCCGATTTGCGGCCAGAATACGGCCGCCATTGAAAATGAATGGCGCTGTAATATCTAGCAAATCTTCAGATACCCGTGCCCGCTCTGCCTCCGTCAAGTTCTTGTATTTCTCTCCGTGTTTAGTCTCATAATGGCGATGCAAATTGTAATCTTTAAATACAGCTATCTGCTCTCCACAAACTAAACACACAGCTTTACCTTTGGTTTCAGTAAATAGATATTTAGAAGTCCATTCTTTGTTAAAAACTCGGCATTCTGCATCAATTTTTCTTTTTTTAATGTTAGCCGCCATATTTAAGGGTTAACAGCTAACCTCGGAAAATAGATTTTTTTAATACACAGTAGTATGCTCCTAGGAGAGGGCACAGAGAGCTGCCCCAAGAAGAGAGATTAAAAAGTGAATATTATTAGTATTATTATTCTAATTACAATGCAAAGGGAAAAGTCCTGACACTTACCAATGACGAGCGTGGAACGATTGTCCTGGCACTCCCCAAGGTCCGCAACGAGCATCCTGGCACTGAGAAGTTACAGTGGCATCACTTACTCAGCATCGGGAAGCAGTGAAACTACAAACTCCGAAGCCTTGTCCATTTTGTTAACTTATGTGCTGTTTAATAAAGTTATTCAAGCCTACGTCATTGGTAGAGGTGCTTGAATAAGTAAGGCCTGAATAACTATTAGCACAGCACAGAAGTGAACAAAATGGACAAGGCTTCGGAGTGCATAGTTTCGCTGCTTCCCGTTGCTGACACCGGACTCATTGGTGAGTCACCAGGACACTCTTTGCGGGCCGGTCCGAGCTATTCAGCGGGCCGGATGTGGCCCGCGGGCCGTGCTTTGCCCAGGTCTGACATAGATGGTAATTTCCAGACATGGCCCGACATACTTAGAGATTCCTTTGGAGTGGGTTGGACCTACTCTGCATCCACCCAGGGGACGGTCCTCCTGTGTGAGGGATGCCCGTTTAACGCCCAACAGGAGCTTACTTGGTAGCCATAGCAGTGACAGTACTTGCAATAGGGCTGCGGACCACGGGGGTAACATCCGCAATGACCTAGGAGGGGGTCTACGCTCAGTGACCACCAGAATGGGGGGCTGACCGCTGACTTTCCAGCTCCTTCATCTTTTTTTACACAGAGTGGCTACATTGCAGGTCAGCTCTGCCATTTGTTTCTGCTTCTCATGCAGGGGCTCTTCTGCGGGTTCACCAGTCTGATTAGCCTTTCAGGGCTGCTCCCATTTGTGGGGAAGGAACAATCTATCCTCACCCATGAGACTAGTAAAAGATTTAGGGTCTTCGACTTGGCCGGCTGGGGTTCTGTTCCCAGTACCTGGATGGCCAGCTCTTTAAATTCAAAGAAGCTACTGTCAGGGTGCTGGATAGATAGCATTTTCAACTGACTACGGAGAGTTTCAGTCCAAGTCCCTTCTATGAACTTCTCTCTGAGGGCCTGATCTGCCCTGTCAGCCTCCTTGGGGTCAGCATGAACTACAGCTTTCATGTCCTCTTCCATAAATAAAGCATATTCTCTGAGGGATTTGTCTGGTTTCTGTCTCTTGTTGAAGAAATTCTTTTTGATCTCTGACATGGTCTGTACGTCAAAGATACTTTGCAATCGTACAAATATATCAACTGTTTTTTTTATGCTTGCGAGGCCAGGTTTTGGCTTCTCGAGCCGCAGCTCATTCCAGCTGTCCTACTTTTTGCTTCATGGTGAGTGGGTACAGTAGGAACATGGCTCCCATTTTACTTTTAAATTCCTGCAAGGCATGCTTTTCTCCGCTGTATCACAGCAGTCAGGGGGCACCGAGACAGTAGGGCATGGTCAGTGGTGCGAAATCAGGAGTGCCAGGGACTGGCACAGAGCTAGGAGCTTGCAGGGAGCTAGGTTGCTCATTATCGCTACCGTTAGACATTTTAAATTATTTTCTAAAGTTTTGCTTTTGGCACGTTTTTTTTTTTTTTTAAATGGGGCGCTGGCCCTTTAAATTTGAAATGTTTGTGCACAAACGGGAAATTGGTCACAGAGGTAACATTTCTGTAGTGATGTCAAAAATCCTGATACTGCAGTGAGCAGAAGTGTGCAGGGACAGCCTGAGTGGATGTACTAACTTTAGCGTGGTCAACGGTGGTGGCAACTCCGACTAAGATGGCTACTTGAGCAGTAGGAGGATTGCAATAAACCTCTGTACAGTGATGGTGATTGTCAGATCATGACGCCAGTACCTTTTGATTGTGGACTCATGTTTGTAGCGAAGGAATAACAAGACAAGTCCACGTAGCTTTGGGGTAAACCAAAGGTACACAGTTTACTCAACACTTGAAAAGGGGTAAATAACAGTTCACACTTTGAAGGTTTCAGAACAACAATTGACTTCAACAGTTTTCCATTAGTAAGAATCACACAAACTACTTCCTCAAATCTCTCTTGGTCAGGGAGAATGAGCCCACCAGTCTCAGTTATCTGGGGGTCGTTCTGGAACGGTTATTTGTAGAAGTATGGAGGAACTGGTGCAGGGTTGACTGTACTTCCACTGTCTCCTAATTATGCAGGGGCTAGTTACAATCACTGTTGAGAAGTCATCTTTCCTGTTTCCTACTCCTCAGCGTAGCTTGTTCCTGGTCACGTTCCTGTGACTTACGACCTCCGATAACTTCTAGGTTGCTGCAGCTCCACACGTTGCTTCTTCTCTCCTCCACCTCCAATGACTAACTTCCTTACTTCCTGCAATTTTCTGCACTTTCTTTCCCTCCCCTCTAGTGACTCACTCCCTCCTCCACCCTGCTCACTTTCCCGGGCTTGACTGGTCTCCTCCTACTTCACCAAGCAGGGAATTTAATTGCAAGCAGCCAATCAGAAGTAAGTGGTTGTCAGGCAGACTAGCTTTAGCCTGATGTTCAGGGAAAGACAGTGTCTCCTATGTCTCCCTAAGAGCTCATAGTGAGGTATCTAGGGCATGTTAACTGTTTGACTACCCTGTAGGACCCTCCAGGTTACTACATACAGTGCAATGTTCATCTAGGGTAAAATAGAATCATACCTGAATTTGCGATAGAATTTCAGATTCGATAAGACATTTTTACATAACCTTGTTAATTTGTTTAATCCCAATAGTTTTGAATCTATTTACTATTCAATACTACCAGTTGTATACTCGTTCCTCCATGTTCTCTGTCATATCCTGCACCCTTGCGTAACACCACGGACCATTACACAGCTGCAGTCTGTGATCTCCTTTGTAGCCCTTTTCTCAGTCTTCACTTTCCCTCCTGGTATTCAACTCTCATGCTCTCTCTCTTCCATCTGACACCCCTGTCTCCCTACATTGACCCACATGCATCCTGCCGAGCTCCTCTGCTCCTCTTGCTATGGCTGCTGGGAAGAAGGAAAGGGAGAAAACATAACTTTTCTTATGCGCCTGTGCCACTAGGGCAAAATAGGACCCCACCGCTTGCCCCCAGTGGCTTCACCCTCATACCACAACTTTTTTTCCATAACTTTTCTTATGCGCCTGTGCCACTAGGGCAAAATAGGACCCTGTCGCTTGCCCCTCAATGGCCTTCCTCTTATGCCCCTGCCTTTTTTCCAGACTTGAAGGGTTTTTTTGGGCAACTGGAACCCCCACCCTTCTCAAGTATGTCCCTCTCTTCTTGTCTATACAGTAGTTATATGGACCACGTTTGTATAACTAGGTCATGATGTAATATTGTGATCATGAAGGAACCATTACAAGAGATCAGAAGACGGGCCTGCTGCTTTCATCCTTCCAAGAGCTGTGCTCAGTCAACATCTAACGCCGCAGTGAAGTATACACACTGTATATATAATATATATATATATATATATATATATATATATATATATATATATATATATATATATTTTTTTTTTTATAAACACTGAACAAGTTCTCAGTTGGATTATGAATAATTTCTTTATTTATGGAGAAGAAACCCTCAGGACAGACTTATCTTGGGAGCTGCATTGAAATCTCGCCGTCCTAATATACAATTATTGAGCTCTCTGTCATGAGTAACATAGACGTCTTCAACTCCTTGCAGTACAACAGCCCCACGAACAATGCAGATCCAATTAAATGATTCTATCTTGTGTTTTGCACAGCTCATTGAAAGACACAATGCTGGAAAGTACATTATGCTCTAGATATTTGTGGAGTCCATTTATGTCTCCCCCTCCACGTCTCTGTTCAAGGGCCTGGGCCGGCAATGGTTAATGCTATTAAAATTCTGAACGTTATGATAATGTCCTAATAAGCTTCTCCCTGTTTGCAGCCCATTGTGTCACATTTAAAGACGGCCCGACTGCAGTAACAAGTTGTCCTCTTTACGGTTATCAAAAGCTGCTCTCTGTACAGGCAGCAACAAACATTATGAGATTTTGATATAATGAAGATTTATGTTCTCACTGACGTCTGTATAGTCAAAGTACTGTACCGAATAAACTACTGAAAAACACTAAAAAAAGAGAAAAACTAAAACTTAAAGTAAACCAAGCCCCTAGAAGGAGTTGACGGATTCAAATGAAACTTTCTCTGTGTGATTGTAATGTTGGTATCAGTAAGTGATCACAATATCAGAGCAAAAGGATGATTTATTGCAGAAAAATGACCCCTTGAATGGAGGCTCTAGTACCACCTTTAGCATGGATACAAGATGTTATACAGGAAGATATGGAAGCTCTAGTACCCTGTTGTACCGCCTCTAGCTTGGATACAAGATGTGATACAGGCGTATATGGAGGCTCTAGTACCCTGTTGGGCCGCCTCAAGCTTGGATGTAAGATGTGATATGGGCAGGCATGGAGGCTCTAGTACCCTGTTGGGCGACTTCTAGCTTGGATACAAAATGTGGCACAGGAGGGCAAAAAGGCCCTAGTACCCTGTTGTACCACCACTAGCTTGCATAGAAAATGTGATATGGATGGGCATGGAGGCTCTAGTACCCTGTTGGTCCATCTTTAGCTTGTATACAAGTTGTGATGTGGGCGGACATGGAGGCTCTTAGGACCCTGTGGTACCACCTCTTGCTTGGATACAAAATGTGATATGGGCAGGCAAGGAGGCTCTAGTACGCTGTTGTAATTCCTCTAGCTTGGATACAAGATGTAATACGGAGGATATGAAGGCTCTAGTACCCTGTTGGAATGCCTCCAGCTTGGATACAAGATGTGATATTGGCCAGCATGGGGGCATACAGGTTCTCTATGGTATTCTACAGCATATCAGTCCACATTTGCTGTAATTAAGCCTCTAGATCATGTGCAGTCATAGGCTGTTGAAGTTGGCATCCCAGATGGTCCCATACATGTTCTATTGATGATAAATCTGGCACACAGGCAGGCCACAAAAGTGTGACAGTGTTGTGGGGACATTCCTTTGACACCCTTGTGTGTGTAGCCGAGCATTAGCCTGCTGGAAAATGTGTGGCGTCCGAGGAGCAGGCCCTCAACCACGGAGACAGCAGGGTAGAGATGTTAATCTTGTCATAGGGCTCTACCGTCTCCTTCCCTAAGGGTAGCTCGGGGCCCAACCTAGTTATTGCTGGGGGAGATCACAGGGACAGTAACCATGGTTACCTGTAGTCCAACTTGTCACTCATGACGTCAACGTTTTGTCGTCTGTGGTGGATTCTTCTGAAGTCAATTCCGGAAAATAAAGTAGTCCACGCACAAAGTACATTTTTCTAAACAGAAACTGGGAACGTTTGGTTCTGCCTGTTTACTTAAACATGTATCAATGTTAACAGTCCAACAATTCTTACAGTGGTGATGCAGGCAGGATTCACAGGGTATTTGTATCTCCACAGTCCCAGTTCTCTGTAGGCATTAACTCTCCCAGTAACTCTCTCCTGTCAGTCACTCACACTTCTCTCGCTTGCTAGCGGTTGCTTTCTCCCTCTCCGGACTCATGCGGTTTCCACGAGTTTCTTCCAGTCCATGTACTTTCACTCTTTTTAGAGGTTGAGGCTAAGAGGAATTTCCTTACAAGGCTAGCCCCAAGTGGGAACAATGGACCGCTTCTTGGACTCCTGCATTTCTAATCCTCCAGCTCCTCTCTCTCAGAACTTCACTCTGCACTTCACTCTCTATTCTTGTTTTAGCTTCTCCCTTCTCTCTCTCCCTAATCATGTGACCACTCTTTTATTCCACACCATTCCATGGCCCAGGAATATGATTTTCAGACGGTCATCATATGATTGACTTGCTTTGCAATTTTGCAGTTATTGGGGAAACAGGACAAAAACTAAGAGCCAGGATGAGATCTTATCACCACACAATTAGAGATGGAAAGATGGAATTTCTCGAGTCATGGACACAACATACAACAAATTAGAGTTATCATACTGCAGGGCAACTTCAAATCACACCATCACAGAAGAATTTGGGAGTATAAACCAATGGCCACTTTTTATATCCTCAAGAAAGGAATGAACCTAGGAGTGGGGCTCTTGCATCAATGGACAATATGAAAGGTCTGAAGGAGGTCAAGAGGGGTGTCACAGGGGTAAGAAGAGCACACTGTCACATTCCTTACATGGGACTAATTAAGTATTAATTTCTTTGCTCATCTTGTCTGGTATTGTTTTAAGTGCAAATTAGTCTCGCTATGTCTGTGCCTTTTCATATGTGTACATTTGTACAGATCTGTTTCATTATGCCTGAGGAAGAATCCTGAGAGGTTCGAAAGCCTGCAATAAATCATGTATTTTTGTTAGTTAGCACTGCTGCCCTGCAGCTGTGAGGTCGCAGGTTCAAGTCCCCATCATGGTCAGAGTCAAATCCAGAGCTCCAGCACTGCTAAGCAAAAAGACACCTCTCTAGAGATGAGCGAACGTACTCGTCCGAGCTTGATACTCGTTCGAGTATTAGCGTGTTCGAGATGCTCGTTATTCGAAACGAGCACCACGCGATGTTCGAGTTACTTTCACTTTCATCTCTGAGACGTTAGCGCGCTTTTCTGGCCAATAGAAAGACAGGGAAGGCATTACAACTTCCCCCTGCGACGTTCAAGCCCTATACCACCCCCCTGCAGTGAGTGGCTGGCGAGATCAGGTGTCACCCGAGTATAAAAATCAGCCCCTCCCGCGGCTCGCCACAGATGCATTCTGACATAGTTCAGGGAAAGTGCTGCTGGTGCCGGAGCTGCTATAGGGAGAGCGTTAGGAGTATTTTAGGCTTCAAGAACCCCAACGCTCCTTCTTAGGGCCACATCTAACCGTGTGCAGTAATGTGGAGGCTGCTTTTTGCAGTGTTGCACTTTTTTTTGTATATCGGCCGTGCAGAGCATTGCGCCCTGCAGTAATTATACATAGTCCAGGGCCAGTAGTGGTGGTGAGGCAGGGACAGAAGACATATTTTTTGAATATAGGCAGTGGGCCTTTCCAAAAACATTTGGGAAAAAAAATCTATTTGGGCTGCCTGTGACTGTCCTCAGTGTACTGGGTCTGTGCTGGGGGTAGTTGTCCTAATTCATACGCAGCCAGCTAAGTGTTACAGCAGGCTTGCGCAAAATTATTTCCTGGCTCTGTGTTGGCTGTTACATCACCGCTGTATTCCAGTCCACAGTGCAACAGTCTGCAGTTATTTTACATACTCCAGGGCCAGTAGTGGTGACGCAGAGAGAGAAGACATATACAGTGTATATAGGCAGTGGGCCTTTCCAAAAACATTTGGGAAAAAAAACTGTTTGGGCTGCCTGTGACCTTCCTCAGTGTACTGGGTCTGTGCTGCGGGTAGTTGTCCTAATTCATACGCAGCCAGCTAAGTGTTACAGCAGGCTTGCGCAAAATTATTTCCTGGCTCTGTGTTGGCTGTTACATCACCGCTGTATTCCAGTCCACAGTTGAAGAGTTTGCAGTTATTTTACATACTCCAGGGCCAGTAGTGGTGACGAAGAGAGAGAAGACATATACAGTGTATATAGGCAGTGGGCCTTTCCAAAAACATTTGGGAAAAAAAATCTATTTGGGCTGCCTGTGACCGTCCTCAGTGTACTGGGTCTGTGCTGGGGGTAGTTGTCCTAATTCATACGCAGCCAGCTAAGTGTTACAGCAGGCTTGCGCACAATTATTTCCTGGCTCTGCTGTGCGTTCTGTAAGCGAAGTCAGCCTTCAACCACAGGCCAATAAGTGGCACATTTAATTACAGCGTTCTGCTTCTGCACTACTGGTAATACAGCATGCTGAGGGGTAGGGGTAGGCCTAGAGGACGTGGACGCGGGCGAGGATGCGGAGGCCCAAGTCAGGGTGTGGGCACAGGCCGAGCCAGTGCGGTGGCCACGGGTAGAGGCAGGGCCAGACCGAATAATCCACCAACTATTTCCCAAAGCGCCCCCTCGCGCCATGCCACCCTGCAGAGGTCAAGGTGCTCTACGGTGTGGCAGTTTTTCACAGAGACGCCTGACGACCGACGAACAGTGGTGTGCAACCTTTGTCGCGCCAAGATCAGCTGGGGAGCCACCACCACCAGCATGCGCAGGCATATGATGGCCAAGCACCCCACAAGGTGGGACGAAGGCCGTTCACCGCCTCCGGTTTGCACCACTGCCTCTCCCCCTGTGCCCCAACCTGCCACTGAGATCCAACCCCCCTCTGAGGACACAGGCACTACCGTCTCCTGGCCTGCACCCACACCCTCACCTCCGCTGTCCTCGGCCCCATCCAGCAATGTCTCTCAGCGCAGCGTCCAGACGTCGCTAGCGTCACTGTTTGAGCGCAAGCGCAAGTGCGCCACCACGCACCCGCACGCTCAAGCGTTAAACGTGCACATTGCCAAATTGATCAGCCTGGAGATGCTGCCGTATAGGCTTGTGGAAACAGAGGCTTTCAAAAGCATGATGGCGGCGGCGGCCCCGCGCTACTTGGTTCCCAGTTGCCACTACTTTTCCCGATGTGCCGTCCCAGCCCTGCACGACCACGTCTCCCGCAACATTGTACGTGCCCTCACCAACGCGGTTACTGCCAAGGTCCACTTAACAACGGACACGTGGACAAGCACAGGCGGGCAGGGCCACTACATCTCCCTGACGGCACATTGGGTGAATTTAGTGGAGGCTGGGACCGAGTCAGAGCCTGGGACCGCTCAGGTCCTACCCACACCAGAATTGCGGGCCCCAGCTCAGTGCTGGCATCTGCGGCGGTGTATGTTTCCTCCCCTAAACCACCCTCCTCCTCCTCCAACGCAACCTCTGTCTCGCAATCAAGATGTGTCAGCAGCAGCACGTCGCCAGCAGTCGGTGTCGCGCGGCGTGGCAGCACAGTGGTGGGCAAGCGTCAGCAGGCCGTGCTGAAACTACTCAGCTTAGGAGAGAAGAGGCACATGGCCCACGAACTGCTGCAGGGTCTGACAGAGCAGACCGACCGCTGGCTTTCGCCGCTGAGCCTCCAACCGGGCATGGTCGTGTGTTACAACGGCCGTAACCTGGTGGCGGCTCTGCAGCTCGGCAGCCTCACGCACGTGCCATGCCTGGCCCATGTCTTTAATTTGGTGGTTCAGCGCTTTCTGAAAAGCTACCCACACTTGTCATACCTGCTCGGAAAGGTGCGTCGGGTTAGCGCACATTTCCGCAACTCCAAGACGGACGCTGCCACCCTGCGGACCCTGCAACATCGGTTTAATCTGCCAGTGCACCGACTGCTGTGCGACGTGCCCACACGGTGGAACTTTACGCTCCACATGTTGGCCAGACTCTATGAGCAGCGTAGAGCTATACTGGAATACCAACTCCAACATGGGCGGTGTAGTGGGAGTCAGCCTCCTCAATTCTTTACAGAAGAGTGGGCCTGGTTGGCAGACATCTGCCAGGTCCTTGGAAACTTTGAGGAGTCTACCCAGATGGTGAGCGGGGATGCTGCAATCATTAGCGTCACCATTCCTCTGCTATGCCTCTTGAGAAGTTCCCTGCAAAGCATAAAGGCAGACGCTTTGCACTCGGAAATGGAGGGGAAGACAGTATGTCGCTGGATAGTCAGAGCACCCTCATGTCTATATCTCAGCGCGTTGACGAGGAGGAGGAGGGGGAGGAGCATGAGGAGGAGGGAGAAGAGACAGCTTGGCCTACTGCTGAGGGTACCCATGCTGCTTGCCTGTCATCCTTTCAGCGTGTATGGCCGGAGGAGGAGGAGGATCCTGAAAGTGATCTTCCTAGTGAGGACAGCCATGTGTTGCGTACAGGTACCCTGGCACACATGGCTGACTTCATGTTAGGATGCCTTTCTCGTGACCCTCGCTTTACACGCATTCTGGCCACTACGGATTACTGGGTGTACCCACTGCTCGACCCACGGTATAAGGAGAACCTTTCCACTCTCATTCCTGAAGAGGAAAGGGGTTCGAGAATGATGCTATACCACAGGGCCCTGGTGGACAAACTGATGGTAAACTTCCCATCCGACAGCGCTAGTGGCAGAAGGCGCAGTTCTGAGGGCCAGGTAGCAGGGGAGGCGCAGAGACCAGGCAGCATGTACAGCGCAGGCAGGGCAACATTCTCCAAGGCCTTTGCCAGCTTTATGGCTCCCCAGCAAGACTG
Organism: Eleutherodactylus coqui; assembly: GCF_035609145.1. NCBI lineage: Eukaryota > Metazoa > Chordata > Amphibia > Anura > Eleutherodactylidae > Eleutherodactylus > Eleutherodactylus coqui. Next base: position 44,658,624 of record NC_089840.1, read on the forward strand.
TGTCACCGCTCCCCAGTCAAGGCTGAGTTGGCGGGTGCACTGTAAAAGGATGGTGAGGGAGTACGTAGCCGATCGCACGACCGTCCTCGGTGACGCCTCTGCCCCCTACAACTACTGGGTGTCGAAGCTGGACACGTGGCCTGAACTCGCGCTGTATGCCCTGGAGGTGCTTTCTTGTCCTGCGGCTAGCGTCTTGTCAGAGAGGGTGTTTAGTGCGGCTGGGGGAATCATCACGGATAAGCGTACACGCCTGTCAACCGACAGTGCCGACAGGCTTACACTTATCAAGATGAACAAAGCCTGGATTTCCCCAGACTTCTCTTCTTCACCAGCGGACAGCAGTGATACCTAAGCAATACGTAGGCTGCATCCGTGGATGGAAGCATCGTTCTCTATCACCATCAAAAACGGGGACATTTTTGCTTCATCAATCTGTGTATAATATTCCTCCTCCTCCTCCTCCTGCTCCTCCTCCTGAAACCTCACGTAATCACGCCGAACGGGCAATTTTTCTTAGGCCCACAAGGCTCAGTCATATAATTTTTCTAAACAATTTTTATACGTTTCAATGCTCATTAAAGCGTTGAAACTTTCACCTCAACCAATTTTTATTTTTACTGGGCTGCCTCCAGGCCTAGTTACCAATTAAGCCACATTAACCAAAGCGATTTTTTTGGGCCCTCGCCTACAGTGTAATCCAATTAATTTTTTGCCCACCTGCATTGCAGCTGACGTTACATCAGCTGTGCTGGGCAATGCAATGGGATATATTTATGTACCGCCGGTGGGTTCCAGGGAGCCACCCATGCTGTCGGTCCACACGGAGTTGTAACTACATGTGTCCACTTCTAAAGAACCCCAGTCTGACTGGGGCATGCAGTGTGGGCCGAAGCCCACCTGCATTAAACATAACAGTACCTCAGCTGTGATGGGCAATGCTATGGGATATATTTATGTGCCGCCGGTGGCTTCCTGGCACCCACCCATGCTGTCGGTCCACAGGGAGTTGTAACTGCATGTGTCCACTTCTAAAGAACCCCTGTCTGACTGGGGCATGCAGTGTGGGCCGAAGCCCACCTGCATTAAACATGACAGTACCTCAGCTGTGATGGGCAATGCTGTAGGATATATTTATGTGCCGCCGGTGGCTTCCTGGCACCCACCCATGCTGTCGGTCCACAGGGACTTCACAATAGGGAGTTGTACCTGCCTGTGTCTATGAATTAAAAAGCCCAGTCAGGTTGGGGCATGCAGTGTGGGCACTGCAATGGGATACATTTATGTACAGCCGGTGGGTTCCAGGGAGCCATCCATGCTGTGGGTGCACAAGGAATTCCCATTGCGGAGTTGGGGATTCCCAGTTGTACCTGCCTGTGACTATTTATAAAAAACCGCGTTCTGACTGGGGCATGCAGACACCTTGACAGAATGAATAGTGTGTGGCACATAGGTTCCCCATTGCTATCCCCACGTGTGCAGCTCCTGATGGCGGTGGCACAGGATTATATTTCTCATTGCTTCTGTACAGCATTGTGGGCTATCGCCTCCCCGCCGCTTTTAAAGAGTGTCGCTGCCTAGCCGTGCCAACCCTCTGCAGTGTGTGCCTGCGGTTCCTCCTCATGGCAGACGCACTTATAAATAGACATGAGTGTGGCGTGGCATGAGGGCAGCTGAAGGCTGCGCAGGGACACTTTGGTGTGCGCTGTGGACATTGGGTCGTGCAGGGGGGGGGGGGTTGGGCAGCATGTAACCCAGGAGAAGTGGCAGCGGAGTGTCATGCAGGCAGTGATTGTGCTTTGTTGGAGGTAGTGTGGTGCTTAGCTAAGGTATGCATTGCTAATGAGGGCTTTTCAGAAGTAAAAATTGTTGGGGGGGGGGCACTCTTGCCGCTATTGTGGCTTAATAGTGGGACCTGGGAACTTGAGATGCAGCCCAACATGTAGACCCGCGCCTGCCCTATCCGTTGCTGTGTCGTTCCCATCACTTTCTTGAATTGCCCAGGTTTTCACAAATGAAAACCTTAGCGAGCATCGGCGATATACAAAAATGCTCGGGTCGCCCATTGACTTCAATGGGGTTCGTTATTCGAAACAAACACTCGAGCATCGCGAAATTTTCGTCCCGAGTAACGAGCACCCGAGCATTTTTGTGCTCGCTCATCTCTACACCTCTCCTTTCTGCTCAAAGCAGGAAGCTGATATTTTGTCAATCCTAGCTAAAAATCGCACCTGGGTGATCCGATCCAATTAAGCAGAATTTAGCCTGATTTTATAGCCTGGCCGATCATGGCGAGCAACACTAAAAGTATGGTGATTATAAAAACTTTATTTCAGTTATTTTACCTTTTTTTAGTTTCTTAAGGGGACTTGTAATTGGTATTGCTGAATCGCTTATCGAATATATAATACAATACCTCAGTATATTGTATTTCAGCAGAAATTCTATGAAGATGTGCCACAGGCCTTCCTTTCTCTCAACATTATCATTAGTCTGCCTGTCCTGGGTGCTTCTTCATTCTTCCAAAACTGTCACAGCATTCCCATCACTACTCATTGCATGCTATACATTGGTACACTGTAGCTTGCTTTCAGATTGGCCAATGCTGCTCATGTGAACAGCACTGGCCAATCAGTGCAGTGTGTAATGACTTAGACTAGTGTTTCCCAACTCCAGTCCTCAGGGACCGCCAACAGGTCATGTTTTCAGGATTTCCTCAGTGTTGCACAGGTGATGTAATTATCATCAGCGCCTCAGACATTGCCACAGGTGTTCTTACTATAGGATATCCTGAAAACATGATCTGTTGGTGGTCCCTGAGGACTGGAGTTGGGGACCCCTGTCTTAGACTACAGATCCACCAGTAATACCCAATGTTCATTGGGTAGTCCAAGAATCACCACAGCCATCTTGGGGGGAAAAAAGAGGCGCTCCAGGAACAGGCGATTTGGTGGCAGAATAGGGATAAAGGATGGCACCAAGCATTATAACTCCTTCCTCCAGCTCCTGAGACTAGAGGGTCGCTTTAATCCTTTGAATGCCATGAAAGATTGAGGTGGGGTTGTCTGGGTTGAATTCATTACTTTAAGCTTAATTAATGACTTTTATGGTTTTTTATGGCATAAAGGGGTAGTGCCAACTTGCACAACTCCTCTGAGACTGCGGGGCTTGGAGTGAGCAGCAAATCACCCCAGGTCAGCTCCCGGCACCGCCATCAATCATCTGACTTTGACCCATATTTTCCCTACAGCAGCCGCTACTCGTGAAATGGGACATTACATGGTGGCCATCCAATGTAATACATGGACAACTGGAGTTTACCGTAGCAGCTGATCCCAATGGTGGGCTTTCCCTCTTACAAAGTAGCACAGCCTACTGGTTGACTGGCGTGAATAAATAGTTGGCACTGACATAACAGTCACAAAGTGCTACTATGTAGAGACTGTATTGTAGTATTGAATGCAGGAGTCATTTAACCTTTCCAATATCCGGGGAGGATTACATATAAGCTCCTACAATATGAGGCTTCAGCATTGCTGCATGCACATTATGTTATGGCTAAAGCAGTGCAGACATATAATATAGCCAATGTTTGTGCCCCCTCCCTTATATGTCCTATTCTCTGCTTTACCGTGTTGCTCACGACTAAATAAAGCCTAGATGTAGCAGCAGGTACCTGCTGTCCTCACCGCTCTCCAGTTTTGAGGTGCTCTGACTCAGAGCGTCAAGCTCAGTGCTCCAGAGATAATTAATCAAATCATCCTTTTTAATCAGCGGGCACAGCCTCCGTGGCACACGCTGCCGCTGGATAATAAAGCTTGTTAGCATGCGTAACCTAACAGGGGGACACGTGCTGGGTTTTTGCATCATAACATCTTCCCTAAACACGTTCTCCCGTTCCAGTTTTACTCTTTGGCAAAAACATCTCACAATTATCCTGAGTTCACTTCTAGCTTCATATATGTAAAGTTTAATCATTATATACAAAATGGTTTTGTAACTTTTGGAAACTTTTTTTAATTTGAGGCTAACAAATAACAGGTTCTGACTAGAGATGAGCGAGCATACTCGCTAAGGCAAACTACTTGCTCGAGTAGTGCCTTATTCGAGTACCTGCCCGCTCGTCTCTAAAGATTTGGCTGCCGGCGGGGGGCGGGGAGCGGCGGGGGAGAGCGGGGAGGAACAGAGGGGAGATCTCTCTCTCCCTCTCTCCCCCCGCTCCCCCCTGCTCACTGCCACAACTCACCTCTCACCCGCGCCGGCAACCGAATCTTTAGAGATGAGCAGGCAGGTACTCGAATAAGGCACTACTCACTCAGGTAGTTTGCCTTGAGCGAGTATGCTCGCTCTTCTCTAGTTCTGACCTTGATTGGTCGCTGCACCAAGCAAATAGTTTAGTAGTGCCAAGTCGCCCCTCATTAGCCCTCAACCATGAGAACTGTAAGAGCTCCTTTACCCGAGCGTATGCGCAAATGTGCACACTTCAGTGCAATGCATTTGCGCTATGAACGAAGTTGATTTGTGTGCGTGTCTACGCATTGTACTGTACTTTTTTGCACAAACATGGTTTGTTCATATGCACAAGCAACATCCCTCTGCCCTGATTTAACTCAGGGCTGTAAACTTACGGCGCTTGGTCCTGGGCTTTAATCCCAGTTAATAGTAAAAATATATGGCGCGGGATTAAAGCCTCTACAATCAAGCAGGAGCAGGTCAGGCTGTCAGCTATTAGTCACAGCTGAGAAACCGGAGGAGAAGCTGTTTTTAACTGTTTAAGAATTATCCATTCCCTGATACATAGTGATCAATGAGCGCTATGTACTAAAAAGCAGAAGTAGAATTGTTTCTCCCACTACGCAACCTGGTGATCACGTGACCGCTGGCTCCCACTGTTACAGCTGAGCTACAAAGTCCTAGCAGACCCTGATCAACTCTATTAGTGACTATTGTCACTACAGGGGGATGTTTTCCCCTGTAATTAGGGCTCCTATGGATGCTCCAGCTACAGTGGAAAAGTGTCAAATTAAAGAAAAGACCACGTGAATGACCCCCAGAGGTCTTACATGATGTCATGGGGGTCATAGATGGTAAAAAAAATTACAGGAATAAGTAAAAAAACATACAGAATAAAATAAAAATATATACATAAAAAAGAAAATAACCTAAAGCCACCGCCAACCAAAACAGTCGTCGTATGCGCCCTGTAATCCAAAACCATACATATTGTATATCAAAATGTCCGAAACTAAATTAGGAACCCGTTCCCAAATGTTATTTTAGTGTAAATGTATTAAATAAAAAAGCAACTAGAAATGTTATAAAAAAAACATTATTTTTAGCTTTTTGCCCCCAATAAAATTTAAAAAATGGGGAAAAAAAGCCAGTGATAAAAGATATTAAAAAATAGCCCTATTTGTCATGAAAAAAATACAGAAAAAATAATTTTGGTAGCTGAAGGAAAACATATAGTGCAGTAAAACCTCATGTCCACTAGCTAAATGGAATTGCGGATTCCACAGCGGATTGTGCACATAGGGAATCATTGGCCATCTGCGGTCCATTAGGCTGGCTGCACACGGCCGTGACGGGCTCCGCCACGGAATATTCCGTGGCGGAGCCTGTCACACGCCCCCCCCCAGAGACCCCCTACTTACCTGCGGATCCGGCGTCTTCCGTCACATGATGCGGCCGGCCGTGTCATATGACGCGGCGGCGGTAGGCAGAGAGGCGATTTCACGCTATCTTCCGCTGTGCTACAGCGGAAGATAGCGTGAACGGATGGCTTCCATTGACTGCAATGGAAGCCATCCACGCGTACACCCGCGGCAAATAGAGCATGCCGCAGGTGAGGACGGGTGAATTCACGGTGCGATAGCTAAGATATTGCTATTCATGAATGAATAGCTAAGAGCTATCTGCCATTGGCTGAGCGCTCAGCCAATAGCTAAGCAGTAGCTGTTATTGGCTGAGCCCTCAGCCAATCTGCACAGCCCTTTCAGGAGGCGGGGATTTTTAAATCCCCGTCTGCTGAAAGAGCTCAGTAGCAGTGCCGGGGAGCCAGCCGGAGGACGCGACTGACAGAAGGAGAGGTGAGTAACTTTTTTATTATTTTTTTAACCACTTTTTTATGATTATCGGGGAAGGGCTTATATTTCAAGCCCTTCTCCAATAATCATTCTGCAGGGTTTGTCAGAAACCACTGCTTTCAATGGGAAAGCAATGGGATAGCATGCCGCTGACTTCTGCCACAGCTGTGACAGCTGTCACAGCTGTGACAGAGGGTTCTTTCATCCCCGCGGTCCCCGTGGGGATGAAGGAAACTCCTGCCACTGCTGTGGCAGAAGTCAGCGGCATTCTCCATATCTTTTCAATGGGGCTAGCGCTGCTGCCGCTGGCCCCATTGAAAAGACTGTCGCAGCGATATTGCTGCGATTTCTCGCACTGCTCTGCGAGAGTTTTCACTTACTCTCGCAGCGCAGTGGAGAAAAAAACGCTAGTAGGTGGAAGCCCTTACACTGATGAACATGTTTTAGTCCAGTTATGTGGCTCCCATAAAAGTCTATGCGCAAATGTAAACTCAAAACATGCACAAATGGACATTGCGATGTGCAATTCTGTGAAAAAAAAACCACATCTGAACCTGGAGCTTTTTAAATTGGCGTATCGAAGTGTCCCATACACAAGAAACCCTGTTCTGCATGCGCAATACGTACAGTAAAATGCGCCGATACACATGGAAATCTGGCTCGTTCATCGTGCAAATATGTTGTGCCGAAGCATGCGCCATTGCACATTTGCTCATGTGAATGAGCCCTTATGCACTGAAAAAGGCCTTTGAAGTGAATGGGCTAGAGCAAAAACACAGAAAACCTGGGATTTGCTGCTTATTTGAATGGCGTATTTACACCCACAAAACCACATGAGGACCGCTGAAATATGCAGGGAATTGTGATTTATAGTCACATAAATACACAATGTACTTACACTACTGAAGCCCGCATACGGCCGTGTGAACCAGCCCTAACTGAGCAGGTTTGAGAAGTGTAACTGCTTGCAACATCCCTGCGTTTGTGCAAAAGGGCAAAAACACATGGACGCTTGCGCTAATATGCCCACCGCTACAGAGTGTATTAGTGCATGCGTCCATGTGGTTTTGCCCTTTTGTGCAAGTTTGGAAAATAGTGGAAAGAAAGGTCCTGCCCCATGTTTTCCCGCACGTTGTATTAAAGCATGGGAATCCCGATAGTGGAAAGAAAACCATTACAGGGCTGGGGTCCCAGGTTCAAATCTTACCCAGGACAACATTTGTATGTTCTCTTTCTGTTTGTTCTTCCCTATCTGAGAGGGAAAAGGTGTGGTGGCTCAAATCTTACCAAGGACATCTGTAAGGAGTTTTACAAAGTCCATGCAGATGTTGTCCTTGGCCAGAATTGAACCTAGGACTCCAGCAGTGCAAGGCAACAGTTCTAACCAGTAAGCTAAGTCCATTGAAGGGCCACCACCTTCCTGCTCTTAGACAGTGTTCAATAGCAATTTAAGGAAATGTTAAGAACTTATCTTACGGACTGGAAAAAAATCACTGTGGCAGAGGAATCAATTATAATGCAAGGTCCTTCACTGATTAGACTCCTAAAACCTAACTTTTATTGATAATTAGTAGAGATGAGCGAGCGTACTCGCTAAGGCAAACTACTTAAACGAGTAGTGCCTTATGCGAGTACCTGCCTGCTCGTCTTTAAAAATTCGGGGGGTGGGGGGCAGGGAGGAACGGGGGGGGGGGGGGGGGAGATCTCTCTCTCACTCTCTCCCCCCTGCTCACTCCCGCAACTCACCGCTCTACCCCGCTGGCACCTGAATCTTTAGAGACGAGCGGGCAGGTACTCGCATAAGGCACTACTTGCTCGAGTCGTTTGCCTTAGCGAGTACTCTGGCTCATCTCTAATAATTAAAAAACTAAAAAAAAAAATATATATATATATATATATATATATATATATATATATATACACACACATACATAAATACATACATATATATATACGGCCTCAAAACACACAAAAATGAGAAGAAATGAAATCAAACAACTACCACCCGTATCCGTATTTCACAGCTTTAACATTACAGTGGACACCCGGATTGTTCACTATGGGATCATCAGACGGAGCTACACAACATGGGCACTGCCTACTAAAATATGTTATCCACTATATAACAGTAGCATGCTAGTTCCTGTATCTCCGCACTCCTCGTAATATCCTATCCCAGATGTTGTCTTTTTTTACATATCCAGAGAGCAACAGAAAAAATGTAGTCTACATACTGGGATATTGCTTCCAGATAGAAATTTTCTGCTTAGCCTTGGTTATTTAACCAGACCTGTAGGAGATCTAGCTAGAGATATTGTTCTCATATAGAGGTATTGATTGGGTATTTTTTAGTACTTCTTTAATTAGACAAATCCGTTAGGGTGTCTGGCCCTAATTATATATCTAGACAAACATCTGTTTTGAAACTTCTGGTTTAGAGTTGTAGTGTAGTGATGAGCGAGCATCCTCGCTAACGGCAATTGCTCGAGCGAGCATTGCCCTTAGCGAGTACCTGCCTGCTCGCGCGAAAAGGTTAGGCTGCCGGCGGCGGGCAGGGAGCTGCAGGGAGAGAGCGGGGAGGAACGGAGGGGAGATCTCTCTCTCCCTCTCTCCCCCACCGCTCCCCTTGCTCACTGCCGCAACTCACCTGTCACCCGCGCCGGCACCCAAACCTTTTCTCTCAAGCGGGCAGGTACTTGCTAAGGGCAATGCTCGCTCGAGCAATTGCCCTTAGCGAGTATGCTCGCTCATCACTATTGTTGTGTATTTTACCTAGTACTTGAGTACTTAGAAAGCTGTATACTAGTCAAGCCAACTACATACAGGGTTCCTGAAGAGTTGAGTGATCAATGGAAACACGTCAAAACTAGAATGTAGAACCCAAAACCTACAATCTAGAATTTGAACCCAGCATCTAGAACCTGAACCAAGAACCTAGATCTCACTTAGAATTTGAACCTAATATCTAGAACTTGAAATAATACTATATAAGGGGATAACAAATTTTAGTAGACAGTGCACAAGTTGTGTACCTCTGTCTGATGATCCTGTAGTGAACAATCTGGGTGTCCACAGTAATTTTAAAGCTGTGAAATCCGGATCCGGGTGGTAGTTGTTTGATTTCATTACTTCTTCTCATTTTTGTGTTTTGAGTCTGTCTATATATTTTTTACCTAATTATCAATATTTTTCGGACTGACCAAAACGTTTTCGCGAAATTCGGCAAATTGGCAAAATTTAACTTCTGAAAAGTTCATTCTTCTTTGATTGTAATTTCCACTGCTCCACCTGTGACCTGATATAAACCTATGGGCAGTTACTCTATACATCCGGTTCGGAAGGGTCCAAACTCACCTTTGTGTCTATGGCCAAGCACTCTTAACTCGGTCCTGACATAAACCTGGAATTATCTTGTTCAGGTGGTAAAACATTCTATTAACGTTAAATAAAAAATATACACAAACAAAATCGCCGTCTGTAAACTATGAAGTGATGTTCAACCATGAAGCTACAACTCTCAGGCCGGCCTTTTACTGCTGCTCAAATTAAGTTAAAAGAGTAGAAAAAAATGAAGTCATGGTGATTGTGCAAATCAATTTATTTATTTTTTTTCTTCTGTGACATTAATGGTTTACATGGAAAAAATCCAAAAAGAACAAAATGTAAGTGAAACGTCTTGTAATTGAATTGCCGAGCTATCCAATAGGCTTTGGTGGAGGGAGGATTAGGAGGTGCGAGGTTTGTGGAATCAGGGAGAGGGTAAGTAGCAGGAAATTACTTAATGAATAGATTTGCTTACAGAGATGATTAATGTTTCCAAAAAGGAAGATATAAGCAAAATTAAAATCCGCAGACTTCATTAGTGAGGTGGAAAATGAGACAGATGTTCGTCACCGTAGTGGACTGCAGCTCTCTGACAATCAGGTTATTAGGAGGAGTGCCGCTGATATGGATTTGGGCTGAATATTTTTTAAAGGAGAATCTCATCAAAAATTTGGTTATAAGGGTTTTGTATGTTTCGCCCTTTTCCACCTTTCTCTATAAATGAGCTTATTGAGAATCTGTACCTGCTAAATTTTCTGTATGCCAAATGGAAATGACAAGGAGACAGGGCTATCAGGTTTGGAATTTGTTGCAAAATCAGACGGACTCTGTAGGGTCTGGAAAAGTCTATTGGATTGTCCTTAGTATTCATTGTTTTTAGATGGACTGTCCCTTTAATTGTCTTATTTTTTATAAACAGCTATGCGTTCTTTTGTGACTATTTTCTTTTGCACCAATGTTAATCCAGTTTGATTGGTACTCAGAATTTTTCGCTCTTACATGCCTTATGGGTTTTAGTTGTAATTATTATTTTTTCCATCCACTTATAGAAAAAAACTAAGTTCTATGATTAACCCCGCATCTTTTGGTTGAACCTAATGGACACTGGCGTAACTATAGGGGATGCTGTTGCACCCGGGCCAAAGAGCTTTAGGGAGGTCATAAGGTCTCTCTTCTCCACATAGGGAGCCCAGCAGGGGCGTAACTATAGAGGGTGCAGGGGATGTGGTTGCACCCGGGCCCAGAAGCCTTAGGGGGCCCATAAGGCCTCTCTTCTCCATATAGGGAGCCCAGTACTATGAGTAAAGCATTATAGTTGGGGGCCTGTTACAGGTTTTGCATTGGGGCCCAGAAGCTTCAAGTTATGTCTCTGTGCAGCATGGTTTAGGTATGGGTACGGGTACAGATACAGATAGAGGGGGGACCCCAGCTCACGTTTTGCATCAGGGCCCCTGAGCCTTTAGTTACGCCCCTGGAGCCCAGTACTATGAATAAAGCATTATAGTTGGGGGCCCTGTTACAGGTTTTGCATTGGAGCTCCGGAGTTTCAAGTTATGCCTCTGCGTTAAGGGGTCAAGAGAAGTTGGGGGTCCCTAAGCTTAACTTTTGCACCCGGGCCCATGAGCCTTTAGCTACGCCCCTGCTTATGGACATACACCTAATTTTGTAATGCATCTAAAATAAATCCCCACTGTTTTATGTATACAGCTGCTATGTGCAGACCTATGCGTCTCTGTGGCAGATTGCAAACCAGACCTGTGCAATCAGATCTGCAGTCGTGTTACTCTCTTCCATCTCTTATATGTCCTGTTTATAAATAGCTGAGATATTAAGAGCCCTTGTTCTCATTGAGATGTCCCCAAAATGACCAGAAACACCATATTTTATAGCAAATTAGCATACAAGCTACCTCTTTGTGACCCAGTTTGTTTGACAGTTCAGCTAAATTAGGACTCTTGGTTAGCATGCATAATAAAATGCTGATTCTTGGTGGATTTTGAGGTGCTCAGCCAGAACCTATGGTGATGTGAGGGATGGAATACATGTTGTAGGTAGTCCTGAGCAAACTTTTGAAAAAAGTTTGGCTTAGTCAGTTTTCTGAATTTCTATAAAAAGGTTTGGTTGAGCCTGAATTAGTTCAGACTGAACCAGTATCCCTAAAATAAATGAATAGCAGCAGTAGTGATGCTCCTGTGGCTCAGTGGTTAGTACTGTTGCCTTGCAATGCTGGCATTCCTAAGTTTGAATCTGACCAAAGACAACATCGAGTTTGTATCTTCTCCATTTGTTTCGTAATAATCACCTTTAACTATACAGCACTAGCATTTTACACAGTGTTACCTATCATTTGATATTTTCTGTCCTACAGATGTTGTCCTTGGGGGAGAGACAATTGGGGATAATTGGAGCTGACAGGGAAGTGAGCTGGACTGGATAGTTTCAGGAGGGTGTCCTGGCTATGTATGGGCACAGCTAGGAGGTGGAGTGGATTGATATGGAGGAGGGCTTGTGAGATCTTAGGCAAATACAGTAGGTTAGGAAATTAAACACAGATTGCGGTAAACAGGCTTTACTTGGGTAACAAAGGGGCAACAGAGTCTTTACTACTCGCCAACACAGACTTTAGAACTTGGCAACACAGTCAAGGTCTTAAGGCTCGCACAGGATCATGTTATAGTCTCTTTAGACATGCAGAAGGCCTGGAGTGGCTCCAAGGTCACAATAGACAGCACCCAAGGAAATACACTCACAGTTTTTATGGTAGCGAGGCTTCTAGCCTTTCAGCAATACAGCTGGTAATTGGTCAGAAGTTACTCTGCTCCAACTCAGAGGAGGCTCCAAAGCTTTCTGAAGCTAACACTTGTCGGGTTCACCCAACCTGTATCATGGACCTCTTGTACTTACTACCACACTCCATAACAACAGTCTTCTTTACTCCCACAAATGTACCCCAAGTGTCAGTGTGTCATTGTCCTATACCTCAAGTGTCAGTGTGTCATTACTATGTACCCTAAGTGTCAGTGTGTCATTGTCTATTACCCACTGACCTAACGATAGGGGATGTGGTTGCACCCGGGCCCAGGAGCCTTAGGGGGCCTATAAGGCCTCTCTTCTCCATATAGGGAGCCCAGTAGTATGAATAAACCATTATAGTTGGGGGCCCTGTTACAGGATTTGCATTGGGGCCCAAGACCTTCAGGTTATGGCTCTGCGTTAAGGGGTTAATAGAAGTTGGGGAACCCCTAAGATAAACTTTTGCACCTGGGCCCATGAGCCTTTAGCTATGCCCCTGCTTATACCTCAAGTGTCAGCGCCTCATTATCCTATACCTCAAATGTCAGTGTGTCATTGTCCTGTACCCCTAATATTAGAGTTTCATTGTTCTGTACCCCAAGTGTCACTGTATCATTGTCCTGTACTCAAGTCTCAGTACATCATTGTTCTGTACCCCAAGTGTCAGTTTGTCATTGCCCTGCACCCCAAGTGCCAATGCGTCACTATCCTGTACCTCACGTGTTAGTGCATTAATGTCCTGTAAACCAAGTATCAGTGTGTCATTATTCTGTACCCCATGACTCATTGGTCTAGGTGCTTTATGTGGTTTTCTGTGACAATGAATCAGCACTCTTAGAATAGCCTCTCTCTATTACAATGTCGTTTAAAATAGAGGTTTATATACCGTAGAAAAACAGCAACTTCATGAATTTCAGTCTTTTACTTCTTTTCTTGTAAATCTTGTGTTTGTCACTCAGACTCGCTAACTCTAAAAAGACCCATTGATCCACATATAGAGCACGTACGGAACATCTCCAAGAGGGATGACAAGGCTGAGCTAAGACGCGGGGTCCAGTCATGCAGAACGTTCTGTAGATAGAAGCCACAATGATAATAGAAGAAAGGAAAATTCTTTCTCTTTTCTTGTTTGTGATGGGTTTTAGTTTTGGTGTCGTCAGCAGCTGCTCCCACTGCAAAAAACACCTTTCAGATTGATGACCTGCAAGGATCTGACCCAGCTCCATCTGTCCTACCACAGACAAATGTGAACAAGTGTACAAAATGCGGAGAAAGTGGGTGAGCCGAGGACAGATCTGCTCTTCCCACTGATTCTAGAGGTTTTTATTTCAAAAGGTTACATTTTACAAATTGAATAACTGATAAAAGTGTTACATTGATGAAAATGTTGCTGTTTATACTTACATTGTAGTAAAATCTTGTCTCAGAACCAGAGATTTACTTTACATCAGTTACTAGGAAATACTCTTATAGTGGTTTTCCATCCCCCCTATAGGAGGGCATGCATGGGCATGTTGGGCACCATGCAAATCTCCATTTGGGCCATTCAAGTGTTCGGACATTCATAGGTGTGTCAAGTTCTTAATCACTAATATTTGGTTTTATAATATATGTAGTATCTCTCTAGGGCCTCCAGAACAATTCCAGTGTGTGCGAGCTGCGGCAGATAGGCTTTGGCACAACTCGCATTGCACAGCACATGGACACTGGCTGTCTGATTTATGGACAGGCAGCACATTGACATGTACTGGCATGTCTTATTTCTCATCCGTGATGTGGACAAGAATAGGGCATGCGATGAGTTTTTCACTCAGACTACATGTCCCCATAGGCCTATAATGGGTCTATGTGCGGTCCATGGATTAACAGGCACAGCACATGACTCCAGATATTTTCATGTGTAGGAGGCTTAATGCTCATGTTTTTCATATACCTCTGATAAAAAAAAGTTGTAACCTTGGAAAACAACCACTGGGTAGAGTACGGCCGTAATTACTGTTGAGCAGGAGGGGCATTTTAGAATGAGAATTGGCGATGTGGTCTATTCATGTGCAGTTGGGAAGGGTGAGAGTAAGGATGGCTTTATATGGGCCAATTATTGGGTGTATAAGCACTCAACTGTCGTCCGAAAATGCATCGTGCCTGCTCTCACACAAGAATAATAGTTGATCAGTGAGTGGAAACGGAGCAAGACGGAGATATCATCCGGCCACCCGCATCCATTCACAGTGAACAGCCAATCGCTCAAAGATGAACGACTGTCTGTTCACATGGAGAAAGAACTTGCTCATTAGTCGTTTCACTTCAGAACAAACATCTGTCTGGGATGATTTAGTGAATCCTGCACTGAGCAGGGGGTTGGACCCGATGACCCTGGAGGTTCCTTCCAACTCTACCATTCTATGATTCTATGGAACAAAGCAACTAGTGACTTCTCAGCAATTTCTCGTTCAGTACCCTGATTACATGGCACAACTATCGCTGAAAATTTTTTGCCTGATGGTTGTCCAATGTAAAGCCAGCCTAAGCCAGGTCTCTCTGCAGCCAGTTGTGAGGAGATGCCAAGGAGTTCGGTGTGGATATGCCATGATAGTCTGAGATGGCAATAACCCTTTAAAATCTTTACTGTAAATCAATTTTGGGCTTCAGATTTGTTCTGCCTCTCACACCTCATATAGTAGTTGACTTACCTCTGACCTACCTGATAGCTGCAGGGTTTCAATATTTCCTTCAAACCCTTCCATTTCAGACTATAGACTGTTGGCTAAAATTTGCCAACACTATTTAGTGTCTGTAGTGGCAATCTCTTAGGTGGGGATTATATAAATTGCTGTTGTAGCATTTGAATTGCTGGTATGGCAGTTGTATAAGTCTCAGCCATGAGCAAAAGCTGCAGGTCACATAAAAAATTAACATTCATGGTATTATTGAGATTGGCGTGTTACAGTCAAAGAAACTTGTGAGTTGCACTGCAACCTCACTGACTTCAATGAGAGTGTGAGGTTGCAAGACCATACAGCGATCTTTTGTCGAGTGGCCTGTGTCATGGCCAAAGACTCCATGCAGCACTAGCCTTAAAGGGAACCTGTCATCACATTGGAGCCCCATAAACTAGGGAAGGGGGGGATTGTTTTTCATACTAATCGGGCACCCCATTTCTGTGCTGTGTTCCTGCAAAGTTACTGCATGCAAACAACATGACTCTTCAGATATGTTTATCTTCATCTGTTGGGACTCCATTAAAACTCTAAGGACCTAATCAGTTTTAACTACTATAACTTTGAAATAACCTATCCATCAATGAAGAGAGGATGAAAGAATATTCCCCAAAAGTTTACAAACTTATGCAGGGTTCAGAAAAATGGGGTTCTCCAACTTGGGACCCCCTCTATCAGATACAGTAAAGAGATGCTACGAAGAGTTCCTGCTGCCTTCTACAGGACCAAGCATGCCAATGAATTATATCTTTGACCCACTCATTACAATGGAAGATGTCAGGAAACCCATTTTTGTTGCCAGTTTTAGCCAGACACCTTGAAATAAAAAGGGGGATCAGTGACAGGAAGGTTGCTGTAAAGGCTTTGATGTTCTGCGCACTTTCTGAGCATTTGACGGCTTTGTATATGAGAACAAAGAGCAGAATAATTCCTCCTTGTTTAGTGCTCAGAACATCAGAATCGTATTACAGCTAGGCCACCGCCGACGCTTTCTGTCCAAATTAGCATTTTTCTTTAGCAATAAAATTTTGGGGTCATTTTTTAATATTAGCTGCAGATGCTGACTACAGCTAACTCAACGTGTGCACGTTCTCCCACATGGTCACACGCTGTGAATGTATCATTTGAATATCAAATGCTTCCCATACATTGTATCCCGGCTTCATCTCGTGCGGAGGTAGAAGCAGACACTGTCTTGTGTGCAGAAAACCTATTTAGATTTTTTTTTTCATACGTGCGTCAGTAGTACCGTTTAATACATTAACGCACATTCTTTTGGATTGAGTAGCTTTCCGTTAGTGTTGTATACTTTATGTAGATCATTCATGTAACCTCAGATCAGTAGTGGGTGGAACAGAGGATAATGATGTTGCATCCTAACCGGACGTGCGGCGTACACAAAATAAAGAATAAGCACAACTGTGTGTAACACAACCAATAAGCACAACCGTGCAACATAAATACAAAAAGAAATTAAGGTAAAACCTTTCCCTGGGAGAGAGCCATGCCTAATCGGCAGGTTGACCGCTCTGATAAGCACGAGCCCACACTTGTGCCTAGGCCACTAACAAATTCCTACCAGGGAGTCCTGAACACACAACAGAACAGTGCATGGTAATAAACTGCAGTACTTAGCTGGTGCAGTAGTCTGTAGCAAAGGGATGGAGCTCCAGAGCCTGGCAGTGCTCCTCACCAGCAATCCAGGAGCAACTGAAATTGACCAGCACTGAGGTCAATAGAAGAACAGATTATATAGGGCAGGGCCACTTAGAGACAAGTGAGAACTGACATCACTCACCCGACACCACGCTCCTCAGTCCCAGGAAAGGCAGAGATACTGCTAAAACCTGGTCCGGCCTGAAAGCAAGGTGCAGATCTCAGAACAGCTGCAACAGATGGGAATGATCATAGCACTTGGACAGGGATGGGCTGATTTTATAGGGGGTCATAGCTATCCACTCACATGGTGCTGTTAATAAGGAGCAGAGTCAGGATAGTTTCAGACAAATGTGTATTCTCACCCTTTGGGACAAAACAAAGCCACTTATATCAATGGATTTCAGTGGTTTCGTTTTCACTATCGGGATTCTTGCCTGCTAAATGTACGAGCGAGAAAAGGTAGGACTTGCCCTATCTTACCTGCACATAGTATTAACTATGTACAGGAAATATAGGGCAGGAGCATCTTCCTGCTACTTTTTTCAAACTCCTGCACTATGTTCAGGCAACTGCTCTTTGTACCAGCCTGCAGAGTTGTGCCTAGGGCCGCCTGAAGTGTGAGGAGGATCACCTGGAATAACTTCTAAACAAAATATGAGATACAAGTAGGAGACTTTGTAGAACAGTTTGATGGGTTGGAAAAAACTTTTTGGCACTATGGTGGTGCCTGTTTGGCCATCTTGAATTAAGGTCAATAAATTTCAAAGGATAGGGGGTCATGGGATGCATTATTTAAGGGTAGAATTTCATCAGGAATTGACAAGTGCACAGTAGAAGCAGTCAGCAGCATATAATGTGAAAAACATCAATAATGTGAGGAGTTCTTAAACACAGAGTGCTTGCCCCCAGTGGAAGGGTCTGGACCATAGACCCAAAGCAAAAAGTCAAAATATAGAGATAAGTGCAGCAGCAGAATATTATAAAAATATCAAAATTTTATTCCTCCATAATGAATAAAAGCCTCGTTTCGACCAGCGGTGGTCTTCATCAAGCTCAATAACGAACCTCGAATAATGCCAAACATTTATACAGACATTTTAAAAATGATTCAAGTAACAACACCTGTGATCTGTCAGTGATAAGTAAAACACGGGAACAGTTCCTAACCCCTAGTATAAGACAAACTAAGCTTGACAGAATTTGTGTCGACTTTTGGACAGACGAGTGGCAGAATTGGGAGTATTCTTAATAGACATTGGCCGATATTAACTAGAGGTAATATTTATATCTGAATTTTCCCGTAAACCCCTCATGTCATACGGTAGGGGTCCCATCCTCAGGGATTAGCTGGTTAATCCCCTATTTAAATACGAGAGACCAGAATGGCAATGTACATTTACTCGCCTTGAAAATGGCAATTACCCTTCTTTAACCGCTTCCCGCTATATGACGTACATTTACGTCATGCAGGTGCGGGGTATGTATGAAGATAGATCGTGGGGTGACCTCTCTTCATACAGCGTGGGCGACAGCTGTTTATTACAGTTTACACCCGCGGGCAATAGCTGCAACTGGCCATGTGGGCGATCATGGCTATTAACCCTTTAAATGCCGCTGTCAGTTCTGACAGCTACGTTTAAATCCCCTGAATGATGTTCGGGGGTGCCTACGGCCCTTCTGCAATGAGATCGCAGGAAAAACGTACGGGTGTCTTGCAGCCGGGGGCCTTCTGAAAGGCCCCAGGGCTGCCTTAGCAGACTACCCATCAACCGTCCCGGTGGGGTGGCTGTCAAATTGCAGTATGACGTAATGCTATAGCATTACATCATACTGCAGGAGCGATCAAAGCAATGATAGTTCTGGTCCCCCAGTGGGGCTATAAAAAAAAAGTAAAAATAAGATCAATAATGTTTTATTAATTGTAAAAAAAACTAATAAAAGTTTAAATCACCCCCCCTTTTGCCATATATATAATTTAAAAAAGTCTAATAAAACAAAAATACATATTTGGTATCGCAGTGTCCATAAAAGTCCGATCTATCAAAGTAGCATTATTCACCCCACACGGTGAACGTTGTCCGAAAAAAACATAAAGCCAGAAATGCACTTTCAGTCACCCTGTCTCCCAGAAAAAATGCAATAAAAAGCGATCAAAAAGTCGTATGTATTCCGAAATTCTACCAACGTAAACTACAGGATGTCTCACAAAAAAATGAGCCCTTGCACAACTCTGTAGACGGAAAAATAAAAAAGTTATTGGGCGCACAAGATGGTGGCAGAAAATAATTTAAAAAAATTAAATGTCTTTGAAAAAAAAAATAAAAGTAGTACAGCAAAAAAAACCCGACACAAGTATGGTATCGTAGTAATCGTACTGAGCCATAGAATAAAGTTATCATGTCATTTTTGTTTCAGTTTGTGCGCTGTAGAAACAAGACGCACTGAAAAATGGTGGAATGTCTTTTTTTTTTTCATTTTACTCCACTTAGAATTTTTTTTTTAAGTTTTTCAGTACATTATACGGTACCACTGAAAAATACAACTCGTCCCACAAAAAACAAGCCCTCATACAGCGACGTCGATAGATAAATAAAGGAGTTACGATTTTTTAAAAGGGGAGAGGAAAAAACGAAAATGGGGGGGGGGGGGGGGGGGAAGGGCCGGGTCATTAAGGGGTTAAACTGTTCTTGCTGTGGCAACCTGGTCAAAGGGGATAGCTTTAGACACCCTCTGACTGGGGAAAAAATTCTATATACATGAAAGGTATACTTGTACGTTGTCATTCATCATATAACTCATCACCTGCCCCTGCGGGCTTGGTTACGTGGGGAAGACAACTATGGAGGCATGATCTAGGATGGTCAAACACTAAAGCACTATCTACACCAGAAGTCTTGACCTGCCCATTCCTAAACATTTCCTTGAGATGAATCACTCGATTAGCCAGTTTCAGTTTAAAATCAGAGAGGAGGTGACTGGATTAAATTGCTTAAAAGAAAAGAATTAAAGTGGATACATACATTAGCTACACTAACGCCTAGAGGGCTTAACATGGATTGTCACTTTATGCCACATATCTGAATTGATCCTGCATTCGCTTTGAAAGAACTGAACTTGTGTATTTATACTTATCGTTATACTAATAAGTTTTTTTGTTCGTCTGTTTGCAGGACTGGGTCATATTATCCTGGTTGAGCCCCGGGCGCCTACTCTGCTGGGCATTATTATTATATAACATCATGCCCTTTTGTTACTGCTATTCTGTGCTAGTCGTTTATAATAAAGGCTGATTACAGCATGATTATAGACCTATTTGTCTGTTCTATCATATATTAGTTTTTGATAATTTTGCCCCACTATATTCTTCAGAGTATTGTTTTATTCAGGCTGATCCACATTAATTCCTTTGGGATAAATCTAATTGTCCGAATGAATGACAGGCGAGAGCTGCCTGTGATTGGCTGAGCACCTCAGCCAATCACAATCAGCTCTTTCAGCTGCCTTCTGATAAATCAGGACTACAGAGCCGGGAACAGCGCGGAAAAGACGTGGCTGAGCCCTGGCAGCTGAAGGGAGGTGAGTATCGATTTTGTTTTACACTTTTTTCATGGTTTTTCAGGGAGGCCGGCAGCAGGATTCTCCACTGCAGCTGTCATGTGTGACAGCTGCAGAAGGGCATTGAAGTAAAAAGAAATCCCTGCTGCTACACCTGCCACGACTGTGACAGATGTAGCAGCAGGGAATTCTTTTTACTAGCGGGGATGAAGGAAACATCTGCTGCATGCGGTAGATGTGTTCTTCATCCCAGTGGGCGACACAGCATTGGCAGAGGGTGTTTTTTTTTTTTTACACTAAAATTTTTGTTTTTCAGGGAAGGGCTTATATGTACAGCCTTTCCATGAAAAACAATTAGGGGTGCCGACAGACCATTGTTTTTAGTGGAGCCGCCGGCAGCAGCCGCAGCTCCATTGAAAACAGGTGGGAAGGAGAGGGTCAAAATTTTCTCCAGCACCACGTTGTGCTCGGCTCGAGTAACGAGTACTTTTAATATGCTAATGCTCGAACGAGCATCAAGCTCAGACGAGCATGCTCGCTAATCTCTATCTCGTATCACAGTGCCTTTATGGAGATACTCCCCCTAGTCTCATCTGTCAGTCATTGTCCATAGTGTGCGCACGCTACTGTTGTTGAACTGGTCTTATATGTCTAGTAGCTTTCATTGTCTCAGAGCCGCATCGCTTTCCTCTACTTTGAGGACCAAGTCCCTTGCGGGAAGGGGAAGACCCACTCCTTCAGCACAGTCTGTCTCTTGTTTTCAGCCCGTTGGACGTTGGGCTCTTTCATTGCTCTTATCATTGGCTGCTTACCCAGCATAGGGACAGCACCATGGTCACTTCTAAATTTGTCCGCTGCCATGTACTTGGCACCTATCTGTAAGACTTTGCGCTACAATGTCTGTGCAAATGTGCTACCAGGCTACTGCCACTACACTCACTTCATAGTGCAGATACATTTCTATTTCTATGCGGTCAATATATTCAAAAACAGATGAACTCATTTGTTGAGAAGGAACTCCCTGACATCCAAGCTGGATTTCGCACAGAACATGGAACCAGAGATCAAATTACAAAAACTGTGGTGGATCATGGAGAAGACGTCCGAATATACGAAGGACATGTACATGTCCTTCGTAGACTATGGCAAAGCATTCAACTTCATTGAACACAACAAGCTGTAGAAATGTATGAAGCAACTTGGCATCCCAGAACATCGGAAAGAATTGATACAATCCCTTTGTGAGAACTTTATGAGTACAGACAGCTTTCGGTAGAAAGAAAGGCGTCCAACAAAGCTGCAATCTATTATTGGCCGTGTTCAATCTGTACGCTGAAACAATCATGAGACAATGCAACCCGGATGAATCAACAATTGGAGTGAAAATCGGTGGGAGGAACATTAACAACCTTCGATATGCCGATGATACAACATTGCTCACGGAAAGTGAGAAGGAATATCTGATCCGAAGAGTTAAAGAAGAACGTTAGCGCATGGAGCTACACGTCAACATAAGGAAAGCAAAGTAATGATGACAGCAAGTAATGGGAAAGTCCACGTAAAAATGGACAATGAGAAAATTGAATCGTTTAAAGATTTCCTTATTCTTTGGTTCAAGATTGACAGCAATGGAGAATCAGAACCAGAAATCAAACGAAGAATTGCACTTGGCTGGAGTGCAATGCAAGAAATGGCAAAGATATGGAAAATCAAAGATATTAGCATTGCTACGAAGATCTCTTTCCAATCTCCATATACGTATGTGAAAGTTGGACACTCAGAAAAGCAGATAGGAGGAAAATGGATGCTTCTGAACTATGGTACTGGAGAAGAATGCTGCGTATACCATGGTCAGCAATGGTCACCAACAAGATGGTCTTAGAGTGTATTAAACCAAAAATATTTCTAGAGGGCAAAATCACCAAACAGGGACTCTCGTACATTGAACATTTCATGCAAGCTAATTCTCTGGAAACAACATTGATGCTCGACACAGTTAGTGGATCATGAAGAGGAGGACTCTAAAGAACACACTGGCTGGATGCAATCAAGGCTGATACAAACATGCACATAGAAGAACTGAAAGAAATGGTCAAAGATAGGAAAGCATGGAGAACGATGATCCATAAAGTGACCAAAAGTCAGCCTCGAATGAACAGATAATCATCATCATCAACCATGTCATGGTTGGCCGGGCAAGGCAGATACAAGCCCCATTCAATTCCTTATGCTGGGGGCATCAGAGTTGACATCACCGGGGGGGGAGGGCGTAACCCACTTCCATGCACCCAAGGCTACAGTCATATGACGCTGTGCGTCACTTCTACTTCCCCTTCCCAGCAGTGGCT
Organism: Eleutherodactylus coqui; assembly: GCF_035609145.1. Classification (NCBI taxonomy): domain Eukaryota; kingdom Metazoa; phylum Chordata; class Amphibia; order Anura; family Eleutherodactylidae; genus Eleutherodactylus; species Eleutherodactylus coqui. Next base: position 44,681,103 of record NC_089840.1, read on the forward strand.
TTAGCAGGCAGGGGGGCGGGCTGTTTCCAGGCCAGCACTAGCTAGGCTTGTCTGCTCCTCCACTCCCAGTCCCCGTATAGTCAGGCCCTGGACCAGAGGGGGCGGCGCTAGAACATGGTCATCGGCCACTGGTGACTAGCAGCTGCTGATGCTGCTAGTAAGACGATGCAGGGTACTGTTATCCCCTTACACTGACATGTGGTTATACTGCATATTGGCCCATTGTTCAAACTGATTGCTAATGGTCATATGGTTTACCGAGCAATACTGTTTACTTACAAAACCGGAAAGCCATTAATACTCAATTTGAAAACTTCACTGTTTAAAGATACTCTGTCCACTCTTATGAGCCCTATAAACTAAAGTTATGGGCTCATAGTTGCTGAGGTGCTATATCCAGCTATGTAAGTCTTGGAGTTCACTCACACAGGTGTATGTGGTCCATATTTAATGCACATATTTTTTGGACACGTAATGCGCGGTGCTAAAAACCCATTGGTTTCTATTGGCCACTCACACTTGCATTTTTTTTTCACGTGCATGTCCTATTTTGGTGGCTATTACACTTTCAGTTCCTACATAAATTGTATCCTGGTACATGGGCGTCTGCCACGTGGCCCTTTACTCTACCATGGAGTTAAATTTTCAGGCGGTTCACTGCTGCCAAGATAAGTTGTTGTATCTTAGCAGGAATGACCTCAACACTAGATTAAACCAAAGTAAAGAGGTTGCCTCCAAGTTAAAGAATACCCACACTTCCATCTTCGGAGCGCTCTTGCTCCATCGTCCATTTTCGGCTTTTCCCAGCAGCTGAAGACGTCCCCATATAGAACTATATACGCACTATTTGTAGCCGCCTTCGCCTTCCTGAGGGAGCCAAAAAGGACGATGACGCAAGAATGCTCCGAAGATGAAGGTGCAGGTATTCTTTAAAATCTGTGGATTCAACCCTTGTGAATCTCTTCCTTAGAACAGCTGATACATTGTAACTCTGAAACAATCCTCTAGTTTTGTGTCTCTGAGGAAACGGATTTAATCCAGGCAACACGTGAACATCTTCAGTGGTGAACCGAGCGTCAGTTCTCTGCATAAATCCTCAGCCGCTCTGACTGATGTGTGTCACTGTTTGGAGCCCTGGGGGAAAGCCTGAGGTTAATTTAAATTTCTCAAGGGGCCTGCCAAGACTCAATCAACTCTAGCAGGTTGTACTCAAGCCTCTGACTCATTTCAGACAGTTTTCTATGGACTTAGAAATTTACATAAAAACCCCGCACTAATTAAGTTCGGGATTATTGCGCCGGATTTGTGACACAGTTTGAGTTACGTGACATTTTTTTTTCTTTTGCAGTAACCTCTTCCTTCTAAGGATAAGGAAATCAGCATGGACAAAGAAAGACTGACGTGTCAGCAAAAAGTACGAGTCATTAGACGAGAATTAAACCATAACTGTCGATTTAAGGACAAAAAGAGAGAAATAACTTTTTTGTATTCTTGGAGACTATAGTAAAGAAAAACTGTATATAGAAAACTTTTGCAAACTTTTCCTGTCTAACTCAGCAGCAAACTTTATGATCAAGAGAGAAGCTTCAGGAGACTTTAAAGGGGTTGTCCCGCGAAAGCAAGTGGGGGTATACACTTCTGTATGGCCATATTAATGCACTTTGTAATATACATCGTGCATTAATTATGAGCCATACAGAAGTTATTCACTTACCTGCTCCGCTGCTGGCGTCCTCGTCTCCATGGTGCCATCTAATTTCAGTGTCTAATCGCCCGATTAGACGCGCTTGCGCAGTCCGGTCTTCTCCCTTCTGAATGGGGCCGCTCGTGCTGGAGAGCTGCTCCTCGTAGCTCCGCCCCGTCACGTGTGCCGATTCCAGCCAATCAGGAGGCTGGAATCAGCAATGGAACGCACAGAGCCCATGGTGCACCATGGGAGAAGACCTGCGGTCCACCGTGGGTGAAGATCCCGGCGGCCATCTTCGCAAGGTAAGTAAGAAGTCACCGGAGCGCGGGGATTCGGGTAAGTACTATCCGTTTTTTTTTTTTTTTAAAGCCCTGCATCGGGTTTGTCTCGCGCCGAACGGGGGGGCTATTGAAAAAAAAAAAAACCCGTTTCGGCCCTGGACAACCCCTTTAAGACCGCGAGCAGATGACACTACTAACCCTCTTTCCATCTTCTGTAGATTATATGGGACCTACTGTAGCTCCATATGCCTGTAGGGGGCTCTTTGAGCTGTCCTATAACCTCCGGCATAGACCTCTGCAGTGGGCAGGATTCTTAAGGCTGCATTTAGATTGTCATGTGACTCACCTCGGTCAGCTTGCTTGTGTGCTGTCTGATCTGCGGGGACAGTGGGCATTGCCTATCCTACTCTCGTCTATGATGCCAACCAGAATAGGACATTTTTATCACACAGAGCTTCAGGCTTTATGAAAAAAGCTCTCATATGAATAGTCTAATTGGCTATAATGCATCCATGGACAGTACACAGACAAGAAATACAGCCATCTGAATAAGGCTTGAGGTTTCTAACAGGTTTTAACCCCTTAAGGTTGTAATCAAGAACTAAAGTATCAGTGGGGGTCTGCTGCTCAGGCCCACTGTCAATTGGCTGCCGTACTCGGGTGAGTGCCACAGTGACTTCTCTGCACAGTGTCGTACATTGTATGGTGGCTGTGCCTGGTATAGCAGCTCAATCCAATTCACTGGGACTGAACTGCTCTTAGGCCATGTGACTGATGCACGTGATGTTGTAGGCCTGAGCAAAGACAATAGCGTTAACCTAGGGATTAAACACACAGACGTATGCACAACTATGCCCACCGCTACAGAGCATAGTTATGCGTGAACCTTTTTTGGGGGTGGTTTCAGACTATTCGAACTGTGCTAGTGCATGTGAGTTTGAAATAAAAAGGAGGAGGATAGGTCCTGACCTAGCTTTTTCTTACGTAGTATTAATGCACGAGAATACCGCTAGTGAAAATGAAAGCATTGAAATCAATAGTTTCGTCTCTTCAATTAGCTGATTGGCACGGGTCCGGGGTAGCAGCCTCCCATCAATCTTATATTACTGACCTATCCTGAGGACAGGTCATCAATATCTTAATCTTGGAAAATCCCTTTAAGGACCGAACCAATTATGGCCTTCAGACCGGAGGAAATTTTTTCATCTTTGCCTCCCCACATTGCATCATGTTTTAAAATTCTCTTGTAGACGGCTTCCCTTAGATGCAGGCTATTTTATGGTATTTACTTGTCCAAAAAACATGACATACATGAAATATTTTTGTTTATGATGATGCCTGCCTTTTTTGCTGCAGTTTTTATTCACCCACGCGGTTTCTTTCAGATAGCGATGCTGCTATTTTGAAGAAAAATGACACGAGCTCCCAAAAATGCAGCAAAGGTGAGAAAAACCGAGAAAGTGAGAAAGTTTATAGGGTGTGTCATACGCTACTATTGAATTACAGCAAACACCTGGATACTGTGTTTTTTGCTGCAAAAAACCAATACAAACTTTTTTGTGTGTTTTTACAAAAAAAAAAAATTGCGTGAAGTAACCCTATAAGGGCGGCTTCACACAGGCGTATTTGTGTATGTTTTTGCACAGGGAATAGAACCCATTGATTTCAATGGGTTCGTTTTCATTTCTTTTTTTTTGCATGCGTATTTCTTGTGCGTGCGAATAAATTGGAGCTGATCTTTTTTTGTGCCCATTTGCGCACCAAGGTCCCCAAAGTCTATGGCAGATATGCAAATGCACGCTCAATGTGTGTACAAATGCGCAATATGCTGCCAATTTCTTGAAAAAAAGATCACTACAGGACTAGAGATGAGCGAGTATACTCGCTAAGGCACATTACTCGAGCGAGTAGTACCTTAGCCGAGTATCTCCCCGCTCGTCTCTAAAGATTCGGGGGCCGGCGGGGAGCGGCATGGGAGAGCGGGGAGGAACGGAGGGGAGATCTCTCTCTCCCTCTCTTCCCCCCCCCCCCCCCCGTTCCCCTCCACAACTCACCTGTCACCCGCGGCGGCCCCTGAATCTTTAGAGACGAGCGGGGAGATACTCAGCTAAGGTACTACTCGCTCGAGTAATGTGCCTTAGCGAGTATACTTGCTCATCTCTATTCAGGACCTCGTTCGGCTAAAGAGCCTTTTAAATTAGGGCTGCGGTGTGTTACACGTGTATAGAAACAGGCCCTGCATGCACAATGCGCAGACAAGCGTGCAAATCAACCTTGTTCATAGTGCAAATACATTGCTGGTCTCAAAACACAGAAAGTGTTGAGTCGATGTGGGAACTTGATGAGGGTATGGCGGCAAGAAAGCCAAATTGGATGAAACCTATAAAAATTAGATTTTTTTACATGAAGCCCCTTCTAACATGTTAAGGCTGAGTTCACACCGGTGATCAAAAATCCTTTTTTTCTGCTCCATCATGGCAGCAGGAAAACAGAATACCAGATCTGTGCTGTGGCCCCCAGTTAGACCACGTTGACTATAATGGGTTGTCCAACTTCCGTTTTGCCCTCCTGCAGTTTGTGCAGGATCTCTGCAGCAGACTCTAAATGGAATCTCCAATATAAATGTGAATATAGCCTCATCCTTCCAGTAAGGCTGTGTTCATATCTGTGGCGGGCGTTGCATTTTTCTGCTCCGTTCGGGAAGCAATAGAAGAGGAGTCGGCTGGAGCAAACCCAATGGTGTCAGAGGCTTTGGTCCCAGATGAATGTCTAGAGACCAAAAATGCCTTAGAAAGGGCTGTGAAGAATGAATGAACTGTGTAGTTACTGCCAACCAGAAAGACCCACCAAAGGTGGGCACGGCTGATGTGTAAAGAGCTATAGAAAGAAAAGACTGGTTGATAGGCACAATCCTCCAGAAAAGATGGTGGGCCAGTAGGATGTATTATCCAACTTCTCTTTTATTAAGCATATTAAAAAACCAGCATAGGATAGACATTTCGGGTCAAGCTGGGTGGGACTAAGGGCTTATTCAGACGGCGTATATCAGTCGGGTTTTCACGCCCGGCCGATATACACTGCCCCTCTCTGCAAGGGGAGGAGGCAAGCTGGGCGCCCCCTCTCCACCCCCCGACACTGTTTGCAATGGGAGGGGCAGGATGGAGCTAAGTTCTGCCCCCATCCCGCCCCCTCCCATTGCAAACAGGGGGACCCCATTAACTATAATGGGGTCAGTTCGGTTTCCACTCAGCTGGCCGGCATTTTACTTGAAGAAAAAGCATTGCTTCCAGTTCTTTGTGGTGGATCTGCAATGGAACCTCCGACTGGAAGTTCCAATGTAGATGTGAAGGCAGCCCTAGAGCGCTATCCATCTGAAAGAATAGGACAAGTCAAAGCAGTTTTTCTCTCCCCCAAAGCAGGCAGAAAAATAGTACACCAAAATGATATATCCTGATTACATCATTGGATGGTTTTCATAGTTTGTACTGAGTTTCTACTTTTTTATGCTATGTATATTTTTACTTCTTGTGATTACAGAACGTTCCGTAATTAAACCACAAACATTCCAAACTTCACTTTCAAGTCTTTATTCGCACGCACTTAATTGAGTTGACTTGCCTGCAGGTCTGTAGAAGATCCCAGCAGTACATTATATCAACAAAACATTTTTGATTATTACCTGTTTTTGCTGCTCAAAAATAACTTGCATCGGTTTCAAAATTTACATTTTTTTCCAAATGTTGTGATTTCTGTGATTTGATTTAAGCTTCAGCTGCATTATTGCAAGTTTACAGCATCTCTCTGTCCAAATTATAGAATTTCCATAAGTTTATGAATGTTTCTCTTAGCTTAAGAAGAATTTTATTTGTTAGAGCAGCAGTTTGTGCTCTGGAGCTGCTCCTCCTGTAACTGGGGAGACGTTGCAACAATAGTGAGCATTTTAGGTGTTATGGAGGACCCTTTGTGGAAAGTGGATTTTGTAGGTTTAAAACTTGGTGCAACTGACCTCTCCCCTACCGATTGAAGCATCACCCCCGCTTAGACAAGTGACCTAAAGGCTAGAAGCAGGGTGTTTTGAGTGCTGGTCATGACCCCCTCCCTGACCAACATGGCTGTGGCCAGACAGCCCAGGGAAAGGATTCTTCCACCTGAAAGGTCCTGAAATTTTTGGCCCTTTTAGCGTGATATAAAAGGGTCAGCCTTTGCAACACCAATAGTGGAGCAGCAGGGACACCTAGCTGTGGGATGTAAGCTGCTTCTAAAATATTGAGGATCCTGAGCTGTAGCCAGAGACAAAGCCATCGCAGTGAGACTTTTACAGAAATGTCGCAGACTACAGGGACATTGTAAACCTGTGTGGAAAAGCTGTCAATTGAGGATCGATAAGCCATGAGAGGCAAAGTTTGACCTGCGCTATGAATACAACGAATCAGGATCGGGTTGTAAGTGAGGCCGGCCTCATTAAAAACTGAACAGTGTACATAGCAGTAGTGACTTTTCAGAGATTAAGCAGGCCTGCTGTTAGTGCAGTGAAGTGTACACTATTCTTTGGAGACACTGTAATTGTAAGGAAGCTTGAAGAATAAATAGTGAATAGAGATGAGCGAACGTACTCGTCCGAGCTTGATACTCGTTCGAGTATTAGGGTGTTCGAGATGCTCGTTACTCGTAACGAGCACCACGTGATGTTCGAGTTACTTTCACTTTCTTCCCTGAGAAATTTGCGCGCTTTTCTGGCCAATAGAAAGACAGGGAAGGCATTACAACTTCCCCCTGCAACGTTCAAGCCTTATACCACCCCCCTGCAGTGAGTGGCTGGCGAGATCAGGTGTCACCCGAGTATTGAAATCTGCCCCTCCCGCGGCTCGCCTCAGATGCATTCTGACATTAGTTCAGGGAAAGTGCTATCGTGTTGGAGCTGCTATAGGGAGAGTGTTAGGAGTATTTTAGGTTTCAAGAACCCCAACGGTCCTTCTTAAGGCCATAAATCTTCTCTATATGCGCTCAATTGGGCCGGCGGCAGCGGCGCCAACCCCATTGAGAACATATAGAAGACAAATCCTTCTTCTCTGCCACAGCTGTAACAGCTGTGGCAGAGAAGAACGATGTTTGCCCATTGAATTCAATGGAGCCAGCAATACAGCAGGTTCCACTGAAAGCAATGGGCTGCCGGCGATCGCAGGATGAATTGTCGGGAAGGGGTTAAATATATAACCCCTTCCCTGCAATTCATCCAGAAATGTGTTACAATAAAAATATATACCGGCGTATAAGGCGACGGGGCGTATAAGACGACCCCCCCAACTGTCACCTTATACACCGGCAATACAGTGGAGCAAAGAATAAAAATCATTACTTACTTCTTCTGACGTTCCGCGGTGCTCCTGCAGGCTGTTGCTCCCTCCTGGTTCCCGGCAGAGCATTGATTTCTCTATGAAGGGCTTTAAATCCACGCCTCCAGAAACACACGTGCCTTCAGCCAATCACAGCCAATGACAATGATGTCATTGAATGGCTGTGATTGGCTGTGTTTCTGGAGGCGGGGATTTCAAGCCCTGCCTCCAGAAAGCAATACTCTGCCGTGGACCAGGAGGGAGCAACAGCCTGCAGGAGCGCCGCAGAACGTCAGAAGAAGTAAGCAATGATTTTTATTCTTTGCTCCACTGTATTGCCAGCGTATAAGGTGACAGTTGGGGGGTCGTCTTATACGCCCCGTCGCCTTATACGCCGGTATATATTTTTATTGTAACACATTTCTGGATGAATTGCAGGGAAGGGGTTATATATTTAACCCCTTCCCGACAATTCATCCTGCGATAGCCGGCAGGCCATTGCTTTCAGTGGAACCTGCTGTATTGCTGGCTCCATTGAATTCAATGGGCAAACATCATTCTTCTCTGCCACAGCTGTTACAGCTATGGCAGAGGAGAACGATCTTTACGCTGACAGTGCGGGGGGGGGGGGGGCACTCTTGCCGCTATTGTGGCTTAATAGTGGGACCTGGGAACTTGAGATGCAGCCCAACATGTAGCCCCTCGCCTGCCCTATCCGTTGCTGTGTCATTCCCATCACTTTCTTGAATTGCCCAGATTTTCACAAATGGAAACCTTAGCAAGCATCGGTGATATACAAAAATGCTTGGGTCACCCATTGACTTCAATGGGGTTCGTTACTCGAAACGAACCCTCGAGCATTGCGAAAATTTCGTCCCGAGTAACGAGCACCCGAGCATTTTGGTGCTCGCTCATCTCTAATAGTGAACTGTGATTGGGACTTTTGTCGGTACTGAGCCTTAACACTTATGAATGCTAGCATTACAGATTCTACAAATTTTCTCAGGATGTTGCAGGTCGCAGAGAGTATTTTGTTATCTACAAACTATGGGTGCTGCGATTTGCTGTTTTGATAAATTCTTTTATCAAATTTACCATCACCACATCCTCAGGCAGAGAGTTCCATAGTCTCACTGCTTTTACAATAAAGAGGCCCCTTCTATGTCGGTGTGGAAACCTTCTTTTCTCTAGACGTAGAAGGCCCCCCCTTGTTACAGTCCTGTCTATAAACAGATGATGGGAGAGATCTCTGTATTGTCCCTTGATATATTTATACATAGTTATTGGGTCGCCCCTCAGCCATATTTTTTCTAAACTAAATAACCCCAATTTTGATCACCTCTCTGGGTATTGTAGTCCGCCCATTCCATTTATTACTTTAGTTGCCCACCTTTGAACCCGCTCAAGATCTGATATGTCCTTCTTGAGTCCCATTGCCCCAAACTGTATGCAATATTCCATGTGTGGTCTGAAAAAGTCAAGATAAAGTTCCCTGCTGTAAAAGGATATTATAAAGAATGCAGCATGATGATAATGTTTTAGATTATGTTTACCATTTAGCAGCATTCAGGTCTTGTGCCCGCTGCATGCTGGGAGAAGAGTCTGTAGCCTGTGCTATGTGCACTAATGCCCATTTCCCCAGTAACATGAGGAGGTAATAAATGGTGGTTTCCGCTCTCAGAGTTAGGAAAAGTGACAATGAAAGCAAGTGAGTAAGGCTCAGAGCAAAGGAGAGAAGCTGAGAAATTATCTCAAAGCAAGGGGGGAAATTTGAAGGCAATACGGTCTACTTCCTCCCACAGAGCGAGAAGAACAGCACTGCTTCAGCTCCATTAATACTTTCAATGTTTAGCCAAATGGATCATTTCTTTACCGATGTTCCACTCCAGGACTTGGATACTAACCGGGGAGCAGACCCACAAGGGTCACGCACCATTAGTGTCAGTCCAGTAGTCAAGAAGTCGAATTGGGCAGTGGAGGATGAATCGGTTGAACCATTCAAGAAATCTGAAATCCTATAAGATGCAGGTAAGCCCTTCATGAGAGGTCCAAGATTTCCCAGCAGGACCCAGCTAATGCCAACCCTGCCGCCACGGACATCAACTTGCACTAGCTTTGCATCTGTGAATTTTAAATGTTAAAGTGTCAAGTTAAAGGAGATGTCCCGAGGCAGCAAGTGGGTCTATACACTTCTGTATGGCCATAATAATGCACTTTGTAATGTACATTGTGCATTAATTATGAGCCATACAGAAGTTATAAAAAGTTTTATACTTACCTGCTCCGTTGCTGGCGTCCTCGTCTCCATGGTGCCGACTAATTTTCGCCCTCCGATGGCCAAATTAGCCGCGCTTGCGCAGTCCAGGTCTTCTTCTGTTCTCTATGGGGCTCCGTGTAGCTCCGCCCCGTCACGTGCCGATTCCAGCCAATCAGGAGGCTGGAATCGGCAATGGACCGCACAGAAGAGCTGCGGTCCACGGAGGTAGAGGATCCCGGCGGCCATCTTCAGCGGTAAGTATTGAAGACGCCGGACCGCCGGGATTCAGGTAAGCGCTGTGCGGGTGGTTTTTTTAACCCCTGCATCGGGGTTGTCTCGCGCCGAACGGGGGGGGGGTTTAAAAAAAAAAAAACCCGTTTCGGCGCGGGACATCTCCTTTAAAGTTTGCTACATTTTAAACTATAGCTATCCAGAAGGTCTTGAAATCTGTTCCGTATAGAGAAGATGAGTCAGAATGGTGAGATTCTGCACGGTAGGAAGTTTAGAGGTCCTTATGGTCAGTGGTCAACAATATGCGCATATCCCAGGTCATCAGGAGATTCGGCGTCACGTTGCACCTGTGCTGACCACGGCAATCCATCTACTCTGCAGCTCAATGGGTGGGATTTGATGTACAGACACAAAGTGAAAAGGATAATGTTTGCATATATCCACTAAATCCATGCAGAGAGGAGGAGGCATTGCCAGGCTAATACCCCTTTCAGCCTGCCGGGCACAGATGAAGGTGGGGAAGGGGGGGACAGCGCTGCGTTTAGTTCCTTTTCTGGCTTTCAGAGTCGTGTGACTGAGCCGCAGCCAGATCTGTTTTGCTTTGATATCATTTTGTTGTTTAATCGTGTCATCACTTTCTTTCATCTGCTCTCGATGTCCCCGGTTTTGTTCTGCTGTGAATTTCATTTGACCCTCTCAACCAGACGCAGGACATTTTACCTATTTGCTGTTTGTTTGTTTCTTTTTTTTTAAATCTCATCCCTACTTCTAAAATCAGGTCTGTGTGTTGCAGAATAGGTGCAAATGAAAGTAACGACTAAGAGTGCTTAACCCCTGAATGACCAGAGGGTTTTAGTCCTAAATGACTAGATACTTTTTAGACACTTGGAGGTGCAGCAGCCAAACTTTTTGTTTACTTGTTGTGCTACCAAAATACTTTTTGTGGGGTTTTTTTTGCAACTTATAGGCATTTGACATACTGTCCTTTTTTAATAGTAATACGGTTTGTCTTTTTTTGCTTATTAAGGGCAAACTGTTGAGAAAGTCTTTCATTATTTTAGGTAATAGTTTTGTTTATTTTGTAAATTTACAAATTCACATTGAAATAAAGTTTTAGAATGAGTCCACCATTTTCTTTTCTATGCCGATTTTTATCAAAATAATAGAAACATAGAATGGTAGAGTTGAAGGGACTCCAGGGTCATCGGGTCCAACCCCCTGCTCAGTGCAGGATCACTAAATCATCCCAGACAGATGTCTGTCCAGCCTTTGTTTGAACACTTCCATTGAAGGAGAACTCACCACCTCCTGTGGTAACCTGTTCCACTCATTGATCACCCTCAGGGCTTAGTCACACGGGCGTTTATTGCCGCGATTTGCGCATGCGCATGCGTCCGGCGATTTTTTAAAACCATTGCTTTGCAATGGTATCGGACACATGAGCGCTTTTTATGCGCTCGTCCGATAAATTAGAGAACAGAAATCGCAGATCGCACCTATCTGCAATCTGCGATTCCTGTTCTCTTCTCTATATGCGCTCAATGGGGCCGGCGGCAGCAGCGCCGACCCCATTGAGAACATACAGAAGACAAATCATTCTTCTCTGCCACAGCTGTAACAGCTGTGGCAGAGAAGAACAATGTTTGCCCATTAAATTCAATGGAGCGGCAATACAGCCGACTCCATTGAAAGCAATGGGCTGCCGGCGTGCGCGGGATGAATTGTCGGGGAGGGGTTAAATATATAACCCCTTTCCTGCAATGCATCCTTAAATGTGAAAAAATAAAAAAAAAGGATGTACTCACCAGCTCCCGGCAGCTGGAGATCCCGGCGGCTGGCCTGCAGTGGGTGTGAAGGGGTGTGACTCAGACTGGCCCCTGATTGGCTCAGCCTGAGCCAATCAGAGGCTGATCTCAGTCACACCCATTCATGAATTCATGAATGGGTGTGACTGAGACTTGCTTCTGATTGGCTCAGCGCTGAGCCAATCAGGGGCAAGTCTGAGTCACACCTCCTTCACACCCACTGCAGGTCGGCCGCCGGGATCTCCAGCTGCCGGGAGCTGGTGAGTACATCCTTTTCTTTAATTTTTTCACATTTAAGGATGCATTGCAGGGAAGGGGTTATATATTTAACCCCTCCCCGACAATTCATCCCACACTCGCCCGCAGCGCTTGCATTCAATGGAGCCGCTGTATTGCCGGCTCCATTGAATGCAATGCGCTGGACAGCTCCGGCCCGTTTCTAATGAAACGCGGCTAGGAGCAGATTTTCGGGCGATTTTTGGGCCGATTTTTCGGCGCCGGTCACGCGATTTGCACATGCGCATCCGTCATGCGATGCGCAAATCGCGTGAAAAAACGCCCGTGTGACTAAGGCCTCACTGTCTAATATCTAATCCGTGTCTCTTCCTTTTCAGTTTCATCCCATTGCTTCAAGTCTTTTCTTGTGCAGATGAGAATAGGGCTGATCCCTCTGCACTGTGACAGCCCTTCAGATATTTGTAGACCGCTATTAAGTCTCCTCTTTTTTGCAAGCTCCTGAAATCACACGTGGACCTGTGAAGCAGGTGGTGGTGTATATGGTGCAGCGGTGACAACAGGCGGGCAGACTGTACATTTACAAAAAACCCTCTGCTGAATGAGCTGCTTTAACATAATAGTTGGGCACTTTACTTGCACGTCGCATTTAGCATCACACAGTTATTTAACACATTAGATGTAACACTTGGTTAAATTTCCTTCACACCGCTTTTGGAATTTGGCAGCAGCAAGACATCTGATCGTAACTCAGGCCATCCTTAAATGCGCCCAACACTTGCCTCTCTACTTGTACCTAGATCTTTAATACCCTGATGGAGCCATGTCCATACACTCGGATGCACAGCATTGTAGATGTAAATATTTCCAAGGCCTAATATACTCTTGCTTCGTCAAAGGTCTTGCTGCTTCATCCCATCAGACATACATAATTAATAGAGATGAGCGAACGTACTCGTCTGAGCTTGATATTCGTGCGAATATTAGGGTGTTCGGGATGCTCGTTACTCGTAACGAGTACCACGCGGTGTTCCGGTTACTTTCAGTTTCCTCTCTGAGACGTTAGCGCGCTTTTCTGGCCAATTGAAAGACAGGGAAGGCATTACAACTTCCCCCTGTGACGTTCAAGCCCTATACCACCCCCCTGCTGTGAGTGGCTGGGGCGATCAGATGTCACCCGAGTATAAAAGTCGGCCCCTCCCGCGGCTCGCCTCAGATGCCGTGTGAGTTAGTGAGGGAAAGTGCTGTTCTATTGGAGTTGCTGTAGGGAGAGTGTTTGTAGTGAGTGTAGGCTTCAAGAACCCCAACGGTCCTTCTTAGGGCCACATCTACGTGTGTGCAGGCTGCTGTTAGCAATGGAGAAATTTGTTTTTTTTCCTCAAAATCGGCAGTGCAGAGCATTGCACCCGGTATTAGGGACAGAAGTGGTGCTTAGGCAGGGAGAGTGTTAGGAGTGAGTGTAGCCTTCAAGAACCTCAACGGTCCTTTCTAGGGCCACATTTAACTGTGTGGAGTACTGTGCAGGCTGCAGTTAGCTGTGTTGCTTTTTTTTTTTTTCCTCAAAATCGGCGGTGCAGAGCATTGCACCCTGCATTGATACTACAGGCACAGAATTGTGTAGGCAGGGCCACAACACAGTTATTAGTCATTGAATAGACGCAGTGGGCCTTTTCTTTTTTAACAAAAGGGAAAAAAGTATATTTGCCCTGCCTCTGTCAGTCCTAAGGGCTCTGGGTACGTGTGTGCTGCGTGGAGAACCTAAAAAAATCAGACGCAACCAGCTACGGTTGAGTGCAGCCTTGCGCCAATTTCTTTCCTGCCTGGGAAATGCCTGCTCTGCCACAGTTAATAACTCTGCAACAGTAAAGTTCTGTGACACTTTTGCAGGGCCGCAACACAGTTATATTAGTCATTGAATAGACGCAGTGGGCCTTTTCTTTTTTAACAAAAGGGAAAAAAGTATATTTGCCCTGCCTCTGTCAGTCCTAAGGGCTCTGGGTACGTGTGTGCTGCATGGAGAACATTAAAAAAATCAGACGCAACCAGCTACGGTTGAGTGCAGCCTTGCGCCAATTTCTTTCCTGCCTGGGAAATACCTGCTCTGCCACAGTTAATAACTCTGCAACAGTAAAGTTCTGTGACACTTTTGCAGGGCCGCAACACAGTTATTAAACTTATTATTCATTCACTAGAGGCAGTGGGCCTTTCCTTTTTAAAAAAAGTTAAAAAATTATATTTGGCCTGCAGTCTTGCGCCAATTTCTTTCCTGCCTGTGAAATCAAATCACTGGTAATACAGCATGCTGAGGGGTGGGGGTAGGCCTAGAGGACGTGGACGCGGCCGAGGACGCGTAGGCCCAAGTGAGGGTGTGGGCACAGGCCGAGCTCCTGATCCAGGTGTGTCGCAGCCGACTGCTGCGCGATTAGGAGAGAGGCACGTTTCTGGCGTCCCCACATTCATCGCCCAATTAATGGGTCCACGCGGGAGACCTTTATTAGAAAATGAGCAGTGTGAGCAGGTCCTGTCCTGGATGGCAGAAAGTGCTTCGAGCAACCTATCGTCCAGCCACAGTTCTGCGCCGTCCACTGCTGCAAATCCGAATCCTCTGTCTGCTGCTCCTCCTTCCTCCCAGCCTCCTCACTCCACTACAATGACACATGCTCAGGAGCGGGAACACTCCCAGGAACTGTTCTCGGGCCCCTGCTCAGATTGGGCAGCAGTGGTTCCTCTCCCACCAGAGGAGTTTATCGTCACTGATGCACAACTATTGGAAAGTTCCCGGGGTCCGGGGGATGAGGCTGGGGACTTCCGCCAACTGTCTCAAGAACTTTCTGTGGGTGAGGAGGACGATGACGATGAGACACAGTTGTCTTGCAGTGAGGTAGTAGTAAGGGCAGTAAGTCCGAGGGAGGAGCGCACAGAGGATTCGGAGGAAGAGCAGCAGGACGATGAGGTGACTGACCCCACCTGGTGTGCAACGCCTACACAGGACAGGTCTTCAGAGGGGGAGGCACAGGCAGCAGCAGGGCAGGTTGCAAGAGGCAGTGCGGTGGCCAGGGGTAGAGGCAGGGCCAGACCGAATAATCCACCAACTGTTTCCCAAAGCGCACCCTCGCGCCATGCCACCCTGCAGAGGCCGAGGTGCTCTAAGGTCTGGCAGTTTTTCACCGAGACGCCTGACGACCGACGAACAGTGGTGTGCAACCTTTGTCGCGCCAAGATCAGCCGGGGAGCCACCACCAACAGCCTCACCACCCCCAGCATGCGCAGACATATGATGGCCAAGCACCCCACAAGGTGGGACGAAGGCCGTTCACCGCCTCCGGTTTGCACCGCTGCCTCTCCCCCTGTGCCCCAACCTGCCACTGAGATCCAACCCCCCTCTCAGGACACAGGCACTACCGTCTCATGGCCTGCACCCACACCCTCACCTCCGCTGTCCTCGGCCCCATCCACCAATGTCTCGCACCGCACAGTCCAGCCGTCGCTAGCGCAAGTGTTGGAGCGCAAGCGAAAGTACGCCGCCACGCACCCGCACGCTCAATCGTTAACCGTCAACATAGCCAAATTTATCAGCCTTGAGATGCTGCCGTATAGGGTTGTGGAAACGGAGGCTTTCAAAGCTATGATGGCGGCGGCGGCCCTGCGCTACTCAGTTCCCAGTCGCCACTACTTTTCCCGATGTGCCGTCCCAGCCCTGCACGACCACGTCTCCCGCAACATTGTACGCGCCCTCACCAATGCGGTTAGTGGCAAGGTCCACTTAACTACAGACACGTGGACAAGCACAGGCGGGCAGGGCCACTACATCTCCCTGACGGCACATTGGGTGAATTTAGTGGAGGCTGGGACAGAGTCAGAGCCTGGGACCGCTCACGTCCTACCCACCCCCAGAATTGCGGGCCACAGCTCGGTGGTGGTATGTTCGGCGGTGTATGCTTCCTCCACTAAAGCACCCTCCTCCTCCTCCTCCTCAACCTCTGTCTCGCAATCTAGATGTGTCAGCAGCAGTAGGACGTCGCCAGCAGTCGGTGTCGCGCAGCGTGGCAGCACAGTGGTGGCAAGCGTCAGCAGGCCGTGCTGAAACTACTCAGCTTAGGAGATAGGAGGCACACGGCCCACGAACTGCTGCAGGGTCTGACAGAGCAGACCGACCGCTGGCTTGCGCTGCTGAGCCTCCAACCGGGCATGGTCGTGTGTGACAACGGCCGTAACCTGGTGGCGGCTCTGCAGCTCGGCAGCCTCACGCACGTGCCATGCCTGGCCCACGTCTTTAATTTGGTGGTTCAGCGCTTTCTGAAAAGCTACCCACGCTTGTCAGACCTGCTCGTAAAGGTGCGCCGGCTCTGTGCACTTTTCCGCAAGTCCCACACGGACGCTGCCACCCTGCGCACCCTGCAACATCGCTTTAATCTGCCAGTGCACCGACTGCTGTGCGACGTGCCCACACGGTGGAACTCTACGCTCCACATGTTGGCCAGGCTCTATGAGCAGCGTAGAGCTATCGTGGAATACCAACTCCAACATGGGCGGCGCAGTGGGAGTCAGCCTCCTCAATTATTTTCAGAAGAGTGGGCCTGGTTGGCAGACATCTGCCAGGTCCTTGGAAACTTTGAGCAGTCTACCCAGGTGGTGAGCGGCGATGCTGCAATCATTAGCGTCACCATTCCTCTGCTATGCATCTTGAGAAGTTCCCTGCAAACCATAAAGGCAGCCGCTTTGCGCTCGGAAACGGAGGCGGGGGAAGACAGTATGTCGCTGGATAGTCAGAGCACCCTCCTGTCTATATCTCAGCGCATTCAGGAGGAGGAGGAGGAGGAGCATGAGGAGGATGAGGAGGAGGGGGAAGAGACAGCTTGGCCCACTGCTGACGGTACCCCTGCTGCTTGCCTGTCATCCTTTCAGCGTGTATCGCCTGAGGAGGATGAGGAGGAGGAGGAGGAGGAGGAGGATCCTGAAAGTGATCTTCCTAGTGAAGACAGCCATGTGTTGCGTACGGGTACCCTGGCACACATGGCTGACTTCATGTTAGGATGCCTTTCTCGTGACCCTCGCGTTGCACGCATTCTGGCCACTACGGATTACTGGGTGTACACACTGCTCGACCCACGCTATAAGGAGAACCTTCCCAGTCTCATTCCCGAAGAGGAAAGGGGTTCGAGAGTGTTGCTATACCACAGGACCCTGGCGGACAAGCTGATGGTAAAATTCCCATCCGACAGCGCTAGTGGCAGAAGGCGCAGTTCCGAGGGCCAGGTAGCAGAGGAGGTGCAGAGATCGAGCAGCATGTACAGCCCAGGCAGTGCAACAGTCTTTAAGGGCCTGGACAGCTTTATGGCTCCCCACCAAGACTGTGTCACCGCTCCCCAGTCAAGGCTGAGTCGGCGGGAGCACTGTAAAAGGATGGTGAGGGAGTACGTAGCGGATCGCACGACCGTCCTCCGTGACGCCTCTGCCACCTACAACTACTGGGTGTCGAAGCTGGACACGTGGCCTGAACTCGCGCTGTATGCCCTGGAGGTGCTTGCTTGTCCTGCGGCTAGCGTCTTGTCGGAGAGGGTGTTTAGTGCGGCTGGGGGAATCATCACGGATAAGCGTACCCGCCTGTCAACCGACAGTGCCGACAGGCTAACACTCATCAAGATGAACAAAGCCTGGATTTCCCCAGACTTCTTTTCTCCACCAGCGGACAGCAGCGATACCTAAGCAATACGTAGGCTGCACCCGCGGATGGAAGCTACGTTCTCTCTCACCATCCAAAATGGGGACATTTCTGCTTCATCAATCTGTGTCTAATATTCCTCCTCCTCCTCCTGCTCCTCCTCCTGAAACCTCACGTAATCACGCTGAACGGGCAATTTTTCTTAGGGCCACAAGGCTCACTCATCTAATTTTTCTAAACAATTTTTATATGTTTCAATGCTCTTAAAAGCGTTGGAACTTTAACTTGAAACAATTTTTCGTTAAACTGGGCTGCCTCCAGGCCTAGTTACCACTTAAGCCACATTAACCAAAGCGATTAATGGGTTTCACCTGCCATCTTGGTTGGGCATGGCCAATATTTACTGAGGTACATTAGTACTGTTGGTACACCAATTTTTTGGGGCCCTCACCTACAGTGTAATCATAGCAATTTGTATGTTCTTCGCCTGCACTCATGGTACAGAAGTGTGTGTGGGGTTGGCCTACACTTTAGCTACATAAATGTAACTTGGGCCTTGGCTATACTGCAGCTACTGAAATAGAACTAAGACTGCGCTCCCACTATACTGCTGCTTCGGAATTGTTACTGGGGCCTGTCTTGAGTGCTACTATTGCTGACATGGAACGAAGACTGCGCTCCCGCTATAATGCTGCTAGTGATATGTTAGTGGGGCCTGTCCTAATGCTACGGCTGAAATGTTACGAATTATGGGCTCTGCCTATACCGCTGCTAATGGTATGTCTCTGGGGTGTGGAAACAGAGGCTTCCCAAAGACATGATGGCGGCGAGGCCATTTCCCACCAACGCGGTTACTGTTAAGGTGCATATAACCACGGACACGTGAAGAGGACACATAGTGCCTCAAAAACATCCCCCTCCTCCTCCAACAGGGAAAACATTCTTGGCAAATGCCTTTGCATTGGTTCGTCTGGTGGCAGTCCAAGAATTTCACCTTTACCGACACTACAAGAGAGCCCCCCCACCATCCCCCCGCCACGGCCCACTTAATCCTGGCCACATTCCGAAAACCAACAAAATAAAACTGCGCTACTAGGTCCGCAGTCACCACCACATTACCACCAACGCGGTTACTGTTAAGGTGCATATAACCACGGACACGTGGAGAGGACACGTAGTGCCTCAAAAACATCCCCCCGCCACGGCCCACTTAATCCTGGCCACATTCCGAAAACCAACAAAATAAAACCGCGCTACTAGGTCCGCAGTCACCACCACATTACCACCAACGCGGTTACTGTTAAGGTACATATTACCAGTCTGACTGGGGCATGCAGACACCTTGACAGAATGAATAGTGTGTGGCACATAGGTTCCCCATTGCTATGCCCACGTGTGCAGCTCCTGATGGCGGTGGCACAGGATTCTATTTCTCATTGCTTCTGTACAGCATTGTGGGCTATCGCCCCGCCCCTTTTAAAGAGGGTCGCTGCCTAGCCGTGCCAACCCCTCTGCAGTGTGTGCCTGCGGTTCCTCCTCATGGCAGACGCACTTCTAAATAGACATGAGGGTGGTGTGGCATGAGGGCAGCTGAAGGCTGCGCAGGGACACTTTGGTGTGCGCTGTGGGGGGAAGGGGGGGTGGTTGGTCAGCATGTAACCCAGGAGAAGTGGCAGTGGAGTGTCATGCAGGCAGTGATTGTGCTTTGTTGGAGCTAGTGTGGTGCTTAGCAAAGGTATGCCATGCTAATGAGGGCTTTTCAGAAGTAAAAGTTGTTGGGAGGGGGGGGGGCCCACTCTTGCCGCTATTGTGGCTTAATAGTGGGACCTGTGAACTTGAGATGCAGCCCAACATGTAGCCCCTCGCCTGCCCTATCCGTTGCTGTGTCGTTCCCATCACTTTCTTGAATTGCCCAGATTTTCACACATGAAAACCTTAGCGAGCATCGGCGAAATACAAAAATGCTCTGGTCGCCCATTGACTTCAATGGGGTTCGTTATTCGAAACGAACCCTCGAGCATCGCGAAAAGTTCGTTCCGAGTAACGAGCACCCGAGCATTTTGGTGCTCGCTCATCTCTAATAATTAATTAACAACTCCCATGCTCTCTGCATTATGTTTTGTTACTGACTACAATGGGTTAAACATCATCACTCAAACCTAGCAGCAACAATTCGCCTGATCGAACATTGAGTACCTACTCCATACGCCACTAACTGTAGCCTCAACCTATATTGCCCGATTGGAGCTGTGTCTTTTTGCACAAGAGGGCCAACGTCGTTGACGTCAACTTTACCAATTTACTTTATGTGTACCTCACTACGGCATACTCTTCTATGACAGTGTCAGGTAGTCGTTGTGCTGTTAAAACAGTTTGCATAAACTCTACTCATATCGCCTCCAAATGTCAAGACTCAATTCTGGTCACAGCCCCAATTATAGTGTTCGACGCCTTCTTAACTCAACAGCAGGCCAGCTCAGTAACAAACTACAAAAGTCCTTTATGGTGTGCACACCTATATTAGGGGCCTCATTTAAATCTCATTAGCGGTTGGTATGACCTGTTATGACTGTCCCTCCAGGTTGGGGCCACAAATACTCTGCTTTCCCCCAGACACCTTCTTCAGACTTCAGAGCCCTTTTGGTCATCCATCTTTGGTCCTCTCTTATGCAACTCCAGTACGTGGACAGTGGTGCTGCCAAAAACAGTGATATCAAGCAAAACTGCTATTTACCTTATTTTCCTAAAATGACATTTTTGTGCTAAAAAATAACTCTAAAATTCTGCCACTAGGGGTTTCCCTTCCTCCTAGCTTGATCTCCCCTGCCTGCCGCCTGTTGATTGGCAGGAAATGTGGAGAGATTAGAACAGGGGTGGAGGAGCTCATTGAAATATACAGAGAGCAGTGGGGACTGGGAGAAGAGTGAAAAAGGCTGATACAGGTGTTTCCCTAGCTAATAGTCACTTTTTACTGTGTTTTACCTACAGAAATCACTTCTTCACTGCTCAGGCTTGCTGTACACTGTCCTACATGCTGATTTTATTTCTGTGTGTTACTTGCATTTAGAGAGCAGCATCTGCAGTTCTTTGTGCACCATCTATAGAACACAGCACAGCAGTCAGGCTCCCCCAACAGTTCTGAGAGGATTGAGCATCAGATGTATACCCTACAGAAAAAAAATGGGAACAATTATAGGATACAATCATATAATGACCAAAAATAGAATTATTCCTCATCTATACACATAACAGCTTATTCTGAAATGTCATCTGAAAAGTTTGACAAACTTTAAGATCAAGAGCAAATTTCACAATTCAGTTATGTGCTAATTTGACATTGTTAGTAGTTTTCTTCTCTGTTAATTTTGTCATGTTGTTACATGTATTATATATCTTTAGTTTGTCATGTTTTCATGGTTAACAGGCTACATAGAAGGTAAAGCACTAAGTGAGAAGCCAGCAGTGAAATCTGTCAGTCTAAATGCTCTGCACGAGCACTAACGACCTTAGCGATGACCGCAGCGCTCGTGAAGCCATTTAGACAGTTGTCATCCCATGTAAAAGGGACAGAAGACCCTGAGACAAGTAAGCCTAACTGAACAAAGCTGAACTAAGAAACAAGACAAAAACATATAATAGAGAAAATGCAAACAACACACTTTGAGGCTAGGTAGAAAAGACTTCATTAGAAATAACCACAGGAAGAAACTGATATTGACAAGAAACAAAGCTAGGCTAAGAATAAGACACTAGAAGCTTACAAGGAACACTGGATTTAAATGAACATAGCTTACGCTATAACCAGCAACGTATTGCAGAAGCCTAAAATTTTTAAAAAGAGGCTAGCTAATTAGGAACTCCTCTGCAAATGAGTCTAGGCTGCAGCAGTGGGATCAACTAATACACTCTTGTGGAGTTACATAACAACTGCCTCAACAACAAACTAGTAGACACAAGAGAATGGCAGAACATGAGAATTCCTGCAGATCAGAACCAATAATCTCTATAATGCTCCGCCCCCATGGGCCCTGCACTAGATATGACACATTGTATCATTTTTGTCTATAATCTTTTTAGTTTTTCTAGACACTTGTTGCGCTGCCTGTTGCCTTTCCCTCTTTATCCCCTCTGGTAGAATTCCATTGATGTCTCAGAGCCTGACTGCAATCATATCAGTGATGATAAATGTAACTAATATTTTAAATACGCTACATAAATAAATGTGCAATATAAACAGGCTATTAAGAAGATGATGGAGCGCTGACAGCGGCGGCTGCAGATGAAGCTGCCGTCTCCTTGTCATGGTAACGGAGTAACATACCTTTTAGCAATCTAAGATAACAGAGCAGCACAATACAATTATCCTGAGTAAATGAAATTAGAAGATGCAAATCAAGTGTAAATAAGTATTTATATGCTGGACCCGATCCAGCAAGAAGTTTTGCCCGAGTTGCGTTTCATCTCCGGAGATGTTTTATTGGAACTAATTCAGCATTTATTATTTTTGAGATTTGTTGAAGTCCCGACTCTGGTTTCATAATTCACTCAAATAATTTATCTCCAAACTTTTGCAAATGTGTCTGCGTCCGTCCTAGGAGATATTTTGTACAGTCGTCCGACTCTCCAAAGTTATTCTCAAAGCATTAAGCGAATCTAATAAAAATTTGTTAAATGGCCCATTAGGGAGGCAGTAGAATAGGCAGATGTAGCAGGCTGTGTTTGTTAACCCCTTATCACCAGCCATACCGCTATATGCATCCTAGCTGTATATGCCCCATGCAGTTAGGACATATATATATATGTGCATAATATATTTTGTGTGTGGAACAGGGTGAGGAGCCGAGCCAGCTCCATACATGGTGGGTATCTGCTGTCTTTGGCAGCTGACCACCCACCTGCAACAGCAGCTATCGGAGATAATACCGATCATTGCTGTAAATTCTGAATGTCCTGATTGATAGGCATTTAAATTTTTTGAACAACCCAGCCACAATGAGGGCTCAGTAACACGGTCGCCGATCCGCCCATGTTCCTGCACAATAAGATGGCCACACCGCGTGTGGACGACTCATTGCATGACCGGCTCCTTTGCCGGCCATGTGTTTTTTCATCCGCAATTGCAGTGCAGCGGTCTTAATTGTGCAGGAACACGGGTGGATCGGCACCCGTGTGACTGAGCTCTAAGGTCGTGAGATGCCCTCCGGATGTCATGGCAGCCTAGAGACTTCTGAAGTTTCCCCAGGATTGTTTGTCTATTAAGACGTGCCTGTGGCATGCCTTGACAGGAGTTTTCCAACTACTTAAAAGTCCTGTATAACTACAATTATCCTTCCCAGTTGCTGCTGACCAGGACATATGACTGCTGCAGCCTATTGCTGGCCACAGCATTGACCATCTGTAGCTAGTGACTGGTTGCAGCAGTCATATGTTCGGGTCAGCAGCAACCAGGAAGGACAGAGGAGTAGCAAAGCAATTTTAAGTGGTGGGAAAACTCCTTGAATAAGAAGCCTGTTAAGATACAATATAAAGCAATACTATAGTATTGCGTTATACTGTATAAATGAACAAAGAGCTGCAAGTTCAAGTTGCATATGGGGATTAACAATAAAGTAAAACTAAGTAAAATAAAGACTTTTTAATGATTGCAAAATAAAAATCCAACAACTATTTTCCTAGTCGTTGCATGAAAAAAAAAAAAAATAGCATTGCTGCTTCCGTAAAGAACCAATTTATTAAAATATCACATTATAATTCCGCATAGTGAACACAGTCAGAAGAAAATGCAATGCCAGAGCTAAACTTTCAAAAAGAAATTGAATAAAAAGTGATCAAAAACGTTGCGTACCTCAGGGCTTATTCACATGTCCGTATATCGGCTGGGTTTTCAAGCCCAGCTGATATAGGGTGTCCCTTTCTGCAGGGGGAGGAAGCGGGCCAGGCCGGGAGCAGTGCACTGAGCTCCCGCCCCTTCTCCACTCCTCTACGCCACTATTTGCAATAGGAGGGGGCAGGATGGGGCATAGAGGGGGTGGGAGCTCAGAGCACTGCTCCCGGCCCACCTCCTTCCCCTGCAGAAAGAGACACTGTATATCAGTCGGGCGTGAAAAC